>NW_028227277.1:13066808-13071808 GCF_978045245.1 Mus caroli
TCTGAGTTTGAGGCCAGCCTGGTCTTGAGAGTGAGTTCCAGGAATGCTAGAGCTACAAAAAGAAACAGTCTCAAAAAGCCAAAAAAAAAAAAAAAATTATTTTAGGGTTTTTTGGGTTTTTTTGGTTTTTTGTTTTGTTTTGCTTTGTTTTATTTCGATTCTTTTTGGTTTTGTTTTTAGCTTTTTAGGGATCATTTAGTGTTTGTTAAAGAACCTAAGGTTTTTCTGGGTTCTCTTTTTTTTTATGTTTCTTGATTTCTTCTACATTTTTAAGGTATTTTAGGGTTCTTTAGTGTTTTTAAGGATTTTAGAAATGTTTTTGGTTTTATTATTATTATTTTTTAAAGTATTTATGGTATTTTTTGTTGTTTTTTGCTGATGTTTTTTGTTTTTTAGGGTTTTAGGTTTTCTGGTTATTTGTAGGGTTTTTTGGTGTATTGGAATTTTGGGATATTTTGTTGGGTTTTTAGTTTCTTTTATTTTTTTTTTTAATAATTTTATAGTTTTTTTTAAGGGTTTTTGTTGATTTTTTAAAAACATCAAGGTTTTATTTTTAGGTTTTTATTGTCTTTTCAGGTTTTTTTAAAGGTCTTTCTTATTTTATTTTATTTTTTTTTAAGTTTTGAGGGATTTTTTTTAATGGTTTCAGGATCTTTTTTAAGGCTTTATGGGGTTTTTTTGGTTTTTTTTTTTTAGGATTTTTTGAGTATTTTGAAAGAATTTTGAGGGTTTTTTAAGGGGCTTAATGTTCGTTTTAGGGTTTCATGTTCTTATTTAGGGTTTTAAAATTTTTTTTCAAATATTTAGGGTTCTTATTGAGGGGAGTTGAGGGTTTGGGCATAGCTAAGGATACACAGAGAAACCCAGTCTCAAAAAAAAAAAAATATATATATATATATATATATATATATATATATATATATATATAATGAATAAAGTAAGGAAGAAAGAATGAAAAGAATTTTAGAGACATTTTTTGGCTTTTGGTGTATTTTCTTTAGAACTTTAGGTTTTTGTTTTGTTTTGTTTTTTTAAGGAATTGTAGGGTTTTTAGAAGAGTTTTTGTTGTTTTGCTTGAATATAAATATTTTTTTTTAATTTTAGGGTTTTAATATTGGTGTTTCATAGTTTTATGGTTGCCAGGAAATGGTGGCAGTGTGACTTCCAGGACAGCCAGGGATAAATAGAGAAACCCAGTCTCATAAATGAAAAAACGAAAAAAAAAAAAAAAAAGAAAAAGAAGAAGAAAGAAAGAAAAGAGTTTTAGAGTACTTTTTTTTAAGATGAGTGTTTTAGAGTTTCTTTTATTTTTTGTTTGTTTTTTGTTTTTTTGTTTTGTTTTCACAGTTTTTATGTATATTTAGTGTTTTTTCTGTTTTTTTTTTCTTTTAATGGATTTTAAGGTGTTTTGTGTTAGGGATTTATTTTTAGGCTTTAGGGGTTCCTTTTTATGGTTTTACAAAAATTTTTTAGGTTTTTTTTTTGTCTTGTTTTTGTTTTTGTTTTTGATTTTGTTTTTTTGTTTTTGTCTTTGATAAGATTATTTGAAAATTTTAGAGTTTCATTTTGCAGTTTATGAGTTTTACTCTTTTTAGACAGTGGCAGCAAATGCCTTTAATCCCACACTTGAGAGGCAGAGGTAGTGGATTTCTGAATTTGAGGTCAGCTTGGTATAAAAAGTGAGTTCCTAAACAGCCACAATGAAACGCTGTCTCAAAAAACAAAAAACAAAAAAAAAAAAAAAAAAAGAAAAAAGGAAAAAAAATAGTTGTATGATTATTTTTGGGTTCATGTTTTTTTAGAACTTCGGGGTTTTTTAAAAGGTTTTGTAGGGTTTTTAGAAGAATGTTTTTGAGGTACTTTGGTATTCAGGGTTTTAGTACATTTTTAGAGTTTATTCTATATTTTTAAAAGGATGTTAGAGTCTTTCTTTTAGTGATTTTTGGTTCTTAATAGGTTTAAGTGATTTTTTTTTTAGCATTTTACTGTTTTATTTAGGGTTTATGTGTGTGTTCTTGAGTTTTGTTTTATTTTTTTAATTTTAGGTTTGTATCTTTTGAATTTAAGAGCTTTAGTGTTGCCAGCCAGTTTTCTTGTTTGTTTGTTTGTTTTTTGTTTTTTGTTTTAGTGTTTTGGGGTTTTATTTAGGCTTTATTTATTTATTTATTTACTTATCTATTTATTATTTTGCATTTTACTGTTCTTCTTAGGAGTTTTTTGTTGTTGTTGTTGTGGTGGTGGTGGTGCTTGTTCTTCTTCTATTTTTAATTTTAAGGTTTTAAATTTGGAGTTTAAAAGTTTTAGATTTGCCAGTCAGTGGTGGCCCATGCCTTAAATCCCAATACTTGGGAGGCAGAGGCAGGTGGATTTCCGAGTTTGAGGCCACCCTCGTCTACAGAGGCAGCTCTAGGACAGGTAGGGATATAAAGAGAAACCCAGTCACGAAAAAAAAAAAAAAGTAATAAAGAAAGAAAGAAAGAAAGAAAGAAAGAAGAAAGGAAGAAAGAAAGAAAGAAAAAAAGAAAGAAAGAAAGAAAGAAAGAAAGAAAGAAAGAAAGAAAGAAAGAAAGAAAGAAAGAAAGTAAGAAAGTAAGAAAGTAAGAAAGAAAAAAAAAGAAAGGAAAGAAAGAAAAGTACTTTATGGATATTTTTGGCTTATTGTGTGGTTCTTTTTTTTTTAATATTACAGTTTTTTAAGGTGATTATAGGGTTTTAGAAGAGTATTTTAGAATATTGTTTGGTTTTAAGAGTTATAGTGTATGTTTAGAGGTTTTTCTATAATTTTTAAAGGACTTTAGGGTGTTTTAGTGATATCTGGTTCTTACAAGGTTTAAGGGACTTATTTTTTAGCACTTTACTGTTTTATTTAGTTTTTGTGTGTGTGTTCTTGAGTTTTTCTTTTTAATTTGAGGGTTGTATATTGTGAGTTTAAGAGTTTTAGTGTTGCCAGCCCTTTTATTTAGAATTTTTAAAATTTAGGGGTTTTATTTAGGGTTTGAAGGATTTTTAGAAAAGTGTTTTAGAATTTTTTTGGTTGTCAGGCTTTTAGAATATTTTTAGTGGTTTTCCTCATTTTTAAAGGATTTTAATGTATTTAAGGGTTTGGGGGTTTAATTTAGGCTTAATTTAATTTATTTATTATTTAGCATTTTACTCTATTTCTTAGGGGAATTTTGTTGTCGTTGTTTTTGTCCTCGATTTTCTTTTTTTTTTTATTTAGGGTTTTATATTTGCGGATTGTTTTACGGTTGCCAGACAGTGGCGGCACATGCTTTAAATCCCACCAATTAGGAGGCAGATGTAGGTGGACTTTTGAGTTCAAGGCCAGCATAGTATACAAAGGGAGCTCCCGGACAGTCAGAGGTACATAGCTAAACACAGTTTCCTAAAACTCAAAAACAGAGAGCTCAAAAAAAAATTTTTTAGAGTTTTTGTGGGGTTCTTGTGTATTTTTTTTTCTCTTTTTCTTTTTTAGAATGTTAGTGTTTTTCTTAAGGTTATTTGGAAGATTGTTTTTGAGTTTTGATGTTTTTTGTTTTTGTTTTTGTTTTGTTTCATGTCTTTCAGGATTCTAGTGTATTTTTTTGTTTGTTTGTTTTTCTTTCTTTTCTTTTTTAATATTTTAGAGTGTTTTAGTTTTTTTTGTTTTTTGTTTTTTGTTTTTCAGTCTCTACAGGTTTTTTTCTTTTAGGGTTTTTTTTTTTGCCTTTTTTTTGTTAGTTTTGTTTTTATTTTTTTATTTTTTTATTTTTAATGTTTTTGAGTATTAGTATATTTTTAATATAAGGTATTATTTTTGGATTGTAAGACTTATGTTTTGGCTCAAAATGGTGGCCCTTGCCTAGATTCTCATCAACTGGGAGGCAGAAGTAGTGGAATTCTTAGTGCATGGCAGCCTGGTTCAAAGAGGGAGCTCCAGGACATCCAGAGATACACAGAGAAACCCAGTCTTCAAAAACTTAAAAAATAAAAATAAAAAAATAAATAAATATTAATATAAAAATAAATATAAAAAATAAAAATAAAGAAAGGAAGGAAGGCATGAAGGAAAGAAGGAAAAAATAAAAAAGAAGAAAGAAAGAAAGAAAGAATGAAAGAAAGAATGAAAGAAAGAAAGAAAGAAAGAAAGAAAGAAAGAAAGAAAGAAAGAAAGAAACTATTATGGACATTTTGGCTTAGTGTGTATTTTTTTTTTCTTTTTAGATTTCTAAGTGTTTTTTTTAGGGTTTGTACAATTTTTAAAAGAGTGTTTTAAGAGGTTTTTTTTTTGGTTTTCAGGCTTTTATGGCATTTTTAGTGTTTTTCTTGTTTTTTTAATGATTTTCGTATATTGTATGGTTTTGGGATTTAATTTAGCCTTTCTTTTTCTCCCTCTCTTTTTTTTTTTCTTTCTTTTTTCTTTTTTCTTTTTTATTAAGCATTTTACAGTATTTGTCAGGGTTTGTTTTTGTTGTTCTCCTTGATTATTTTTTTTTAAATTTAGGGATTTATATTTGGGTTTTAATTGTTCTAGGGTTGACAGGCAGTGGTAGCCCATGCCTTTAATCCCAACAATTAGGAGACAGGATTTTTTGAGTTCGAGGACAGCATGGTCTACACAGGAGGCTCCAGGAATGATAGGGATACACACACACACACACACACACACACACACAAAGAAAAAACAGTTACGACAAAGGAAAAAAAAAGAAAGAAAGGAAGGAAGGAAAGAAGGAAGGAAGGAAGGGAGCAAATTATTACTTTATGCCTATTTTTGGACTTTCTGTGTGTTTTTGTTTTGGTTTTTGTTTTTGTCTTATTTTTTAAGCAATTTAAGGTTCTTTAAAGGTTTTTCGGGATTTTTAAAAGATTTTTTTAGAGGATTTTTTTGGTTTTTAGGGTTTTAGTTTTAGTTTTTTTTTTTAAAGGTTTTAGAAGGTTTTTTTTGGGAGGGACTTTAGGGTTTTTCTTTAGGGTTTTAGTATTTTTTTTAGGGTTGTGTGTGTGTGTGTGTGTGTGTA
>NW_028227277.1:13076808-13106808 GCF_978045245.1 Mus caroli
TTTATTATTAATTTTTTTTGTATTTTAATGCATATTGGGATTATTGCAATAGAGTACACATATTTTATACTAGTGTATAGAACAGATTTTAAGGTAGTAAATAGCCATAAAATATTGCTATCCTTATTAATTCTGGATCACAAAAATATATATCACGAGAATATATTATTGTTCAATAATACTGAAATTATTTGAATTTTAAAAAATATTGCTTACAA
Source organism: Mus caroli (assembly GCF_978045245.1). Classification (NCBI taxonomy): domain Eukaryota; kingdom Metazoa; phylum Chordata; class Mammalia; order Rodentia; family Muridae; genus Mus; species Mus caroli. The sequence continues at coordinate 13,077,027 of NW_028227277.1, forward strand.
TTTTAATATAAAATATTTGCTACTAGGTCAATACACAGAAAATAAAGTAATAAAAATAAGAACAACCAAAACTTTAGTAAATTTTTTAAATGCTAATGCTTTAAAATTAGGATTCAATCTAGTAAAGAGTATATAATTTTTCTCTAAATAATACTCAAAATAAAAAATTATGAACAGTAATAGTGATTTTCTATTTTCACATATTTTTCATGCTTTCTTGGTAAATATATTAATATTTAATAAAAGTGTTCAAAGAATGTGCAAATAGAATGTATTCATGAGAACAAAATTAAAACAATTTTTATTTTTTAAATAAGATTATTTATTTTATATTAAAATAAAATAACTATTTCTAAAAATGACATTAAAGAATACATGGCATATTAATATTAACACATTCATATTATATTAAAATGAATTAAAGTATTTTATTAAATAAGCAATGTTAGGGCTGATGTATACAGCCTTAGTACAATAAATGTGTGTGTATGAATTCCAAAAATAAACCTGTGTTGTCACTTACTAATGTATAGCAAAACAAGTGACAAAAAGGTGTTACAAAACGTCACAGGCTACTAAAGCTTTTTATATAAAGCATGATGTTGAATGATGCTAAAAGTTCTTTAGGAATAATATATTTAATGTCAGTGAATGTGGTGTGGCAACTGACAGGTCCTCCTACACTGGGAAAGTTGCCGAGAGACCTGTGCTCATCAGGCTCTTTACTGAAAGCAACTGGAAATGAGGACCCTAAAGATTAAGGGTGGAGGTAAGGCCACCCTTGAGGAGTTCCTTCTGCAACATCCCGGTGGCTCAGATTTAAACTCACATTTCTTAATTACCAAAAACCAGAATAAATTAGAACTGAGAATATTAATACCAAACACGACCTAGTGCATACAAGCATTATTTTAGGGATCCTAAAATATCCTAAATCCTTGAGATGATTCTGTGAACAATGACAGAAATGGAACAACAACAACAACAACAAAAATATCAAAAGAATGTCTAAAGCCCATGAGCTATCTTTGGCAAAAGGGCAGAGTTTTGTGCTGGCAGCTTTGAATGAGAAGACTAGCAATGCTTTGTTGTAAGAAAGCAAGAAAGACCACATTTTCATAATCACTACCTTATAGAAAAAAATGCCTCAGATCTGAATAAGCAATTGTTTAATAAGACTACAGAGCAAGCGAAGCAAAAGAATAGCAAACTGAGGTTTATAAGTCTTTAAAGATCAGTTCAGCCTTTGGAAATGGCATAATGAGCATAATATAAAATATTACGATAATAGACAATATAAGCAATTGTACCACAAGATCAAAATTACGCATAGCATTTCTGTAGAATGCTGGATTGAAGAAGAACAGAACCAACTGCACAATATGTGAGCCAACGAGGATTTGCGACATGAAAGGTAGTTAAGTAGTTCGCATGTTCAATGAGCAAGATCGGATTAGGAAAACTGTGTTCTCTGGGCCTAGCCAAGCCCATTTTGTGGGAGTCTGCTCTTTTTCTCCTCTTAGATGAAATCTTGCACAAGCCTTATGATTTTCCACTCACTTTCAGACAATAAAAAGGTCTCCAGGTTCAATAACAGCTCCATTCATTCCTGTATAACAAAATAAACTCCAGCTTTCATTTAAAGGTAAATCTCCAGGTTAGAATCAATATTCTGTATCCACAGTCTTTTATTTTGAGAAAATACAGAAAAGATGAAGGTAGGAAGAGAGTACTAGGGGAGGATTCTAAAGATCATCTGAAGGACAGAGTTCTTGCCCCAAGATCTGTCTCAAGCAGAAAGCTCTGAGAGGATAATTCACTATCCTTTCTTCTTAAAAACATTCTTCTGCAAATTGTATCTTGGGTATTCTAGGTTTCTGGGCTAATATCCATTTATCAGTGAGTGGATATCAAGTGACTTGTTTTGTGATTGGGTTACCTCACTCAGGATGATATCCTCGAGATATATCTGTTTGCTTAAGAATCAAGAGATTCATGTAATTCATGCTTTACAGCCCTGCCCTTGGGCTGGGTGAGATTAGTAACTGGGCTCTGTTCTTCCTTATAGGATAGCAAGGGCAGGAAACCTCTCCCAGCAATTTTAGCTAAGGAAGGCTCAGCTGACTGGCCACTTGCATTCCAATCCTCTTCTACAATAGACAGTTCCTCTGTCTGTCTGTCTGTCTGTCTGTCTGTCTGTCTGTCTGTCTGTCTGTCTGTCTGTCTGTCTGTCTGTCTATCCGTCTCTCTCTCTCTCTCTCTCTCTCTCTCTCTCTCTCTCTCTCTCTCTCCCTTTCTTTCTTTCTTTCTTTCTTTCTTTCTTTCTTTCTTTCTTCCTTTTTCTTCTTTTTTTTTTTTCTTTGTTTTGTGGGAGGGGGTTTGAGGAATGGATTTCTCAGTATATCCCTGGCTTTTGTTGAGATCAATCTGTAAACCAGGCTGACCTTGAAATAAAAAATCTACCTGCCTCTGTATCACAAGTTCTGGGATTCAAGGCAAGGACCACCACAGTCTGGCAACCCTAAAACAATTAAACCTCAAACATAATATGCTAATTTTTTTAAATCAATATCAACAACAAGACCAACAACAAAATATTAAGAAATACACTAAAAAGCTAAAAAGAAAAATAAAGCCTAAATTAAACCACTGAACCATAAAATAAACTAAGACCCTTATAAAAACAACAACAACAACAGACAAAGAAACAAAAAACAAAAACAAGAAAAAAAACACTAAAAATACACAGGAAGCCTATGAACCAAACCAATCCAAACCAAACCAAATCAAACCAAACCAAACTAAAACAAAACAAATCAAATCAAATCAAAACAAAACAAAACAAAACAAAACAAAACCTCCAAAACACTCTTCAAAAAACTCTACAAAACCTTACAAAGACCTATAGTCAACTAAAAAAAAAAAATACACAAGGCAAAATGTTCCTAATACCTTTCTTTCTTTCTTTCTTTCTTTCTTTCTTTCTTTCTTTCTTTCTTTCTTTCTTTCTTTCTTTCTTTCTTTCTCTTTCTTTCTTTCTTTTTTTCTCTTTCTTTCTTTTTTTTTTCTTTCTTTCTTCTTTTCTTCCTTTCTTTCTTTCTTGCTTTCTTCCTTTCTTAATTTCTTCCTTTCTTCCTACCTTTCTTCCTTCCTTCCTTTCTTTCCTTCTTCCTTCCTTATTTCCTTTCTCTCTCTCTTTCTCTCTCTCTCTCTCTCTTTTCTTTCTTTCTTTCTTTCTTTCTTTCTTTCTTTTTTTCTGTCTTTCTTTTTTTTTTTTTTTGATTTTTTGGAGATTGGTTTCTCTGTGTATCCCTGTCTGTCCTGGATCTCCTTCTGTAGACTAGGCTGGCCTCGAACTCAAAAAGTGTCTACCTCCACCTCACAATTACTGAGATTTAAGGCAAGGGCTACCACTTCCTGGCAACCGTAAAACTCATAAACTCCAATTATAAAACCTTAATATTTATTTAAATAAAAAACATCAAACACACATCACGCACAAACACACACACACATACATATGAAGACACATAAATGCCGGGTTTGGTGGCACACGCCTTTGATCCCAGCACTTGGGAGGCAGAGGCAGGCAGGTTTCTGAGTTCGAGGCCAACCTGGTCTACAGAGTGTATTCCAGGACAGCCAGGTTTATATAAGGATACTCTGTCTCGAAACACACACAAATACACACACACACACACACACACACACACACACATACACACACAAACACACAAAACGTAAAAAAAAAACCTAAAAAAACAAAAATCCTAACACACAATGAAAAAAAAAATTAAAGCATAAAAAAAAAGAAATCTAAAACCTTAAAAAAAACCCGAATATCCTTAAAAAAAACAAAGAAAAAAAACAAAAAAAACAACAACAAACAACAACAGCAACAACAAAACCCAAAAAGGAAAAACAGAAAAGAACACTTCAATACACATAAATACTGAAAACGAAACCTTTAAAACACTCTTCTTAAAACCCTTATGAAAAACACTAAAATTCTAAAAACCTCAAAAATATACAAGAACTCAAAACTGACTCAAAAATTGATTTTTTTTTTTTGTTTGTTTGTTTGGTTAGTTGGTTTTTCTTGGTTTTTGGTTTTTTGACTTTTTGGAGATTGGGTTTCTCTGTGTTTCTCTCTCTGTACTGGAACCCAATCTATAGAAAATACTTGCCTGGAACTCAGAAACCTAATACCTCTGACTCACAATTACTGAGATTAAAGGCAAGGGCCACCCCTTCCTGCCATTCCTAAAATACTGAAGCTTTGAAAATAAAATCTTAAATTTAAAAGAAAAAAGCCTCTAAAATACACACACACACAGACATCGAGACACACACACAAACACAAACAAATAAACCTAAAAAAAGTGAAATATAAAACTCTAAAAAAAAAATTAAAAAACCCCAAAACATTAAAACACCCTAGAATCTTAAAAAAAAAATTCCAAAAAAAAAAAACTAAAATATTGAAAACCAAAAAAAAAAAAAACCCTCTAAAAGCTAATCAACAAACCCTACGAAACCTTTATAAAAAACAATAACATTGTAAAAAAAAACATAACAAAACAAAACAAAACAAACAAACAAACAAAAAACAACCAGTTAGTCCAAAATGTCCATAAAGTAATTTGTTTCTTTCTTTCTTTCTTTCTTTCTTTCTTTCTTTCTTTCTTTCTTTCTTTCTTTCTTTCTTTCTTTCTTTCCTTCTTTCTTTCCTTTTTTTCTTTCTTTCTTTCTTTCTTTCTTTCTTTCTTTCTTTCTTTCTTTTTTCTTTCCTTCTTTCTTTCTTTTTTTCTTTCTTTCTTTCTTTTCCTTCCTTCCTTCCTTCCTTCCTTCCTTCCTTCCTTCCTTCCTTCCTTCCCTCTTTTTTCCTTTTCCTTCTCTCTCTCACTCTCTCTCTCTCTATGTATGTATCTATCTATTTATCTTTCTCTCTCTCTCTCTCTCTCTCTTTCTCTCTCTCTCTCTTTCTCTCTCTCTCTCCTTTTCATTTTCTATACTTTTTTAATTTTAAAACTGGGTTTCTCTGTTTATTCCTGGCTCTCTGGGAGATCAATCTCAAGAGAAGGCTTGCCTCCAACTAAAAAATCCCCTACCAGTTCACCTTAGGGCTATCATTTATATGAAAGGGGCAGCCATTGCCTGCCAACTCTAAAATTATGCACCACCAAAATAAAAAACCTCAATTTTTAAATAAATATTCAAGAATACACTCACAAAAAAAGAACATAAAGAAAGCAATGAAATATTAAAATAAATAAATCCTTGAAGTCTAAATGAAACCTGAAAAGTCCAAAACACACTAAAAATTGAAAAAAAAGAAAAAACATGAAAAATACAGAAAAACACTAAAAATACATTCAATACCTGTGGCCTCCCTTCCCCCAGCCTGGAACCTGCTTGCTCAAGGGTGGAGCTTCCTGCTCATTCGTCCTGCCATGCCTACTGCTGGAACCTGCCTTTGCTGCCTGGAGGCACACACATGTTCGTCCTGCTACTGGACCCTGAGTTACTTGGCGGGAAGCTGGGTTCCCTCCCCCTTCCTTTATAACTGAGTGTCTGAAAATAGTAAAATTGAGACTTGATCAGAACGTTTGTTGTCTTGGCTCCATTCTTTCTTCCGCCCCGTCTAGATTCCTCTCTTTTCAGTTTGAACTGCCATTCTCAGTTGAACCGTTCATGTTGTGGACTGCGGGCAGGCCCCAACAGTTGGCGCCAGAACTGGGGCCTGAAGAATTGCAGAGGGATGCTAAGAGAAACGACTGCTGTGTGGAGCTCCACAAGAAAGGAAAGGATCTTCGTATCAGAGGAGCATCGGAGCAACGGACAGTTACACATGCTAGCGCTAGCCTAAAATTTCAGTTTTGTAAAGTGTTGCTGAGGATGCGGTAGGATACAATTCAAGTTTGAATCAGTGCTGACCCAACACTGTTTCTGCTTGGGGTCAGTAGTTCGTTAATCGGAACTAGATACGGAGACAGGCGGTGTGCCGCAGCTTTTTAGAAAGCTGCTTAGGTGGAAGAAGGAAGGGTTTAAAGTCATGGATCAGGCGGTCGTTTTTAGTTTTCAGGAGTTGCTTCAGGCCAGAGGAGTAAGGCTTGAAGTACAATTAGTAAGAAATTTTTTAGATAAGATAGATAGCTGTTGTCCATGGTTCAAAGAAGAAGAAACGATAGATTGTGGAACCTGGGAGAAAGTTGGTGAGGCCTTGAATATCGCTCAGACAGATAATCTTACCCTAGGCCTCTGGGCACTTGTAAATGATGCTATAAAAAATGTAACTTTTCCAGGGCTAAATCGCCCTCAGGCGGAGCTTGTGGTATCTCAGGAGGAGTGCCTATCAGAGAAGGCCTCCTCAGAAAAAGATCTTCTTAACTCAAAAATTGATAAATGTGGAAACTCTGATGATGGACTGAATTTTAACAAAAATCACTCAGATAGAGGAATTGCCCATTACCTTAATGAGAATTGGTCCTCTTGCGAATCTCCCGCTTCACCTATAGTCACCACTTCGGGAGGTGCTACTCATAGGGACACACAGCTAAGCGAGTTAGAGTTTGAGATTAAGCTTCAGAGGCTGAGTCTCTTAAGATATTTCTAGTTTAGATAATGATTAATGTGGTTCCTATCCTAAATAGTAAAATTTAAGTTAAGATATAAAGCAATGCCTCTTTATTAAAGCGTTAAAGCTTGCTTTAATAGGTATTCATAGGTATTAATTGATATCCAAACTTCGTAATATGATAGTAATGCTTCTAATATTGATTTTAACAGGGATAAATTGTTTTAAACATAGGTTTTGCTTTCCCAAAGTTGTAGGTATTATCCTAACCTTGCACAAAAACTTAAAAATTATGGTTAAAACTGCCATTGTTCCATTGACTGCAGCTTGCAGTTTGATTGCAAATTTAAGATTAATGCTCAGATTAAAAAGTATTTTACCTTTGAGTCAATACAGGGCTCTGGGCAGCCCCAGAGAGGCTTGTGGCCCTTTCTTTTCTTTTGCAAACAATGCCTAAAAAAGTTTTTCCCTGTGTTCAAGAAAATTTCTTTTTAACAGTGTTACAGATCTATTCAGATGTTTAAAATAATGCTTAAATTCAAAGATTTTTGCTTCTAGTAAACTGGCAATCACTAGAAAATTTTGCCTCTACGTATGGCTAATATAGCTTTACATTATGTAAGAAAAATGTTTATTGTTTCTGCTTCTTTACAAGAAGCCAAAAGTTTTAATCTTTCAGTATATATTGTTTCCTAAGTGGAAAGTATTTTATTAACTAATGCTTCTCAAGGGAAGTTTACCTTAAATCCTTGCTTGTCATTTTTCCAGTTTAGACTAGCTTCTAGCCTTTTAACTTTATGGCAATACTACATCAGAGACTGTATATTCAGACTTAGTAAAATTAGTCATTTAATAGAGTCATAATGATTTTTCACTCTTCTTCAGTGTGACCAGCCATTCTAACTCAATCTTAGACTGGTCTAATATTCAGTTCAATTATTAGAGATTCCTATATTCTAAATTACCTAGCAAAGTTAATTCAGAGCATTTCCCCCAAAGTCACCAAAGGCTCATCTTGCCTTCACCTTATTTGTCCTAAACTTTTTGCAAACTGACATTAAAGGTCAGTCTGCAGCGGAACGCCACTGGCACCCAGTTACTTCTAATTCTTATGCATTGGTAAAATGGAAGGACGCCCTGACTAATAAATGGAAGGGTCCAGATCCAGTTCTAATCTGGGGAAGAGGCTCGGTTTGTGTTTTTTCACGAGATGAAGATGAAGCACGGTGGCTACCAGAGAGATTAATTCTTCAGGTAAACACAGATTCTGTCTCTTCTCGTAAGTATCATTCTAAAGACTAAAATTCCTCTTGTGCTTAGAATTCATCTGGGAGTGGAAGCTCCCAAGAAACTGTTTTCCTCTGAGCCAAATCCCCTACAGGAGGCCGGAGATTAGCTTTAGTTTTACAATTTGCATCTAAATAAAGTACCTTGACTTCTCCAAACAGAAAATTTACAGTGCTACTCTCTCATTGTTTAGATTTCTTCCTTTTCTCAAGCAGGTCAATCTACATTCCCCGGTTCTCTTCCCCTAAGAGCAAACAGGTGGTACTGCTAATCTCCCTTCCAAGGACATCCCAGCATGTGGTTTTCAGTTTAAGATAAGATTTAGATTTACCAGGAGAGCTAGGGAAGTAGAAATTTCATATATTTACAGAGATTAGTTCTTATTTTAATAGAGATGGGCTTAGTCCCTTAGCTGGCCTCTGGCTTTTCACCCTTGCTGTTACTGCAAGGTGTCCTTAGTTCCTCAGGCTATTGGGAATAACAGGGATGAAGAGGAAAGACTTTCAGCTCCTATTTTAACCAAAATTAATGGTGTTAATTCTGACATAATTCTTGTCTAGGCCTTGCTAAATCTGAGGTTGACAAGTCTCATATAGAGACCGCGCATAACTCAGAACTGTGCAACTGATTCATAATCATATGAATACAGTATGGGTACCTCTTGGCGCAGGAGATTACTGCGGAGGGAAGGTCCAGCTTGACCGTTTCTGAGTTCCCTGTGCGACACACCTGATTTGAAAGAGGTTGGTATCTGATTCCAGCTAAAAACCAAAAATACTTAAGGCTCTGCCTCCCCTCCCCAAAAGATACCAAGAGCCACAGATGTGAGTTGTTATAACACTCACGGGAGGAATCAGGTCAATGTCCAACCCAAGTCAAGGTTAAAGGCCCACTCATCTATGGATGAAAAAAATCATTTGATCACCTCTGTTAAGCATTGCCTATTTAAACTTAATTAATAGGGGGGAGAGAGGTTGGAGACCTTACTGTCGTAAGGGCAAGCCCTTCACTGCCTCCCACCCAAATAAAAAATCCACCTGGCCTTGTACTAAAGAGCTGGTCTTACCCTTTCTCCCTGTTTCCCTTGCATGTCACCCAAAATTGCGAAGGATTATCAGCTCAGTATTATTCTAACTTTGTTTAGTTAAACTCAGCCAGGGTTCCAACGCCCTACTTAAATTGCAAACAGGTAGTTACCTATTCAGCACTAATTAGCATTATAAAGTCAGAGCCTATTCTGTTAGTGGTTTACTAGGATAATAAAGACAGTCTTAGCCAAATACAGTTTACCATTAAAAAAGTTAGGGAATCCCACGGAAACAGGTTTTTTCTTTAGCCCTAAGAACTCAGACAGAACTATTGAACATAGATAATTTTTCTGCCTCAGGCCAGCCCCTTCTTTTTTTTGTTTGTTTGTTTTGTTATCTAATGGGTGGAGGTGTGGCCTCCCTTCCCCCAGCCTGGAACCTGCTTGCTCAAGGGTGGAGCTACCTGCTCATTCGTCCTGCCACGCCTACTGCTGGAACCTGCCTTTGCTGCCTGGAGGCACACACGTGTTCGTCCTGCTACTGGACCCTGAGTTACTTGGTGGGAAGCTGGGTTCCCTCCCCCTTCCTTTATAACTGAGTGTCTGAAAATAGTAAAATTGAGCCTTGATCAGAACGTTTGTTGTCTTGGCTCCATTCTTTCTTCTGCCCCGTCTAGATTCCTCTCTTTTCAGTTTGAACTGCCATTCTCAGTTGAACCGTTCGTGTTGTGGACTGCGGGCAGGCCGCAACAAATACCGAAAACCAAAAAATCCTCTAGAACACTCTTCTTAAAACCCTACAAAACCCTTAAGAAAAACACTATAATTCTAAAAACTTAAAAATATACAAGATCCCAAAACTGACCCAAAAACTGTTTGTTTGTTTGTTTGACTGTTTGCTTGTTTTTGGTTTTTTGAGTTTTTGGGGATTGGGTTTCCGGTTTCTCTGTCTGTCATGAAGCACACTCTGTAGAAAATGCTAGCCTCGAACTCAGAAATCACTACTTCTGACTCCCATTTAGTGTGATTAAAGGCAGGGCCACTACTTCCTTGTATTCTTAAAGTACTTCAACTTCAAAAACTAAACCTAAAAATTTAAAAAGGAAAAGAAAAAGAAAAATATATATATACTCTAAAACACACACACAGACATACAGATACACACACACACACACACACACAAACAAATAAACCAAAAAAAAAAGGAAAGATAAAACTGTAAAAAAAAAAAAATTCTTTAAAAACCCCCAAACCCTAAAACTCCCTAAAATCTTAAATAAATAAATAAATAAATAAACAAACAAACAAACAAACTAAAAATACACTAAAATCTCAAAAACAAAAACAAAAAACCCAAAAACAATAAACAAACAAACAAAATTCTAAAAGCTGCTTCAACAAATCCTACAAAACCCTTATGAAAAAATAATATTGTAAAAACTAACAAACAAACAAGCAAAACAAAAACAAAAACAAAAAAAACAAAGTTAGAACAAAATGTCCGAAATGTCCAAAAAGTTATTTGTTTATTTGTTTATTTGTTTATTTATTTATTTATTCGTTTTTTCTTTCTTTCTCTCTCTCTTTCTTTCTTCTTTTCTTCCTTTCTTCCTTTCTTGCTTTCTTGCTTTCTTCCTTTCTTAATTTCTTCCTTTCTTCCTACCTTCTTTCTTTCCTTCTTCTTCCTTCCTTCCTTCCTCCCCCCCCTCTCTCTCTGTCTTTTTCTTTCTTTTTGAATTTTGGAGAATGACTTTCACTGTCTTTTCTGGCCATCCTGGGTGTCACTCCATGCAATAAACTAGCCTCCATCTTAAAAATCCCTTATTGTTCATCCCTAGGGCTAGGTTTTATAGGCAATGGCCCTCATTGCCTGGCAACGTTAAAACCATGAAAAACCAAAGTTAAATCCCACAAATTTTAAATAAATATTCAAGAACACACACACACACACACAATCCCAATGTGAATTAAAATTAAAAAAAATAATAACTAAAAAATAAATTGCAGAAGGGAAAATAATACCCCCAAATCTTAAAACACAGTAAAATTGTTTAAAAAACTAGAAAAAAAATACACTGGACATCTGAAAACAAAAAACCCTCAAAAGCACTCTTCTAAAAATCCGGGAAATCAAATGAAGTTAAAGAACTTAAAGAACTATCCTTTCTTTATCTTTCTTTCTTTCTTTCTTTCTTTCTTTCTTTCTTTCTTTCTTTCTTTCTTTCTTTCTCTCTTTCTTGCTTTCTTGCTTTCTTGCTTTCTTCTTTCTTTCTTTCTTTCTTTCTTTCTTTCTTTCTTTCTTTCTTTCTTTCTTTCTTTCTTTCTTTCTTTTTCTTCCTTCCTTCCTTCCTTCCCGCTTTTTTCCTTTTCCTTCTCTCTTTCTCACTCTCTCTCTCTATGTATCTATTTATCTTTTCTCTCTGTCTCTGTCTCTGTCTCTGTCTCTTTCTCTCTTTCTCTCTGTCTCTCTGTTTCTCTGTCTCTCTCTCTCTGTCTCACTCTCTCTGTCTCTCTCTGTCTCTCTGTCTCTGTCTCTGTCTCTCTCTCTCTCTCTCTCTCTCTCCCTTTCATTTTCTATATTTTTTAATTTTTATAAACTGGGTTTCTCTGTTTATCCCTGGCTCTCTGGGAGATCAATCTCAAGACCAGGATAGCCTCCAAATAAAAGATCCCCTACCAGTTCACCTTAGGGCTAGCATTTTTATGAAAGGGGCAGCCATTGCCTGCCAACTCTAAAATTATGCACCACCAAAATAAAAACCCTCAATTTTTAAATAAATAATCAAGAATACACCCACAAAAAAGAACATAAAGAAAACAATGGAATATTAAAATGAATAAATACTTGAAGTCTAAATGAAACCTGAAAATTACAAAACACTAAAAATTAAAAAAAAAAACAGAAAAACTATGAAAAATACACTAGAATTCTGAAAACAAAAAAACTCTCTGAAACATACTTTAAAAACACTTCAAAATCTTAAATAAAACCTCTAAAAATAAAAAAAAAAGTGCACATGAGACCAAAAATGACCCTATATCACAATTATTTTTTTCTTCCTTTTTTCTTTCCTTCATTCCTTAGTTCCTTTGATCCTTCCTTCATCCCTCACCCCTTCATCATTCCTTCTCTCTCTTCCTCGCTCTCTCTCTCTTTTTCTTTCTTTTTTTTTAATATTTATTTATTTATTTATTATATGTAAGTACACTGTAGCTGTCTTCAGACAGCACCAGAAGAGGGCATCAGATCTCATTACCGGTGGCTTTGAGCCACCATGTGGTTGCTGGGATTTGAACTTCGGACCTTCGGAAGAGCAGTCGGGAGCTCTTACCCACATAGCCATCTCACCAGTCCCTCTCTTTTTCTTTCTTATTCCTCTCCCCCTTTATCTCTCTCTCTCTGTCTGTCTCTGTGTCTGTCTGTCTGTCTGTCTGTCTGTCTGTCTGTCTGTCTGTCTGTCTGTCTGTCAGTCTGTCTGTCTTTCTGTCTATCTCTCTGTCTGTCTGTCTGTCTGTCTCTCTCTCTCTCTCTCTCCCTCTGTTTCTTTCATTGATCTATTTGTAATTTCTTGGAGAGTGGGTTTCTCTGTGTATCCCTCACTGTTCTGGAATTTATTCTGAAGATCATGCTAGCTGCCAACTAAAAAATCTCTCCTCTCTCTCACTTCCTCTGTTTTTTTTTTTTTTTTTTTGAGTTTTTAGATTGGGATTTTCTGTGTATCTCTTACTGTCCTCCAGATTCCTGTAGAGATCATGCTGAACTCTAAATTAAAAAAAAAAATCACTTACATCTGCATCTCAATAGCTGGAATTAAAGGCATGGTCAACACTGACTGGCAAAACCAAAACAATGAAAACACAAATATAAAACCCTAATATTTTTGGAAAAATTAAAACAAGAATTAGAAAAACAAAACCATAATAAATATACTAAAATGGTAAAAAAAAAAAGTTAATTAAAGTATTCATTAAAACTGAAACACTAAAATACACTAACATCATTAAAAATAATAATGAAAAACAATAAAAGTACACAACAAGCTTGAAATCCAAGAAACTCTAAATCACTAAAGACTCTACAAGATTTTGAAATACCCTAGAAATCAGAAGAGAGTACACAAGAATCTGAAATATGCCTAAAATATGTATTTATTTATTTATCTATCTATCTATCTATCTATCTATCTATCTATCTATCTATCTATCTATCATCTATCTATCTATTTATTTATTTCTTTATAATTACTTATTTATTTTATATATTCTGTCTTTCTATCTTTCTTCTTTTCATTCTATCTTTCTTTCTTCCTTCCTTTCTTTGCTCTTTCTTTCTTTCTTTCTTTCTTTCTTTCTTTCTTTTCTTTTTTTCTTTCTCTCTATCTTTCTTTCTTTATTTTTTTGTTTCCCTTTCTTCCTTCCTTCCTAAATTTATCTCTCTGTCTCTCTTTATTTTTTGTCTTTGTTTTTTCTTTTTTTCTATCATTTTCTCACTCTCCTCTCATTCCTTCCTTCTTTCTTTCTTCCTTCATCATTGCTTCAATACTTCCTTCCTTCCTTCCTTCAATCCTTCCTTCCTCTCACTCTCTCTCACACTCTTCCTCTTTCATTCATTTCTTTATTTCTTTGTTTCTTTCTGTATTACTTTCTCTAAATCTCTCAACAGATATAAATATTTCTAAATGATCCCATGCATCCTATCTGATAACCAGGACAAGGCTGAAGTCAATTAAAGCTTAAATTAAATATCAAACACTTAAATACAATAAAATCATTTTTTAAAAAAAATATAGAAAACACTAAAAATGCAATAGAAGCTTGAAAATGAAGAAACTCTAAATCACTTTTCTAAAAATTCTACAAATTCTTTTAAAATACCATAGGAATCTAAAATGAATACACATGAAGCCGAAATATCCCTAAAATGATTGCTTGCTTATTTATTTAATTATATATTTGTTTATTTATTTGTTTGTTTATTCATTCATTCATTCATTTATTTATTTTAAATAAATTTTGTATATTTTTAAAATTATCTCTTTCTCCCTAAGTTTCTATTTCTGAATCTTACTATCTCTATCCCTTCCTATCTCTCTCTCTCTTTTTCTCTTTCTTTTTTCTTTCTTATTTTCTTTCTTTCTTTCTCTCTCTCTTCCATCCTTTCTTCCTTACTTTGTTCCTTCCTTCATTCCTTCGTTCCTTCGTTCCTTCGTCCCTTCGTCCCTTCTTTCCTTTCTTCCTTTTTTCCTTCCTTACTTCCTTCCTTCCTTCCTTCCTTCCATCCTTCCTTCCATCCTTCCTTCCTTCCTTCCTTCCTTCCTACCATCCTGCCTTCCTTTCTCTCTCCCTTTCTTTCTTTTTTCTTTTTCATTCCTTGTTTTTTTTTGTTTTTCTGTGTGTGTGTGTGTGTGAGTGTGTGTGTGTGTGTATTACTTTCTCTCTTTCTCTCTCTCTCTCTGTCTCTCTCCTTTCTCTCACTTCCTCTGTTTATTTTTTTTTGAGTTTTTTAGATTAGATTTTCTGTGTATCTCTTACTGTCCTCCAGATTCTTGTAGATATCATGCTTAACTCTAAATAAAAAAAAAATCACTTACATCTGCCTCTCAATAGCTGGAATTAAAGGCATGGTCAACACTGACTGGCAAAACCAAAACAATGGAAACACAACTATAAAACCCTAATATTTTTGGAAAAAAAGAAACAACAAAAATTACAACAAGAATTAGAACAACAACAAAACCATAATAAATATACTAAAATGGTAAAAAAGTTCAAGTATTCATTTAAACTGAAACACTAAAATACACTAAAAACATTAAAAAATAATAATAAAAGACAATAAAAGTACACTACAACCTTGAAATCCAAGAAACTCTAAATCACTAAAGACTCTACAAAATTTTGAATTACCCTAGAAATCAGAAAAGAATACACAAGAACCCAAATATTTATTTATTTATTTATTTATTTATTTATTTATTTATTTATTTATTTATAATTACTTATTTATTTTATACATTCTGTCTTTCTATCTTACTTCCTTTTTCTATCTTCCTTCCTTTCTTTGTTTTTTCTTTCTATTTATCTTTCTCTCTTTATTTATTTATTTGTTTGTTTGTTTGTTTGTTTGTTTGTCTGTTTGTTTGTTTGTTTGTTTCCCTTTACTTATTCCTTTTTTACTTTATCTCTCTGTCTCGCTTTCTATACTTTTTGTCTTTATTTGTTTTTTCCTATTTTTCTATCTTTTCCTCACTCTCCCTTCCTTCCTCCCTTCCTTCTTTCCATCCTTCATCCTTCCTTCCTTCCTTCCTTCCTTCCTTCCTTCCTTCCTTCCTTCCTTCCTTCCTTCCTGCCTTCCTTCCTTCCTTCCTATCACACTCTCTCACTCTCTCCGTCTTTTTTTTCTTTTTCTTTGTTTGTTTGTTCCTTTTTTATTACTTTCTCTCAATTTCTCAACAGATATAAATATTTTGAAATAATCCAATGCATTTAATCTGATCACCCTGGAAAAGGCTGAAGTCAATTAAAGCTTAAATTAAAACCCAATCATTTAAATACACTAAACTCAATAAAAAGAAAAA
Source organism: Mus caroli (assembly GCF_978045245.1). Classification (NCBI taxonomy): domain Eukaryota; kingdom Metazoa; phylum Chordata; class Mammalia; order Rodentia; family Muridae; genus Mus; species Mus caroli. Next base: position 13,092,496 of record NW_028227277.1, read on the forward strand.
AAAATTAAAAATACAATAGAAGCCAGAAAAAAAAAGAAACTCTAAATCACTTTTCTAAGAACCCAACAATTTTTTTTTAAATACCATAGAAATCTAAAAAGAATACACATGAAGACAAAATATCCCTAAAACATTTGTTTGTTTGTTTGTTCATTGATTTTTAATTAATTTTGTATATTTTATGAATTCTGTCTTTCTAACTATGTTTTTATCTGTCTCTTTCTATTTTCCCTTCCTTCCTTCCTTCCTTCCTTCCTTCCTTCCTTCCTTTCTTTCTTTCTTTCTTTCTCTCTCTTCCATCCTAACTTTCTCCTTCTTTCCATCCTTCCTTCCTTCCATCTTCCCTTCCTTCCTTCCTTCCTTCTTTCCTTCCTGCCTTCCTTACTTCCTTCCTCTCTATCTTCCTCTCTTTCTTTTTTCTTTTTCTTTCATTGTTTGTTTTTTCCTTCTCTCTCTCTCTTTCTCTCTCTCTCTCTCTCGATCTGTATGTGTGTCTCTCTCTGTGTGTCTCTTTCCCTGTCTCCCTAGTTTTTTTTTTTTTTTTTTTTTTGAGTTTTTTAAACTGGGGTTTTCTGTGTATCTCTTACTGTCCGCCAACTTACTGTAGAGTCCATGCTGAACTCTAAGGAAAAAAAAATCACTTACATCTGCCTCTCAATATTTGGAATTAAAGTCAAGGTCAACACTGCCTGGCAAAACCAAAACAATGAAACCCCAAATATAAAACCCTAATTTTTTTTTTTTTTTTTTTTTGGAAAAAAGAGAATACGAAAATTACAACAACAAAACCATAAGAAATACCGTAAAATCCTTCAAAAAATGAAGTCAGTAAGAGCATAAAATTAAAACTGAAACCCTAAAATATACTAACATCATTAAAAAAAACAAACAAACAAAACAAAATAGAACAACAAAGAAATATATTAGAAGCCCCAAAACCAAGAAAATCTAAATCACTATACTAAAGTCTCTACAAAACTTTTTAAATACCCTAGAAATCTGAAAAGAATAACAAGAAGCCGAAATATGCCTAAGATATTTATTTATTTATTTATTTATCTATTTATTTATGAATAATTACATATTTATTTTATAAATTCTATCTTTTTTCTTTTTTCTTTCTTTCTTTGCTTTCCTCCTTCCTTTCTTACTTTATCTTTGTCTCCCTCTTTCTTTATTTCTTGTATTTATTTGTTTTTTTAAATTTTTCTATCTTTTCCTCACTCTCCCTTCCTTCCTCTCTTTCTTCTTTCCTTCATTCCTTCATTCTTCCTTCTTTCCTTCCTTTCTTCCTTCCTTCCTTCATTCCTTCCTTCCTTTCTTCCTTCGTTCCTTCGAAATAATCCCATGCATTTTATCTGATCACCCAGGAAAAGGCTGAAGTCAATTAAAGCTTAAATTAAAACCCAAACATTTAAATGCACTAAAATCATAAAAAAAAAAAAAACACTAAAAATACAATAGAGGCCTGAAAAAAAAAAAGAAACTCTAAATCACTTTTCTAAAAACTCTACAAAACCTACAAAACCTTTTAAAATACCATAGAAATCTAAAAGGAATACACATGAAGCCGAAATATCCCTAAAACGTTTGTTTGTTTTTTTGTTCATTTTGAATTAATTTTGTATATTTTATAAATTCTGTCTTTTTAGCTGTTTTTAATCTATGTCTCTCTCTTTCTTCCTCTGTTTCTCTCTTCATCTCTTTTTTCTTCCTCTCTTTCTTTCTTTCTTTATTTCCTTTCTTTCTTTCTTTACTTCTTTCTTTGTTTCTTTGTTTCTTTCTTTGTTTCTTTGTTTCTTTCTTCCTTTCTTTCTTTCTTTCTTTTTTTCTTTCTTCCTTTCTTTCTTTCTTCTTTCTTTGTCTCCCCTTTCTGTCCTAACTTTATTCTTCCTCCCTACCTCCCTTCCTTCCTTCCTTCCTTCCTTCTTTTCTTCCTTCCTTCCTATCACACTCTCTCACTCTCTCCGTCTTTTTTTTCTTTTTCTTTGTTTGTTTGTTTCTTTTTTATTACTTTCTCTCAATTTCTCAACAGATATAAATATTTTGAAATAATCCCATGCATTTAATCTGATCACCCTGGAAAAGGCTGAAGTCAATTAAAGCTTAAATTAAAACCCAAACATTTAAATACACTAAACTCAATAAAAAGAAAAAAAAATTAAAAATACAATAGAAGCCTGAAAAAAAAAAAGAAACTCTAAATCGCTTTTCTAAGAACCCAACAATTTTTTTAAATACCATAGAAATCTAAGAAGAATACAGATGAAGACAAAATATCCCTAAAACATTTGTTTGTTTGTTTGTTTATTGATTTTTAATTAATTTTGTATATTTTATGAATTCTGTCTTTTTAACTATGTTTTTATCTATCTCTTTCTCTTTTCCCTTCCTTCCTTCCTTCCTTCCTTTCTTTCTTTCTTTCTTTCTTTCTTTCTTTCTTTCTTTCTTTCTTTCTTTCTTTCTTTCTTTCTTTCTTTCTTTCTCTCTCTTCCACCCTAATTTTCTCCTTCTTTCCATCCTTCCTTCTTTCCTTCCTTCCTTCCTTCCTTCCTTCCTTCCTTCCTTCCTTCCTTCCTTCCTTCCTTCCTTCCTTCTTTCCTTCCTTCCTTCTTTCCTTCCTTCCTCTCTATCTCCCTCTCTTTCATTTTTCTTTTTCTTTCATTGTTTGTTTTTTTTCTTTCTTTCTCTCTCTTTCTCTCTCTCTCTCTCTCTCTCTCTCTCTCTCTCTCTCTCTCTCTCGATCTGTATGTGTGTCTCTCTGTGTGTGTCTCTCTCCCTGTCTCCCTAGTTTTTTTTTTTTTTGAGTTTTTTAAACTGGGGTTTTCTGTGTATCTCTTACTGTCTTCCAACTTAATGTAGAGTCCATGCTGAACTCTAAGGAAAAAAAAAATCACTTACATCTGCCTCTCAATATTTGGAATTAAAGTCATGGTCAACACTGCCTGGCAAAACCAAAACAATGAAACCCCAAATATAAAACCCTAATTTTTTTTTTTTTGGAAAAAAGAGTATACAAAAATTACAACAACAAAACCATAAGAAATACCGTAAAATCCTTCAAAAAATGAAGTCAGTTAAAGCTTAAATTAAAACTGAAACCCTAAAATATACTAACATCATTAAAAAAAAAAAAAACCAAACAAAACAAAATAGAACAACAACAAAGAAATATATTAGAAGCCCAAAAACCAAGAAAATCTAAATCACTATATTAAAGTCTCTACAAAACTTTTGAAATACCCTAGAAATCTGAAAAGAATACACAAGAAGCCGAAATATGCCTAAGATATTTATTTATTTATTTATTTATTTATTTATTTATTTATTTATTTATTTATTTATATATGAATAATTTTATATTTATTTTTTAAATTCTATCTTTCTTTCTTTTTTCATTCTTTCTTTGCTTTCCTCTTTCCTTTCTTACTTTATCTATTTGTCTCACTCTTTCTTTATTTCTTATCTTTATTTGTTTTTTTTTATTTTTCTATCTTTTCCTCACTCTCCCTTCCTTCCTCTCTTCCTTCTTTCCTTCCTTCCTTCATCCTTCCTTCTTTCCTTCCTTTCTTCCTTCCTTCCTTTCTTCCTTCCTTTCTTCCTTCCTTCTTTAGAAATAATCCCATGCATTTTATCTGATCACCCAGGAAAAGGCTGAAGTCAATTAAAGCTTAAATTAAAACCCAAATATTTAAATGCACTAAAATCATTAAAAAAACACTAAAAATACAATAGAAGCCTCAAAAAAAAAAGAAACTCTAAATCACTTTTCTAAAATCTCTACAAAACCTACAAAACCTTTTAAAATACCGTAGAAATCTAAAAGGAATACACATGAAGCCCAAATATCTCTAAAACGTTCGTTTTTTTGTTCATTTTTAATTAATTTTGTATATTTTATAAATTCTGTCTTTTTAGCTAAGTTTTTAATCTATATCTCTTTCTCTCTTTCTTTCTTCCTCTCTCTCTTCCTCTCTTTTTTCTTCCTCTCATTCTTTCTTTCTTTCTTTATTTCCTTTTATTTCTTTCTTTCTTTCTTTCTTTCTTTCTTTCTTTCTTTCTTTCTTTCTTTCTTTCTTTCTTTCGTTCTTTCTTTCCTTCTTTCTTTGTTTCTTTGTTTCTTTGTTTCTTTGTTTCTGTCTTTCTTTCTTTCTTTCTTTCTTTCTTTCTTTCTTTCTTTCTTTCTTTCTTTCTTTCTTTGTCTCCCCTTTCCATCCTAACTTTATTCTTCCTCCCTCCCTCCCTCCCTTCCTTCCTTCCTTTTTTTTTTTATTTTTTTGATTGAATTTTTCTGTGTATGTCTTACTGTCCTCCAGCTTACTGTAGAGTCCATGATGAACTCTAAGTTAAAAAAAAAAATCATTTACATCTACATCTCAATAGTAGGAATTAGAGACATGGTCAACAATGCCTGGCAAAAGCAAAACAATGAAACCCCAAATATAAAACACTAAATTTTTTTTTGGAAAAATTAAACAACAACAACAAAACCATAATAATGCCATAAAATCCAAAAAATGAAGTCAGTTAAAGCATAAATTAAAACTGAAACCCTAAAATACACTACATCTTAAAAAATAACAAACAAAACAAAATAGAACAACAAAAAAATACATTAGAAGCCCTAAAACCAAGAAACTCTAAATCACTATACTAAAGTCTGTACAAAACTTTTGAAATACCCTAGAAATCTGAAAAGAATACTCAAGAAGCCGAAATATGACTAAGATATTATTTATTTATTTATTTATACATTTATTTATATATCTATTTATTTATGAATAATTACATATTTCTTTTATAAATTCTGTCTTTCTTTCTCTCTTTCTTTCTTTCTTTCTTTCTTTCTTTCTTCTTTTTCTTTTCTCCTTCCTTCCTTACTTTATCTCTTTGTCTCCCTCTTTCTTTCTTTCTTTCTTTTTTTCTTTCTTTCTTTCTTTCTTACTTTCTTTCTTTTCTTTATTTGTTTTTTTCTACTTTTCCATCTTTTCCTCACTCTCCCTTTCTTCCTCTTCCTTCCTTTCTTTCTCTTCTTTCCTTCCTTCCTTCCTTCCTTCCTTCCTTCCTTCCTTCCTTCCTATCACTCTCTCTCACTCTCTCCGTCTTTTTTTCTTTTTTTTTTATTTCTTTGTTTCTTTTTGTATTACTTTCTCTCAATTTCTCAACAGATATAAATATTTCAAAATAGTCCCATGCATTTTATTTGATCACCCAGGAAAAGGCTTTAGTCAATTAAAGCTTAAATTCAAACCCAAATATTTAAATGCACTAAAATCATTAAAAAAAAAAAAACACTAAAAATACATTAGAAGCCTGAAAAACAAGAAACTCTAAATCACTATTCTAAAAACTCTACAAATTGATTTAAAATACCATAGAAATCTAAAAAGAATACACATGAATCTGAAATATCCCTAAAACATTTGTTTGGTTTTTTGTTCATATATTTTTAATTAATTTTGTATATTTTATAAATGCTGTCTTTTTCCCGATGTTTTTATCTCTGTCTCTTTCTCTCTTTCTCTTTCTCCCTTCCTTCCTTCCTTCCTTCCTTCCTTCCTTCCTTCCTTCCTTCCTTCCTTTCTTTCTTTCTTTCTTTCTTTCTTTCTTTCTTTCTTTCTTTCTTTCTTTCTTTCAGTCTTTCTTTCTTTCTTCCTCTCTTTCTTTCTTCCTCTCTTTCTTTCTATCTCTCTTTCTTGCTTGGATTTTGGAGATTGGGATTCCCTGTGTATACCCTGGAGGTCCTAGTAATCACTCTTTACATGAGGCTGGCCTTCAATTAGGTAATCCACCTTCCTCTGCCTACCAAATGTGGGATTGAAGGCATGGATCATCACTGTCTGGCAACACTAAAACACTTAAACCCCCAAAGTATAACCCTAAAAATTTTAAGCAAATACTTAAAACCACACACACAACACACACACAATCAAATAAACGAGTAAAACATTAAAAAAATTAACTAAACCCTAATAAGAACCGAAATTCAAGAAAAAATGTTAAAATTCATAATAAACAAAGAAAAAAAACTATAAAAATATACTAAAACACTTAAAACCAAAAAACCTCTAAAACACTATTCTAAAAATCTTACAAAACCCATAAAAAAACTCTAAAATTCTTAAAAGTATAAGTATATATATACATATTTAAGAATCCAAAATATTCCTTATTTTTTCCTTATATTTTTTTTCTTTGATTTTTTTGTAGACAGGATTTCTCTATGTATCCCTGGCTGTCCTGGAACTTACACGAGACTAGCCTGACAATGAACTCAGAAATCCAAGACCTCTGCCTCTAAAGTTCTTGAATAAAAGGCATGGGATACCTCAAACTGAAAACCCTAAAATTTTTAATCTAGAAAATAAAACCTTAAAATTTATAAAAATACTTATGAACACACACATACACAAACACATACTAAAACACTAAAATATAACAGTAAATCCAAAAAAAAAAACCTCCACAATCATAAAAAACACTATTCATACAAAAAAAAACTATAAAAGACCCTTCTAAAAACCCTTAAATGCTTTCAAAATTCCAAAAATTTCCATAGTGTAACTTTCTTATGTGCAGTATTTCTTTCATTTTTTTTCCTTTTTCTTTTTTCTTTCTCTTTGTTTGTTTGTTTGTTTCTTTCTTTCTTTCTTACTTTCTTTCTTTCTTTCTTTCTTTCTTTCTTTCTTTCTTTCTTTCTTTCTCTCTGTTTCTTTCTTTCTCCCTTTCTTTGTCTCTCTCTCTTTTTCTTTCTCTCTTTCTTTCTTTCTTACTTTCTTCATTTTTATATTTCACTCTGTCTGTCTTCCTTCTTTCCTTTCTTCCATCTTTTTTCTTTCTTTCTTTCTTTCTTTCTTTCTTTCTTTCTTTCTTTCTTTCTTTCTTTGTTTTTTCTTTCTTCTTTCTTTTTGTCTTTGTTTTTTTGTTTCTTCCTAAATTTCTCTCTCACTGTCTCTGTGTCTGTCTCTCTGCTTCTCTTTCTCTCTCTGTCTCTGTCTCTCTGTCTCTCTGTTTCTCTGTCTCTCTGTCTCTCTCTCTCTCTGTCTCTCTCTGTCTCTCTCTTTCTCTCTCTCTCTCTCTCTCTCTCTCTCTCTCTCTCTCTCTCTCTCTCTCTCTCTCTCTCTCTCTGTCTCTCTCTCCCTCTCTCTTGAGTTTCTTTGTGTATCTCTGGTTGACTTCCAGTTCCATGAGGAGGCCTCAAAGAACTCTAATTAAAAAACAAAACAAAACAAAACAAAACAAAACAAAAAAAAAAAACCTAACTCTGTCTCCCAATTACTGAGATTAAAGAAATGGGTCAACATTGCCTGGCAAACCCAAAACTAGGAAATCTCAAATATAAACCCCTAAATGTTTTAGAAAAAATCAAGTACAAAAACAACACCACCAAAAACAGAACCCTAAGCATTACAGTAAAATGCTACAAAAGTCAAGTAAAATCAAACCTAAATTAAACCCCAAACCCAAAAATACACTAAAATCATTAAAAAGAAAAAGAAAAAACACTAAAAATACACTAGAAGCCTGATCAAAGACAAGGACCAAACCCAAAGAAATACATTAAAATGGTAACAAAATAAAGTAAAATAAAGCCTAAATGAAATCTCAAATCCGTAAATACACTAAAATCATTTAAAAAAAAATATGTGTATACCCTGGCAACATGGAAATCACTCTGTAGTCCAGGCTGCCCTAGAAATCAGAAATCTACCTGCCTCTGCCTAACCAAGAGTGGGATTGAAGGCATGGATCACCACTGCCTGGTAAAACTAAAACTTTTAAACCCAAAAAATATAAACATAAATATTTTGTAAAAACATTCAAGAACACAAACACACAAAATAGGAAAACGTTAAGAAAATGAAATAAAGCCCAATAAGAATGAAAATCAAGAAAAAAATCCTAAATTCTTAATAAACAAAGAAAAAAATTAGTATACATATACTAAAACTCTTAACGCCAAAAATCTCTAAAACGCGAAAAAAAAAAAAAAAACTACAAAACTCATTAAAAAAAAACCTAAAAATATATATATATTTATTTATTTAGGTTTATGTTATGTTTATGTTTATATTCATATTTATATATTCAAGAATCTAAAAATGATTCTACCCCCCCCCCATTAAAATTTTCTCTTTGTATTCCTGTCTATCCTGAAACTCACCATGCAGACTAGTCTGACCATTAACTCAGAAATCCAAGACCTCTGCCTATAAAGTTCTGGGATAAAATGGATGGGTCACCACAAACTGGCAAAAATAAATTTTTATACTACAAAATAAAACCTTAAATTTTTGAAAAATACTCAAGAACTGACAGACAGACAGGAAGACAGACAGTCAGTCAGACCAACAGACAGACAGACACACACACACACAAACACACACATATACACTCATACAAAATAGTAAAACCTTAAAATATAACCGTAAAAAAAAAAAAAAAAAAAAAAAAACCACTCTAAAACCTATTAAAAGACACTAAATATAAACTAAAATCGAAAAATCCAAAAAATAAAAACTATAAAACAGTCATCTAAGATCTCTAAAAAGGATTTTAAAAAACTCTAATATTCATAAAAAAATACGAAAGAACCCAAAAGAATTCCATACAGTAAATTTCTTAATTAATCTCTTCCTTTCTTTCTTTCTTTCTTTCTTTCTTTCTTTCTTTCTTTCTTTCTTTCTTTCTTTCTTCCTTCCCTCTCTCCCTCCCTCCATCCCTCCCTCATTTCCTCCCTCCCTTCCTCCCTCCTTTCTTTCTTTCTTCTTTCTTTTTTTTGTTTTTTTGTTTATTTCTCTCTCTCTCTCTCTCTCTCTCTCACTGTCTTTGTCCCTCCCTCCCTCCCTTCTTCTCTCTCTCCTCTCTCTCTCTGTCTCTCTCTGTCTCTCTCTGTCTCTCTCTGTCTCTCTCTGTCTCTCTCTGTCTCTCTGTCTTTGAGTTTTGGAGACTGCGTTTCTCTGTGTATCAATGGCTGTCTTCTACCTCCCTGTGGAGACCTTGCTGAACTCTACTTTAAAAAAAAAAAAAAAAAAAAAAAAAAAAAAAGCACCTACCTTTGTCTCCGAATTTCTGGGATTAAAGTCATGGATCAACTTTGCCTGGCAATCCCAAACGATCAAATCACAAATATAAAACCTTTAATGTTTTTTTTAGAAAAAAATCAAGTACAAAACAGCAACTGTGGTCTCCAGTCCCCAAGCCTGAAACTTGCATGCTCAGTGGTGGAGTGTGCTGCTCAATTGTTCTGCCTAGCCCACTGCTTGAGCTTGCTGATTTGCTCTTCCAAAGCGGTCACGTGGTCACCCTGCTACTGGACAACAAGATTATTATTTGACAGGAATTGGGCCCCCTTCACCTGCTCCATAACTGCGTGCAGAATAGTAAAATTGAGCTTTCATCAGGATGACTGTCTTAGGTCCATTTTTATCTCATACTCTCTAGCCCTTCTTCTCTTCCAGATTTTTAAGGTGCCTTTCCAGCCTAGAACCCACACATATGGTCATGTGGGTGGAGACAATATTTGGCGAACCAACACAGGACTGAGAAACGGCAGAGGACATTTGGAAGAAGCACTGCTGGTTTGGATCTCCATAAAAGAATAAAATAATTAAAGGAAATTCATACCGGAGAAGGTCGGTATGGGCTAAGTTGAAACAGCATTAACCCAAATACTAATTCACTTAGTTTCAGCAGTGAAGTTTATCAGGGACTAGGAACTGTTAGGCAATTAGACATAGCTCCCAGAAGCTACATTTTTAGGCATTAGAAAAGAAAGGATTTATTAAAAAGGAAATTAATGATCAGGTGGATAAGCCACAGTCAAAAAAAAAAAAAAATGCATCATGAGGAGGGAGGAAAATGTCCTAAAAAGCACAGTTAATTTCAGGAGTGCCATGCTTTGTTCTCTCTGGGCCTTATAACAAAAGTACTCTGGCCCCTTTTGTGTGTTGTCTAATGTCTGGTGCACCAATTTGTTCTCACGTTCAATTCATGTATGTTTGTGTCCAGTCTGTATGAATGAATGTTCCATGTTTTATGTTGGATAATAAAGAAGGTATAAAAAATTTTATCTGCAAAGCCAAGAGCTGCCACGTGCCTCAACCAGGAATTAGACATATGGCAGGAGAGTCCCTGCTGGAAAACTGTTCATTTTAGAAAAAAAGGGGAAGTCTGCAATCTCTTAGTTTCAGGGTAAAAAAGCTGATAAATGGTTCGTGATTAATGAATTTGACAAATTATAAAGTGCCCTTTATTCTATGATTGTAGCTACAAAAATTAATATTCTCTGATTGGTCTAAAGTAACTGCTTCATTTGGTGCTCTTTTATTGGAAATGTGTTCTGTGTGTTTTCACAATCAGCTCAAAAGTTGTTGGTTAAGATTAATAATTGTTACATTGCTACAGATAGTCTTAAATTTCATAACTCAAATTCAGAGTACTTCTAACATGTGACATAAGGAAGGCCAAGAGACAGGGTCTCTAAATATATTTCTAGTTTAAATATTAATTAATGTGGTTTCTATTCTAAAAACTAAAATTTAAGATAAGGTTTAAAGCAATGCCTCTTTATTAAAGCAGTAAAGCTTACATATATTCATAGGTATTAATTGGCAGCCAAACTTTGTAATATGATAGTAATGCTTCTAATATTATTGATTTTAAAGATGATAAATTGTTTTAAACTTGGGTTTTGCTTTCCGAAGTTTGTAGATATTATCCTAACATTGCAAAAGACACTTGAAAATTATGGTTAAAACTGCCAGTGTTCCATTGACTGCAGCTTGCAGTTTGCTTGCAAATTTAAGATTTTCTACTCACCCATATATTGTTGATTAAGATTATTACAAGAGTAATCATCCTATAATTGTGCTAATACTTCATACAAAACTTGGACAGAGTTATCTAGCTATGTTTGTCTTTATGCATAGATTAGACCTGCATACAATCAGTTTGTGTATAGTTGATGCCTGGCAGGAAACTGCAGTTGGACAATTTTTTTCACAACACTAAAGTTAAATAACCTCATTAAAAAATGGGGATCAGAGCTAAACAAAGAATTCTCACCTGAGGAATACCGAATGTCTGAGAAGCACCTGAAAAAATGTTCAGCATTCTTAATGATCAGGGAAAAGCAAATCAAAACAAATCCCACAGCCCATCTCACACCAGTCCAAATGGCTGAGATCAAAAATTCAGGTGACAGCAGATGCTGGCAAGGATGTGGAGAAAGAGGAACAGTCATCCATTGTTTTGGAATTGCAAGCTTGTACAACCACTCTGGAAATCAGTCTGGTGGTTTTTAGAAAGTTGGACATGGTACTACTAGAGGATACTGCAATACCTCTCCTGGGCATATATACAGAAGTTGTTCCAACTAGTAAGAAAGAAATATGCTCCACTATGTTTATAGCAGCCTTATTTATAATAGCCAGAACCTGGAACGAACCAAGATGCTGCTCAATAGAGGAATGGATACCAAAAATGTGGTACATTTACACAATGGAGTACTACACAGCTATTAAAATGAATGAATTTATGAAATTCCTAGGCAAAAGGTTGGACCTGGAGGAAATTATCCTAAGTGAGGTAACCCAATCACAAAAGAACTCAAATGATATTTTCTCACTGATAAGTGGATATTAGCCCAGAAACTTATAATACCATAGATATAAGATACAATTTGCGGAACACATGAAACTCAAGAAGAATGAAGACCAAATTGTGGATACTTTGCCCCTTCTTAGAATTGGGAACAAAACATCCGTGGAAGGAGTTACAGAGACAAAGTTTGGAGCTGAGACAAAAGAATGGACCATTTAGTGACTGCCATATCCAGGGATCCATCCCATACTCAGCCTCCAAATGCTGACACCATTGCATACACTAGCAAGATTTATCTGACAGGACCCTGATATAGCTGTCTCTAGTGAGACTACACTGGGGCCTAGCAAACACAAAAGTGGATGCTCACAGTCAGCTATTGGATGGATCACAGAGCCTCAAATGGAGGAGCTAGAGAAAATAGGAAAGGAGCTAAAGGGATCTGCAACCCTATAGGTGGAACAACATTAAGAACTAACCAGTTCCCCGGAGCTCTTACTCTAGATGCATATGTATCAAAAGATGGCCTAGTCGGCCATCACTGTAAAGAGAGCCCCATTGTTCTTGCAAACTTTATTTGCCCCAGTACAGGGGAACGCCAGCGCCATGAATTGGGAGTGGGGGGTAGGGGAGTGGGGGGTAGGGGAGTGGGGGGTAGCGAATAGGGGACTTTTGGATTAGCATTGGAAATGTAAATGAGGAAAATACCTAATAAAAAAAAAGAAAACAAAAAATCCTAGACATACACTAAAACCCTGAAAACCTAAAAAGACAAAAACAAACAAACAAAACAGAACAGAACAAAACAAAACAACAAAAAAACTCTAAAACACTCTTCTAAAAAAACTAAGAACCATTTTAAAAAATCCCTACTATTCTAAAAAAAAAATAAAAAGAAGTCAAAACTGTCGATAAAATACTGTTATTTTAAAATTTCTTTCTTTTTTTCCTTTGTTTCTTTGTTTCTTTGTGTCTTTCTTTGTTTCTTTGTTTCTTACTTTCTTTCTTTCTTTCTTTCTTTCTTTTTCTCTCTTTCGTTCTTTCTTTTCTTTCTTTTTCCTTCCTTCCTCCTTCCTTCCTTCCTTTCTCTTTTTCTTCCTTACTTCCTTTCTTTCTTCTCTCTCTCTCTTTCTCTCTCTTTGTTTCTTCCTTTCTTTTCTGTCACTGTTACTTTTTTTTTAACTTCTTTCTCTCTCTGACCTTCCTTTGTTTTTGCTTTTTGTTTTTTTGATTTTTTTTTGTTTTTTTTTTTTTGTTTTTTTTTTAGTTTTTTAGAAAGGGTTTCTCTATGTATCTTTGGCTGTCCTGGAATGCACTTTGCAGAACAGACTGACCATGAACTCAGAAATCCAAGACCTCTTTCACTAAAAAGTTGAGAAAAAACATGTGGATCACCCCTGACTGGCAACCCTAAAATTCTCAAACCGAAAAATAAAACCTTAATTTTTTAAAAATCTGTTAAAACACATTCACACACAGACACATACAGACACAAATAGTAAAACCATAAAGTATAACCCCAAGTCCAAAAAAAAAAGAAAAAACCAGACTAAACAGCTTCAAAACATACTAAACATACACTAAATCCCTGAAAAATCTAAAAGACAAAAATCAAAATAATAAGAAAAACAATATTCTAAAACACTCTTCTAAAAACAATAAAAAACATTTTTAAAAAATCCCTATTCTAAAAAAAAAAAATGCCAATAATGTCGATAAAATACATTTATGTATAAATTTCTTTCTTTTTTCTTTTTTATTTATTTGTTTGTAAGTTTCTTTCTTTCTTTCTTTTTTCTTTCTTTCTTTCTTTCTTTCTTTCTTTCTTTCTTTCTTTCATTCTGTCTTTCTTGTTTGTTTGGTTGTTTGTTTGTTTTCTTTGTGTAAGGCTGGGTTTCTCTGTGTATACCCTTGAAGTCATGGAAATCAGTCTTTAGACCCATCTGGCCTTGAACTCAGATATCCACCTGCCTGTGCCTAATCAAGAGTGTGATTGAAGGCATGGAGAACAATGCAGTGGCAACACTAAAACTTTTAAACCCCCAAAAATATAACCCTAAAAATTAAAAGAAAAAAATACTTAAGTGCAAAGAAACACACACACAAAATCAATAAAACAGTAAAATATTGAAAATGAACTAAACACATTTTCTTTCTTTCTTTCACTCTTTCTTTCTCTCTTTCTTTCTTGTTTTTTGTTTTTTGTGTGTGTGTGTATGTGTGTGTGTGTGTGTGTTTTGGAGACTAGAATTCTTTGTGTTTACACTTGCAGTCATGGAAATCACTCTGTAGACCAGGCAAGCCTTCAACTTAGAAATCTGCCTGCTTCTGCCTACCAAGTGTAGGATTGAAGGCATCGGTCACCATTGCCTGGAAACACTAAAACTCTTAAAACTGAAAATTAAGACTAAAAATTAAAACAAAACAAATTAAAACAAAACAAAACAAACAAAAAAAACCACAAAAACACAGAACAACAACAACTACAAAAAAAAAATCAAGAACACACAGACACACACAGAGAAGTAAAACAGCAGATCTTGAAAAAAATGAACTAACCCGTAATAAGAACCGAAAATCAAGAAAAAAACCCTAAAATCTTAAAAAATTCCCACCATAAGAACTAAACAGATTCTAAAACATTTAAAGCCAAATATCTCTAAAATGCTGTTCTAAACACCCTACACACACACACACACACACACACAC
>NW_028227277.1:13114308-13141808 GCF_978045245.1 Mus caroli
CTACAGCTTTAACAGGTGAGAAAGCCTCTCATGATATACAGCACTGTTTAGAAGCATGGAGTGCTTGGGGCAAGCCCACAATCCTTAAAAATGATAATCTGACAGGATATACCTCTGCTAAATTTCAGCAATTTTGTCATCAAATGAATATCACTGACCTGACTGGCCTTCATTATAACCCTCAAGGAGAAGGCATGGTGGAACATGCACACCGTAATCTCAAGTCTTATTTTATAAAACAAAAGGGGGAAGTTGATGAGACTCTGCTCTCACTGCCAAGAGTAGCTGTCTCCATGGCACTCTTTACAATTAATTTTTTGAATCTTGACTAGCAAGGTCCCTCTGCAGGCGATCGACACAGCTCAGACCCTGATAGACCAAAGAAAATGGTGAAATGGAAGCATGTGTTATCTGGTCTGGGGAAAGGCCCGGATCCTACTTTGTTAAGATCCAGGGGAGCTGTTTGTGTTTTTCCACAGTGTGAAGACAACCCATTTTGGCTTCCAGAACGACTCACCCGCAAGATAGTAATCAAGGATGGTGTGGAAGATGCTGACCTCCCGAGGACTGCTCCTGATTCTGACAATGCTGAACTTGTCTCATGTTCCTAGAATGATGGGCAAACAGAGATGGGCCATTCTCCTGACTTTCCCTAAACCAATGCCAATTCGCCATGATGCTATAGTTTTTCCAAAATTCTTTACTACTAATAAAATATTAGATTTACCATACCTACCCTATGAACCCACCCAAGCATCATTAGGAGAAAATCACTCTTTATTAGAACAGGGTTCTTTATGTCATCAAATTAATAGACCAGGAAAAAGTATAAACCTCACATTCCAAGCCTTGGGGATGTTTAATGTTCACCGAGGAGGCTGGGTGAGGACAATCCAAGATAATTCCAAAGCAGATATAACCATTACATATCGGACCTTACGGCAGGAGGCAATTTGGGTCAATGGTACATTTCCACCACTTAACTTTTCAGACAAAGAATGTCCTCCACAACCAAAAATAGCCCTACATTATAGATTGGAAGATGAAGGGCTGATCTTGCCTTGGTCTGATTGTCAATCCTCCATCACTCGTTAGGCAGACCAGAGTAAAACCTTTTCCTAATCTCCTAACATGTTGGTTGTCCAGAGAATGAATTTATTATGAAAAAGGGACTTTTCATACAGGACTTTACAATGCATCCCTTTCATAGTGGCTTTGTGGAGTCAATGGCAGTTGTACAGATCTCAATCCTTTGATCTTTATCCAGGGAGGAGCAGTTGGAAAGGCTTCTTTTACTGGCATCTCCAGATTTGCTCAGTATTGGGGAATTAATTGACTCCCTGGACTCTTATGGATAAACTAATACCAGCGTAGAGATCACTGGGTTCAATAAAACCTTCGTAAACCAGATTAATTACCCACCTATGCCAGTCTCTGTTTACCCCACTTTCTTGTTTATTCTTTCAAATGATTCATTTGAAGTCTGTTTCAATGATTCTTGTTGGATTTCTCAATGCTGGGATGTAACAAAGGACACCGTGCCATGGTGGCATGCATTCCTTGTTGGATCCTTGTTCCGGTGGAAACACCCTCCACTATATCCCTGTTTCGACAAAAAAAGAGATTTTGGCGTTACTGCTGCCACAATCATAGCAATTTCAGCCAGTGCAGCTGCTGCTACAGCTGCAGGGTACACTATGGCTAGTATTGTTCAGTCAGGCACAAAATTAAATCAGCTTTCAGCAGATCTGACTGATGCCATCACTGTCCTAACTTCTGCTAGTACCAAGTTAAAGGGAGGGCTGATGAATTTGAATCAGTGCCTTGACCTGGCATAGGAACATATAGGCATCCTGTACCAGATAGTCCAGTTAGGTTGTGAATGAAAGTTGAATGCTCTGTGTATTACCAGGGTCCAATATGAAAATTTTACTCATTCAGCTAATCTGTCTAGACAGCTTTCCTTGTATCTTGCAGGAAATTCGTCTGAGGGATTTGATGAGAGTCTTGAGGCCCTGAGGGTGGCAGTTTTAAACATCAACTCAATGCGAGTGGACCTGTCATTGACAGAGGGCCTCTACTCCTGGATTTCATCTGCATTTTCTTATTTTAAAGAATGTTTAGGGTTAGGCTTATTTGGTGTTGCCACCTGCTGTGCACATGTGTTCATGCTCTGGTTTGCAAGCTTAGAACTCAACAAACAAATGACAAGGTTGTGATAGCTCAAGCACTTGCTGCCATTGAGCAAGGGGCCTCCCCCGAAATCTGGCTATCTATGCTCAAGAATTAGTTGACACTGGTGGCTGACCTCTTTTGTAGAGTTTACCCTAGGCCATTTAGTAGTTAGTGTCACATAGCACTGCAATATCCAGGGACGGACAACTTTCCTCATGCACAGATCAACCTAAGACACAGGGCCCAGTTGTGATAGTGTTACCCTATGACGGGAAAGGCTGTGACATTAGAGGAACGACCTAAGACAGGAGCCACAGCAGATGGACATAATTACACAGACCTAGTTCAGCCTCATTTTAATAAAATAAAAAGGGGAAGACGTGGAGAACCGTGCTGCTAGCAATCGCCATTATAAGATGGTGCTGGTCTCCGCTGTGCCTAATTAGTAAACAAGCCTTGTGCGCAAGGGCAAGAGTGAACTCATGCCTAGTCACTGCCCATCTCGGGGCCTAATAATGGGGTGCTGGGAAAGCAACGAATCAGGAGGTGACAGGCCACATCAGTTGATGAAACGCCATGGCTGAGGGCTATATAAGCAACACCATTTTACGGGGTCGGGGTCTTACCTTCTGAAGAAGCAATAAAGCTTTTTGCTGCAGAAGAATATGGTTGTCCGAGTTTGTTCTTGCTGGCGAGAACAATAGCTCAGACATTCTTTCTTTCTTTCTTTCTTTCTTTCTTTCTTTCTTTCTTTCTTTCTTTCTTTCTTTCTTTCTTTCTTTCTCTCTCTCTCTCTCTCTCTCTCTCTTTCCTTTCTTTCTTTCTTTCTTTCTTTCTTTCTTTCTTTCTTTCTTTCTTTCTTTCTTTCTTTCTTTCTTTCCTTCCTTCCTTCCTACCTTTCTTCTTTCTTTCTTTCTTTCTTTCTTTCTTTCTTTCTTTCTTTCTTTCTTTCTGTCTTTCTTTCTTTCTTTTTTTTTTAAGTTTTTTTGATTTTTTGGACAATGGGTTTCTCTTTGTATCCCTGCCAATATTGGACATGCCTCTGTAGAGCATGCTGGCCTTGAACTAAGAAATCCAATACTTCTTCCTCTCAAGTGCTGGGATTTAAGGCATGGACCACCACTGCCTGGCAACCCTGAAACACATAAACTCTCGAATTAACATTTAAAATTATATAAAAAAAATGAAAAGAAAATAAAAGAAAAGATAACTCAAAAATACAAACAAACAAACAAAAAAAAACCTTGAAGAAAAAAGGTAAAACCTTAAAAAAATACTTAATAAAACACCCCAAATCTAAAAACACCCTAAAATTATTAAAAAAAAAGAAGAAACACTAAAAATGTACTAAAAAACTCGAAACAAAAAAAAAGTCTAAAACAGTTTAATAAATCCCTACAAAAGCCTTAACAAAAACACTAAAACTATAAATAATTAATAATAATAATAATAATAATACAAACAAATTGAACTTAAAACTCTTTTTTTTCTTTGTTTGTTTTATTTTGTTTTGTTTTGTTTTTAGAAACTGGGTTTCTCTGTTTATCTCTGGCTGTCCTAAAGCGCCATCTGTAGACCATGCTGGCCTCGAAATCAAAAATCCACGTAACTGTGCCTCCCAATTGCTGGGATTTAATGCATGGGACACCACTACCTCTTAACCCTAAAGTTCTTAACTCTAAAAATAAATCCTTAATATTAAAATGATAATAATAATAGCCAAAAACTCTAAAAATAAATAAATAAGTAAATAAATAAATAGATAAACAACTAAACAAATAAATATATAAATACAAATAAAAGATAAATCTTAAAAAATTTTTGAAAAAAAATCCCCAAAATTCTAAAACATTATAAAATTCTAAAACAAAACAAAACAAATCGAAACAAAAAAAAAAAAACAAAAACAAAAACAAACCACTAAAAATACACTAACATACTGAAAACTAAAATTAAACTCTAAAACACTCTTTTAAAAGTCCCTACAAAACCATTTACAAAAACACTAAAAGTCTACAAAAAATTTTACAACAACCCAGAAATAATCTTAAAACTTTTTTGTGTGTTTCCATTTATGTGTTTTGTTTGTTGGTTTATATTTTTGAGTTTTTAGAGACTGGGTTTCTCTGGCTGATCAAGAACTCCTTCTGTAGACCATGCTGGTCTTGAACTCAAAAATCCACCTAACTGTTTCTACAAGGTTCTGGGATTTAAGGCATGGGCCACACTGCCTGGAAACCGTGAAACTCTTAAACCCCAAAAGTTAAACTTTAAAATTAAAAAAGAAGTACCCAAGAACACACAAACAGACAAACATAAAAAAAAAGAAAAGAAAACCCATAAAGAATATCAAACACAAACAAACAAACAAAAACTCTAAAATCCTTTTTAAAAAACAGTAAACATACACTAAAACCCTGAAAACCAAAAAAAATTCTAAAACAATCATCAAAAGTCCTAAATACCCTTTTAAAAAACCTTAAATTCTAAAAAATAAAAAATAATAAAAAAGTACACAGAAAGCTTGAAATATCCATAAAGTCTTTATCTTTTCTTTCCTTCTTTTTCTTTCTTTCTTTCTTTCTTTCTTTCTTTCTTTCTTTCTTTCTTTCTTTCTTTCTTTCTTTCTTTCTTTTCTTTCTCTCTCTCTCTCTCTCTCTCTTTCTTTCTTTCTTTGAGTTTTTGTTTTGTTTTCTTTTGTTTTGTTTTTTGTGACTTATATTCACTCTTATAAAAACCCTACAAAACCCTTCAAAAAACTATTATATATATATATATATATATTATATATATATTATATATATATACCCCAAAATGTTCCTTAAACTTTTTTTTTTTTTGGTTTGATTTATTTTGTTTTTGGAGACTTGGTTTCTCTGTTTAGCCCTGGCTATCCTGGAACTCACTCTGGAAACCAGGCTAGCCTTGAACATAAAAGCCCACCTGCCTTTGCCTCCCTAGGACTGGAAATAAAGGCATGGACCACCACTGCCTGGCAAAACTAAAATACTATACCCCAAATGTAAGAATGTAAGATTTTTTTCAGAAACAAACACACACACACAAACCTAAAAAAAAGGTAAAACACTAAAAGAAAACCCGAAGCCTAAAAAACAAACATACAAACAAACAAAAAATCCTAAAACCGAAGAGACCCACATTTCCCTTAAAAAATAAAAGAAAGAAGGAAAGAAAGAAAACAGAAAAAAAAAAACACTAAAACCAATAAAACTCTACAATAGTCTTCTAAACACACTACTAACCCTTAAAAAGACCGTAAAATTCTACAAAAATACACAAGGAGCCAAAAATTTCACTAAAACTGTTTCATTTCTTTCTTTTCTTTTTCTTTTTTCTTTTGTTTTGTTTTGTTTTTTGTTTTTTGTTTGTTTGTTTGCTAACTTTTTTGGTGACTGGGTTTCTCTGAGTATTTCTAGCTGCCCTGGAATTCACTCTGTGGACCATATTGGCCTCGAACTCAAAAATCCTCATACCTCTGCCTCCCAAGTGCTGGGATTTAAGGCATGGCCACCAAAGCTGTCGACCCTGAAACTCTTAAACTCCCCAATTAACACTTAAAATTAAAAAAAAAAAAAGAAAGAAAAGAAAACTCAAAAACACACGAAAAAAAAAACATGGAAAAAAAGATAAAACCTTAAAAAACACATAGTAACACACCAAATCCAAAAACACCCTAAAATCCTTTAAAAAATAAAAATAAAAAACACTAAAAATGCACTAAAATACTCGAAACCAAAAAATCATCTAAAACAGTCTTATAAAAACCCTACAAAAGCCTTAACAAAAAAGCACTGAAATTATAAATAACAACAATAACAACACAATAATAATAATAACAATAACAACAACAACAACAACAATAATAATAATAATAATAATAATAATAATAATAATAAAAAAGAACACAAAATAAAACTAATTTTCTTTTTGGTTTTTCCTTTTTTGTTTTTTGTTTTTTGTTTTTTGGTTTATTGTTTTGTTTTGTTTTGTTTTGTTTTGTTTTGTTTTGTTTTGTTTTGTTTTGTTTTGGATTTCCCTCTGTAATCCATGCTTACCTCAAATCCTCAAATCAACCTACCTCGGCCTCCCAAGGGCTGGAATTTAATGCATGGGAAACCACTGCCTGGAAAACCTCAAAGACTTACTTCTAAATCTAAAACACTCTTCTAAAAACTCTACAAACCCATTTTTAAAAGCTCTAAAATTCTAAATATATATAAATCCCAAAATGACCCTTATAATATTTTTTGTTTGATTTATTTATTCATTCATTCATTCATTCATTCATCCATCCATCCATCCATCCATCCATCCATCCATCCATCCATCCATCTATCTATCTATTTATTTATTTATTTATTTAGCCTCGAGTAACCATTTGCAAGTACATTCGCTGCCCCTTTCATGGGCAGTGGCCCATTTCATGTTTCTTGAACAATGTCCTTCACAAATAATGGCCAGACTGTGGAGGGGGTGCAGCAAGCCTCAGCCTGGACTTTACCCTCTGACCACAGACCGTCGGTTTCCCAGCCTCCACAGCCTGGGACCCCCTTCACTGTCCCCCAACCAGATGGTACACCTTACCCCAACAGGGTCAGAACTTGACCAGAAGAGTCAAGTTTTTGAGTCTTTCAAGACTGGGTTTCTCTGTTTATTCCTACCTGTCCTGGAACTCTTTGTTTAGATCAGGCTGGCCTCAAACTCACAAATCTACTACCTCTGCCTCCCAAATGCTGAGATTGAAGGCATGGTCCACAATTTCCTAGCAACAGTAAAACAATTAAATACCAAATATAAAACTTTAAAATTAAAAAACGAACAAACAACAAACAAACAAACAAAAAACCAACAAAACAAAAACCTAAGAAAGAAAGTAAAATGCTAAAAAAATAAAATAAATTTAAGCCTAAATAAAACACCAAAACCCTAAAACTCACTATAATCTTTAAAAACTAAGAAACAACAACAACAACAACAAAACACTTAACCTACACTAGAAGACTGAGAAGCAAATAAATCTATAACGTCTTCTAAAAACTCTATAAAACCCTTAAAAAAAACCTATAAAATTATATATATATATCAACCCCAAAATGACCCTTAAGCTTTTTTTTTTGGTTTGATTTATTTTGTTTTTGGAAACCGTGTTTCTCTGTATACCCCTGGCTATACTGGAACTCACTCTGTAGACCAGGATTGCCTAAAACTTACAAATCCACCTGCCTCTGCCTCCCAAGGGCTGGGAATAAAGGCATGGACCACCACTGACTGGCAAAGCTAAAAGACTTTACCTCCATAATAAAAAGTTAATTTTTTCTTCAAAAATACAATAAATAAATAAATAAATAAATAAATAAATAAATAAATAAATAAATAAATAAATAAATAAAAATAAATAAATAAGTAAATAAATAATAATAATAATAATTAATAAATGAAGAAAAACACTAAACAAAAACCCTACAGTCAAAAAACAAACAGAAAACCCGAAAAACTAGGAGACAAAAAAAAGCAACAATAAAAAAAAAACAATAAAATTCTACAATATTCTTCTAAAAAACCTTTTAACACTTTAAAGTAACCATAATTTCTACAAAAATACACAGAGCCATAAATTTCACTAAGTCTGTTTTCTTTCTTCTTTCTTTCTTTCTTTCTTTCTTTCTTTCTTTCTTTCTTTCTTTCTTTCTTCCTTCCTTTCTTTCTTTCTACTTTCCTTCATTCTTATTATTTTTCTTCCTTTTTTTTTCTTCTTTTTTTTTTTTTTCTTTAAGTTTATGGAGACTGAGTTTCTTTGTGAACTTCTGTCTGTCCTGGAACTGACTCTGTAGACCATGCTGCCTTCGACCTTAACACACTCTAACACACATACACACAAAAACTCAAAAACATACTAAAACCCCAAAGAAAACTCTAAACTCAAAAACAGTCAAACAAACAAACAAACAAAAAAACACTCTTAAATCTTTTTTTTAAAAAGCACTAAACATACACAAAACCCAGAAAACCAAAATAACCTCTAAAATAATCTTCAAAAAATCCTGAAAACGTTTAAAAAACCCTAAATTTCTTTAAAAAAAAATTACACAGGAAGCCCAAAATATGCATAAAGTAATTTGCTTCCTTCCTTCCTTTCTTTCTTTCTTACTTTTTTTTTTATTTTTATGAGATTTTGGAGACAAGGTTTCTCTGTGGATCCCTACCTATACTGGAACTGCCCCTGTAAACCATGCTGGCCTTAAACTAAGAAATCCAGTAATTCTTCCTCTCAAGTTCTGGGATTTAAAGCATGTTCCACCACTGCCTGGCAACCCTAAAACACTTAACTCCAACAATAAAACCTTAAAATTATAATAATAATAATAATAATAATAATAATAATAATAATAATAATAATAATAAAAACTCTATAAAAACAAAACAACATCCCTAAAAATAAAAGATAGAACACTAAAAAAAAATTGAAAAAAAAACCCAAAACCCTAAAACACCCTAAAAAACTTACAAATAAATCATAAAAAACACTAAAAATACAATAAATACCAAAAAACCACACAAACACTCTAAGATACTCTTATAAAAAAACCTACAAAGCTTTCTTTCTTTCTTTCTTTCTTTCTTTCTTTCTTTCTTTCTTTCTTTCTTTCTTTCTTTTTTTCTTATTTTTTTTTTCAGATTTTGGAGACTGGGTTTCTATGTGTATAATTACCTGTATTGGACCTGCCTCTGTAAACCAGGCTGGCCTTGAACTAAGAAATCCAATACTGGAACTCACTTTGTTGACCAGGCTGGCCTAGAACTTACAAATCTACCTGCCTCTGCCTCCTAAAGGCTGGGAATAAAGGCATGGACTATGAATGACTGTCAAAACTAAAATGCCTAAAAAGAAAAAACAAAAACAAAAAAAACAACAACAAAAAAAACATTAAAAAGTAAAACAATAAATGAAAATCCTGAAGCCAAAAAACAAACAAAAAATCCAAAAACCTAAGAGACCAAGGGGAAAAAAAAAAACAGGAAAAACAAATAAAACTCACCAATAGTCTTCTAAACACACTATTAACCCTTAAAAAGACCCTAAATTGCTACAAAAATACACAAGGAGCCAAAAATTTCACTAAATCTTTTTTTCCTTCCTTCCTTCCTTCCTTCCTTCCTTCCTTCCTTCCTTCCTTCCTTCCTTTCTTTCTTTTTTTCTTTCTTTCTTTCTTTCTTACTTTCCTTCTTTCTCTCTCTCTTTTTCTTTCTTTCTTTCTTCTTTCCTTCTTTCTTAATATCTTTATTTTTTTTTCTTTCTTTTTTTTTTTTTTAAGTTTTGGAGAATGGGTTTCTCTGTGTATTTCTGGCTGTCCTGGAACTCACACTGTAGACCGTGCCGCCTTCAAACTCAACAAACTCAAACACACACACACACACACACACACACACACACACACACACACAAACACACACACACACACACACACCCTAAAAAAAAAAATTCTAAAACCCTAAAGAAAAACCCTAACGCCCCCCCAAAAAACCCTCTAAAACCTTAAAAAAAAAAAAAACTAAACATAAACTAAAACCCTAAAAACCAAAAAAAATCCTCTAAAACAATCTTTAAAAAAACCTGAAAACCCTTTAAAAAACCTTAAATTTCTTAAAAAAAAAAAAAACAAAAACAAAAATAAAAAAACACACAGAAAGCCCAAAAGTAGGTATAAATTAATAATTTGCTCCCTTCCTTCCTTCCTTCCTTCCTTCCTTCCTTCCTTCCTTCCTTCCTTCCTTCCTTCCTTTCTTTCTTCCTTTCTTTTTTTTTTTTTCTTTTCCTTTGTCGTGACTGGTTTTTTTTGTGTATCCCTATCTGTCCTGGAGCTCACTGTGTAGACTATGCTAGCCTGGAACTCAATGAATCCTGCCTCCTAAATGTTGGGGTTAAAGGCATGGGCTTCCACTGCCTGGCAACCCTATAACAATTAAAACACAAATATAAAACCCTAAATTTTTTTAAAAAATAATCAAGGACAACAACAACAAAAAACCCTGACAAATACTCTAAAAAACTTAAAAAAAAAAAACAAAAAAAAGAAAAAAGAAAGAAAGAAAGAAAAAGAAGGAGAAAAAGAAAGGCTAAATTCAATCCCAAAACCATAAATTCACGAAAATCCTTAAAAACAAGAAAAACACTAAAAATACACTATAAGCCTGTAAACAAACAAACAAAAAATAAACTTCTTAAAACACTCTTCTAAAAATTGTACAAACCCTTAAAAAGCACTTAGAAATCTAAAAAGAAAAAAAAAATACACACAAAGCCAAAATGTCCCTACTAGTTTCTTTCTTTCTTTCTTTCTTTCTTTCTTTCTTTCTTTCTTTCTTTCTTTCTTTCTTTCTTTATTACTTTTTTTTTTTTGAGTTTTTCGTGACTGGGTTTCTCTGTGTATCTCTGGATGTCCACCTGGAGCTCCCTCTGTAGACCAGACTGCCATGCACTAAGAATTCCACTACTTCTGCCTCCCAGTTGATGAGAATCGAGGCAAGGGCCACCATTTTGAGCCAAAACTTAAGTCTTAAAATCCAAAAATAAAACCTAAAACTCTAAAACTTTTAAACCCCAAAATTAAAACTCTAAAATTAAAAATAGAAGAAGAACAAGAACCACCACCACCACCACCACAATAACAACAACAACAACAAAAAAAAACCTCAGAAGAACAGAAAAATGCTAAAATAATAAATAAATAAATAAAAAATAAAACCCCAAAACCCTAAAACACACTAAAAAGGTTTTTTAAAGAAAAAAAAAATTGGCTGGCAACACTAAAGCTGTTAAACTCAAAATATACAAACTTAAAATGAAAAAAATAAAACAAAACTCAAGAACACACTCAAACCCTAAATAAAACACTAAAATGCTTTAAAAAAATCACTTAAACCTATTAAGAACCAAAAATCACTAAAAGACCCTAACATCCTTTTAAAAATATAGAATAAACTCTAAACATATACTAAAACCCTGAATACCAAAGTACCTCAAAAGCATTCTTCTATAACCCTACAAAACTATTTTAAAAAAACCTTAAATTCTAAAAAAACATGAACACAAAAATAAACATACAACTTTTTGTTTTTTTGTTTGTTTTTGTTTTTTGAGACAGTGTTTCAGTGTGGCTGTCCCGGAACTCACTTTGTAAACCAGGCTGACCTCAAACTCAGAAATCCAATACCTCAGCCTCTCTCTCTCAAGTGTGGGATTAAAGGCATGCACCACCACTGTCTGACAAGAGTAAAACTCATAAACTGCAAAATAAAACTCTAAAATTTTCAAAAAGTCTTTTCAAAAACAAAAATAAAAAACAAAAACAAAAACAAAAACAAAACAGAGAAAACCTAAAAAAAGTTTTGTAAAACCCTAAAAAGGAACCCGTAAAGCCTAAAAAAAAAAAAAAAAAAAAAAAACAAAAAAAAAACAAAAAAACAAAAAACAAAAAACAAAAACAAAAACAAAAACAAAACAAACAAAAAAAAAACCAAAACACCTTAAAATCCATTAAAAGAAAACAAAAACAAAAACAAAAAACAGAAAGAAAAACCACTAATATACACTAAAACCGTGAAAAAAAAAAAAAAAACTCTAAACACTCATCTTAAAAAAATTACATTGAAACTCTTTTCTTTCTTCCTTTCTTCTTCTTCTTCTTCTTCTTCTTTTTTTTTTTTTTTTTTCGTTTTTTCGTTTATGAGACTGGGTTTCTCTGTGTATCCCTGGCTTTCCTGGAAGTCACTCTGCCACCATTTCTGGTAACCATAAAACAATGAAACACCAATATTAAAACCCTAAAATTAAAAAAATATATATATATTCAAGCAAAACAACAAAAACTCTTCTAAAAACACTAAATTCCTTAAAAAAAACAAAACAAAAACAAAACAAAAAAATAAAAATAAAAAAACTAAAATTCTAAAGAACATACATCAAAAGCCAAAAAAAGTCCCTAAAATTCTTTTCATTCTTTCTTCCTTAAATTCTAAAAAAACATGAACACAAAAATAATCATAGAATTTTTTTTTTTTTTTTTTTTTTTTTTTGGAGACTGGGTTTCTCTGTGTATGCTTGGCTACACCTAAACCCTGAACTCCCCTCAATAAAATCCCTAAATATTTGTAAAAAAAAAATAAAATAAAATAAAAAAAAATCTTAAAACCCTAAATAAGAACATGAAACCCTAAAAAGAACCATAAGCCCCTAAAAAAAAACCCTCAAAATTCTTTAAAAATACTCAAAAATCCTAACAAAAAGACCAAAAAAAAACCCATAAAACGTTAAAAAAGGTCCTGAAACCATTAAAGAAATCCCTCAAGACTTAAAAAAAAAAAAGAAAAGTCCTTTAAAAAAACCTGAAAAGACCCTAAAAACCTAAAAAAGAAAACCTTGATGTTTTAAAAAATCAACAAAAACTCTTTAAAAAAAAAACTATAAAATTATTAAAAAAAAAAAAAGAACCTAAAAGGACCTAAAACCCTAGCAAAATATCCCAAAATTCTAAAACAACAACAAAAAACACTACAAAGACCGAGAAACCCAAAAAGGCTAAAAAAAAAAACATCAACAAAAAACAACAACAAAAAATAAATCCTTTAAATAATAATAATAATAAAAACCTAAAAAATTCCTAAAATCCTTTTAAAACCCTAAAGAACCCTAAAATACCTTAAAATCTAAATGAAATCAAGAAACTTCAAAAAAAAAACAACATAAAATTGAAACTTAAAAACACCTAAGACCCTAAAACACAATAAGACCACAATTTTTTTTGTTTGTTTGTTTTTTGTTTTTTGTTTTTTGGTTTTTTTTTTTTTGGTGGCTAATAGTTCTTAATACTTTTTTTTTTAATTAGGTATTTTCTTCATTTACATTTCAAATGCTATACAAAATATCTCACATACCCCCCCCCCAGTCCCCTACCTACCCACTCCCACCTCTTGGCCCTGGAATTCCCCTGTACTGAGGCATGTAATGTTTGCAAGACCAATGGGCCTCTCTTTCCTCTGATGGCCAAAATTTTTTAAAACCATAAAAAACCTAAAAACCCTAAATAAAAACCCTAAGGACTTCAAAAATCACCCTCAAAACCCTAAAATATCTAAAATACTTAAAACACCCTAAAATTAACCTAAAACTAAAATAAATAAATAAATAAATAAATAAATAAATAAATAAATAAATAAAAAAGAAAGAAAACCCAGAAATACCTTAGGTTCTTTAAACAAACACCAAAAGATCCCTAAAAAGCTAAAAACAAAAACAAAAAGAATAGAAATAAAATAAAGCAAAACAAAACAAAAAAAAATAAATAAAATTAAAAAAAAAAAAAAACCCTAAAATACATTTTTTTTTTTTTTTTTTTTTTTTTGGTTTTTGGAGACTGTTTCTTTGTGTAGCTTTAGCTTTCCTGGAACTCACTCTCAAGACCAGGCTGGCCTCAAACTCAGAAATCTGTCTGCTTCTGCGTCCCAAGTTCTGGGATTAATTGTACGGGCCATCACTGCCTGGCAACCCTAAAATACTTAATAAACACTTTTTAAAATAAAAAAACTACAATTCAAAAAAAAAAAAAAAAAGCAAGAACTCTAATAAGACCCCCAAAATTCTAAACCCCTAAAAATTGCCCGAAAATTCAACAAAACCTCAAGAACCCTAAAAAGACCCCAAAAATTATAAAACCATAAAAAAGACCCTATGGCATTAAAAAATTGCCCAAAACACTGAGAAAAATCCTAAAATCATCTTTTAAAGGAAAGAATCCTTAAGAAAATAAAATAAAAGCATAAAATGAAATAAAAATAAAATCTTTAATAAAAAAATTTTTAAAACGTAAAACAACCCTCAAAAATTCTAATTTTTTAATAACCCTTAAACAACTTAAAATAATAATAAAAAAATTTCTAGAACCCTAAAAAGACACAAAAAATCCTTAACCTTAAAAACCCATATAATGTTAAAAATGATCCTTCTAGAAACCTAAAAAGCTGTAAAACTAAAGCTCAAAAATCTAAAAATAAAAACTTAAAAAAAAAATTCTTAGAAAAACCATAAACGAACCCTAAATTATTAAAACACCCTAAAATCCTTTTTAAAAACTAAAAAAATGCCCTAAAACACTAAAAAAAAAATCAACCCTGAAAAAATGAAGAACTCTAAAAAGATTGTGCCAGAATTCCTAAAACCATAAAAATCCTAAATTAAAAAAAAAAAAAACACCTTAAAAATATATCAAAACCCTGAAACTCTAGAAAAACCCTAAATTCCTATAAAAAAAAATCCTACAGAACCTTAAACTTCTAAATGAAATCTTGAAACCCTAAAAAGAATCCTAAATCCCTAAAAAAAAAAAACCCTTAAAAGTATTGTTATAAAAAAAACCTCAAAGACCCTTAAAACCCTAAAACCCTAAAACTCTAAAACGAAAATTGAACCTGAAACCATTAAAAAGAACCAACCAAACAAACAAACAAAAACCTAAAAACTAAAAAAAAAAATTTAAAAAATCCTTTGAAAGAAAAACCTAAAAAGACCCTAAAAACATTAAAAGGGTACAAAGAAAACCTTGAAGCTTTAAGAAATCAAAATAAAAAAGTATAATATTCTAAAAAAATTAAAAATAGGACCTAAAATAACATAAAATACTTAAAAAAAAAAAGAAAAACATTGCCAAAATTATAAAACAAAACAAAACAAAAAATAAAACAACCCCCCTCCACAAAACAACAACAACAACAATCAAAATTCTGGAACCCTAAAAAGACTCAGAAAACACTAAACTACCCCCCAAAAAAGCAAAACCTAAAGCATTAAAAAAATAATAAAATAAAACCTAAAAAAATATTCCTAAATTCCTTCAAAAAGACCTTGTTTAAAAGAATCCTTAGAATCCTTGTTTAAAGATTCTAAGTTTTTTTAGAGTTTTCTTTTTTTAAGGTTTTTGATTTCTTTTAGAGTGTGTGTTTGTGTGTGTGAACCCTAAAACCCTAAAAGACCTTAAAATCTAGAAGAAATCAAGAAACTTAAGAAACGTTTAAAAACCCTAAAAATAAACCTCAAAAACCGCTGAAACTAAAACTCACACACACACACACACACACACACACACACACACACACACACAAACAAAATTTTTTTAATATCATAAAATACTCATAACCTTACATAAAATCCCTAAGGCCCTCAACCCCTGCCAAACCCTAAGAATTCTAAAAAACCAAAAAAAAAAAAAAAAAAAAAAAAACCACAAAACTATAAAAGAAACCAAAAACCTTAAAAAAAGAAAACTCTAAAAAACCTTAGAATCTTTAAACAAACACTAAAAGAGCCCTAAAAAGCTAAGAAAAACCAAAAACCCTAAAATACTTAATAAACACATTTTATAAAAAACCTTAAATTCAAAAAAAGCAAGAACACCAAAATGACACTAAAAAATTGTAAAACCATAAAAATGCCCTAAAATTATACAAAACTTCAATAACCCTAACAAGACCCTCAAAACCATAAAGCCATAAAAACAAAACAAACAAACAAACAAACAATACAAAAAAAAAAAAAAAAAGATCACACTAAACTCTAGAAAACCCTAAAATTGAAAGAACCTAGTGGTGAAACCCCCACTCAACTCCCGATTCTGCATGCACCCAAGAATCAGGAACAGAACACAACACCTTGATGTAACAATACGAGGTATTTTAATGGCAGTTCTCTGGGTTGAAACGAACCTCACACAGGAGACAGTGGATTCGACCTCGAGGCTTGGAAGCTAGGGGTTTTTATATAAAAGGAGTGGGGCTGGGGGAGGAATTGGCGTGGTTTCACATGATTGGTCCATTTAAACATCAGCAGCCTGGTAACATTTAAATTAGGTCAGAGGGGTGGGAGATACGGAGGCGACTGGCCTGCTCGGGCAGGTCCTGGTCTGTTCTGCTATATTCTCAGCCCCATGTTTCAAAGCTCACAAAAAACTCTTTGGGTTCTTTGACATATATTACATGAATCACAGGTCTCAAGTTTTATTTCCGTTCAAAATCATATTTTTAATGAAAGAACCTTTTTTTAAAAAACCCTAAATTATTAAAAAA
The DNA here is from genome assembly GCF_978045245.1 of Mus caroli. Lineage (NCBI taxonomy): Eukaryota > Metazoa > Chordata > Mammalia > Rodentia > Muridae > Mus > Mus caroli. Next base: position 13,130,617 of record NW_028227277.1, read on the forward strand.
ACTTTAAAAAACTAAAAAAAAAAAAAAAAACTAAAATTCTAAACAAACCTCAAGAACTCTAAATTATTTTTAAAAACCCTAAACCCTAAAACAACCTAAAATAAATAAAATAATCTCTAGAACACTAAAAAGACACTAAAAACTCCAAAAACCTGGAAAAAAAAAAGCTTCTAGGACCATAAAAAATAAATAAATAAATAAATAAAAACAGAAAACCCTAATGTACCTAAAATCCCAAAAAACCTAAGAAAACATAATATTCTTTAAAAAAACCCACATAAACAAACCCTAAAACACTAAGACACCCTAAATCCTTTCAAACACAAAAACAAAATCCTAAAACACTAAAAAATAACCCCTATAATTCTGAAAAAGTAAAGAACACTAAAAAGACACCAAAAAAATCCCTAAAACTATAAAAAACCTAAAATTCTTAAAAAAAAAAAAAAAAAAAAAAAAAAAAAGCTAAAAAATACAACAAAACACTAAAATCCCCAGAAAACCTAAAACACTCTGAGGAAATACTTACAAAACCTTAAAACCCTAAATAAAAACCTGAAACCATAAAAAGACTACTAAACCTCTTACAAACACTAAAATTAAAAACAAAAAACAAAAACCAAAAAAACAAAAACCAAACAAACAAAAAAGAATTAAATGTCCTAACATTCTGCAAAAAAAAAAAAAAAAAAAAAACCAAAAAAACAAAAAACTCAAGAACTCTAATTAAAAAAAAAAAGTAAAACCCTTAAAAAACTTAAACATAATAAAAATAATCTCTAGAACACTAAAAAAAGGCACTAAAAAAAGGCCTATGACTGAAAAAACAAAACAAAACAAAACAAAAACAAAACAAAAACAAAAAAAACCCTATATTGCAAAAGAAAAAAAAAAAAAAAGAAAAAAAACTTCTAGAACACTAAAAAACCCATAAACATTATTAAAAAAAACCACATAAACAAACACTAAAACACTAAGACACCCTAAATCCTTTCAAAAACAAAAACAAAAAACCCTAAAACACTAAAAAAAAAAACCCTATAATTCTGAAAAAGTAAAGAACACTAAAAAGACACCAAAAAAATCCCTAAAACTATAAAAAACCTAAAATTCTTAAAAAAAAAAAAAAAAAAAAAAACTAAAAAATACAACAAAACACTAAAATCCCCAGAATACCTAAAACACTCTGAGGAAATACTTACAAAACCTTAAAACCCTAAATAAAAACCTGAAACCATAAAAAGACTACTAAACCTCTTACAAACACTAAAATTAAAAACAAAAAACAAAAAACAAAAAAAACAAAAAACAAACAAACAAAAAAAATTAAATGTCCTAACATTCTGAAAAAAAAAAAAAAACAAAAAAACAAAAACCTCAAGAACTCTAATTAAAAAAAAAAAAAAAGTAAAACCCTTAAAAAACTTAAACATAATAAAAATAATCTCTAGAACACTAAAAAAGGCACTAAAAAAGGCCTATGACTGAAAAAACAAAACAAAACAAAACAAAAACAAAAACAAAAAAAACCCTATATTGCAAAAGAAAAAAAAAAAAGAAAAAAAACTTCTAGAACACTAAAAAACCCATAAACATTATTAAAAAAAAAAACCCACATAAACAAACCCTAAAACACTAATACACCCTAAATTTTTTCAAAAACAAAAACAAAAAACCCTAAAACACACAAAAAAAACCCCTATAATTCTGAAAAAGTAAAGAACACTAAAAAGACACCAAAAAAATCCCTAAAAGTATAAAAAAATCCTAAAATTCTTAAAAAAAAAAAAAAGCTAAAAAATACAACAAAACACTAAAATCCCCAGAAAACCTAAAACACTCTGAGGAAATACTTACAAAACCTTAAAACCCTAAATAAAAACCTGAAACCATAAAAAGACTACTAAACCTCTTACAAACACTAAAATTAAAACAAAAAACAAAAAACAAAAAACAAACAAACAAACAAAAACTAAATGACCAAACATTCTGAAAAAAAAAACAAAAAACTCAAGAACTCCAATTAAAAAAAAAAAAGTAAAACCCTTAAAAAACTTAAATATAATAAAAATAATCTCTAGAACACTAAAAAAGGCACTAAAAAAGGCCTTGACTGAAAAAACAAAACAAAAACAAAAACAAAAAAAAAACCCGATATTGCAAAAGAAAAAAAAAAAAAGAAAAAACTTCTAGAACACTAAAAAACCCATAAACATTATTAAAAAATAAACAAAAAAACAAACAAAAAAAAAAACTAATGCTCCCAAAATACAAAAAACCATAAAATTCTTAAAAAAAAACCATAAATGAACCCTAAAACACTAACACACACTAAAATCGTTTAAAAGAAACAACAGACCTCTAAAACACTAAAAAAAACCCTATAATTCTGAAAAATACATGAACACTAAGAAGATCCCCCAAAATCCCTAAAGCCACAAATACCCTAACGTCCTTAAAAAAAAAAAAAACAACTAAAAACTACACCAACACCCTACAACCCCCAAATCTTAAAACCCTCTAAACATACCTACAAAATTTTAAAACCCTAAGTAAAAATCTGATAATCCCAAAAAAAACCCATAAAATTATAAAAAAAACCTTGAAAAACCCTAAAAAGACAATAAAAACCCGAAAACCAAAATTAGACAACCTGAAACTGTTAAAAAAAAAAAAAAAAAAAAACAAAAAAAAAACAAAAAAAAAAAACCTTAGACTTACAAAAAAATCCTTAAAAAAAAAAACATGAAAATAACCTAAAAAGTAAAAAAACAAACAAACAAAAAAACAACAACAACAACAAAAAAAAAAAACCCTGAGGTTTTAAAAAATCAACAAAAATCCTACAAAAAACTCTAAAACTCTAAAAAGAGCCAGAAAGGCCTAAAACCATAAAAACAAACAAACAAACAAAAAACAAACAAACAAACAAACAAAAAAACCGAAATACAAAACAAAACAAAACAAAAATCTAAGTTCTGAAAAAAAAAATCGCAGAAAAAAACTGAAAAAAAACTTAAAATCTTTTAAAAACTTTAAAAGAACCCTAAAACCTTTAAAAAACCCAAAACCCTAAAATCCTTAAACAATCCCTAAAACAGGTGCAAAAATATAAAAAAATTTTAAAATAGTTAACAAGTGTTTTTAAAAAACCTAAAATTCTAAAAATACAAAGAAAACACAAGAACTCTAAAAAGACCCTAAAAATTCTAAAACCCTAAAAAATTCTAAATTCTACAACTCTCGAACCCTAAAAATACCCTAAAATCCATAAACCCCCTTTCAAAAAAACAAACAAAAACCCCCCGAAAGACCCCTTCAAACCTATGGACTTAAAAGAATTGCCAAAAACCATGAAAAACCCTAAACTCATTTAAAAACCTTAACAGAACCCTATAAATACTTTTAAGAATCCCTAAAAGACTTAATAAAAACTAAAAGAAACCCTAAAATTCCAAAATAAAAACACCAAAATTCTAAAAAAAAAATCCCTCAAGAACAGAAAAAAGATTCAAAAAACACCAAAACGCTAAAATTGGACCTCAAATCCTAAAATCCTTTAAAAAAAACCCAAAAATACATCAAACCCCTGAAAAATAAAAAATAAACAAACATTAAACCCTGTAAAAATTCCTACTGCAAGATCATACCCACCCTAAGAAACAACAAAACCAAGAAGAAAAACCTACTTCACTGCCACTTCTGGTCACGTTACAGTCACTTCCGGTCATTCTGAAGCCACTTCCTGTAAAGACAGGGTCACTTCCATTCACTTCTGGTCATGATGTGGCGGCTTCATTTGACAACATGCTCACATTTAACAACAGGGTCACTTCCGGTTAGGGTATAGTTACTTCCTGTCAACGTGCAGCCACTTCCTGTCCTGGTATTCTCATATCTGGTCACGGAATGGTCACATACCATCGTGGTGGAGTCACTTCCTGAATCTATATTATGTGTATGGAATATAACATATTTTATATATGTAAATTTTTGACTTTTTATATTTATCAGCTTTTATACAAAACTTTAAATTTATACCTATATCCACATATGTTCATTTATATATTGAAATTTATGTATATATCATATATTTATCAATACTAATATACATATTGCATTTATGTTAACATATATACTATGTTATAGATATAACATAAATAATATAAACAGTATCGGTATATATTTATGTATATATCATATATAATTTTCCTGTGTGTATATAAAATGTATATGCCAGATACATAACAATATCTAACTATATATGATATATTAAAATACTTATATATGTAGCATATGATTAATTTAAATGCATTATATATTTATAAGTATTTTATATAAATATATGTGAAGTATACAGATATTTCATTTGCTAAATATATATATACATATATATATTTATGATTAATAAAATTGAAATATATAAAATATGTATAAATTTATACATATATACATACTTTATATATGAGCTTAGTACCTGTCATTTCAGTGTCCTGTGCATATGAATGACATGTATACATTATATATTGTGTGATGTATATATTATATATGGTATACTATAAACACTATTTACATATAGGTATATCTGTATATTTAAGTATGTATATATTAATAATAATATTAATCATCATCATCATTATTATTATTTATAGTTTTAGTGTTTTTGTTAAGGCTTTTGTAGGGATTTAAAAAACTGTTTTAGACATTTTTTTTTGGTTTCGAGTATTTTAGTGCATTTTTAGTGTTTGTTCTTTTTTTTAATGATTTTAGGGTTTTTTTTTTTAATTTGGGGTTTTTTATTAAGTATTTTTTTTCAGGGTTTTCTTGTTTGTTTATTTGTGTTTTTGGTTTTCTTTTATTTTCTGTTCTTTTCTTTTCTTTCCTTTTCTTTTCTTTTCTTTTTTCTTTTTTTTTTTTTTTTTTTTTTTTTTTTTAATTTTAAGTGTTAATTCGGGAGTTTAAGAGTTTCAGGGTTGCCAGGCAGTGTCCAGTTTTGGCAGGGATACAAAGAAAAATCCATTGTCTAAAAACTCAAAAAAAAAAAAGAAAGAAAGAAAGAAAGAAAGAAAGAAAGAAAGAAAGAAAGAAAGTCGCAAGCTATTGTTCTCTTCAGCAAGAACATACTCTGACAACACGATTCTTCTGCCACAAAAAGCTTTATTACTTCTTCAGGAGGTAAGACCCCTATTCCCTTGCTAATATAGCCCTCAGCCATGGCCTTTCATCACCTGATGTGGCCTGTCACCTCCTGATTCATTGCTTTCAGGGTTGCCAGGCAGTGGCGGTTCATGCCTTAAATCCCAGACTTGAGAGGAAGAAGTATTGGATTTCTTAGTTCATGGCCAGCATGTTTTACAGAGGCATGTCCAGTTTTGGCAGGGATACAAAGAGAAATCCATTGTCTAAAAACTCAAAAAAAAAAAAGAAAGAAAGAAAGGAAGGAAGGAAGGAAGGAAGGAAGAAAGAAAGAAAGGAAGAAAGGAAGAAAGAAAGAAAGAAAGAAAGAAAGAAAGAAAGAAAGAAAGAAAGAAAGAAAGGAAGGAAGGAAGGAAGGAAGGAAGGAAGGAAGGAAGGAAGGAAGGAAGACAGAAAGGAAGAAAGAAAGGAAGGAAAGAAGGAAGGAAGAAAGAAAGGAAGAAAGGAAGAAAGAAAGAAAGAAAGAAAGAATGTCCCAAGCTATTGTTCTCTCCAGCAAGAACACACTCTGACAACATGATTCTTCTGCAGCAAAAAGCTTTATTACTTCTTCAGGAGGTGTCTTAGTCAGGGTTTCTATTCCTGCACAAACATCATGACCAAGAAGCAAGTTGGGGAGGAAAGGGTTTATTCGGCTTACACTTCCATGCTGCTGTTCATCACCAAAGGAAGTCAGGACTGGAACTCAGACAGGTCAGGGAGCAGGAGCTGATACAGAGGCCATGGAGGGATGTTCTTTACTGGCTTGCTTCCCCTGGCTTGCTCAGCATGCTCTCTTATAGAACCCAAGACTACCAGCCCAGGGATGGTCCCACCCACAAGGGGCCTTTCCCCCTTGATCACTAATTGAGAAAATGCCTTACAGTTGGATCTCATGGAGACATTTCCTCAACTGAAGCTCCTTTCTCTGTGATAACTCCAGCTGTGTCAAGTTGACACAAAAATAGCCAGTACAATTGACCCCTTGTCAACTTGACACACAAACACATCACTAGCAAGCCTCAACCCTTACATTCTTATTCATCCCCAAGATCTAAATAACTTTAAAAGTCCCACAGTCTTTACATATTCTTAAAATTTCAGTCTCTTTAAAATATCTATCTCTTTTAAAATCCAAAGTCTTTTTACAATTAAAAGTCTCTTAACTGTGGGCTCCACTAAAACAGTTTCTTCCTTCAAGAGGGAAAATATCAGGGCACAGTCACAATCAAAGCAAAAAATCAATCTCTAACCGTCCAACGTCTGGGATCCAACTCACGATCTTCTGGGCTCCTCCAAGGGCTTGGGTCACTTCTCCAGCCATGCCCTTTGTAGCACACACGTCGTCCTCTGGGCTCCAGATGCCTGTACTCCACTGCTGCTGCTGCTCTTGGTGGTCATCTCGTGGTACTGGCATCTCCAAAACACTGCGTGACCCCTTCAGTCCTGGGCCTTCAATTACAACTGGGGCTGCACCTTCACCAATGGCCTTCCATGGCCTCTCACAGTGCCGAGCCTGAGCTGCTGTGTGACCCCTTCATGCCTTCAAAACCAGTACCACCTGGGTGACCCTTACACATTACCAAGTTCCACTGCAGAAGGAGTACAACCTTGCCTATCTCTGGAACACAGCCTCTTTGTGCTTTCAGAAAACACTTCCCAGAAGATGTCACCTCAACGATGCTGGTCTCTTCTTAATCACCGCTAATTTCTTAGCTCCAGCTAACCAGCATCAATAGTCCCAGTAATGCAAAGTTTTTGCTTTAGTAGTTCTGGTATCTTGTTAATCACAGCTGATTCTTCAGCCCCAGCTAACCAGAACTACAAAATCTTCATAATCAAAACAGCAATGGCCCTGAAAAGAGTCTTTAATTTTCCCTCTGAAATTTCACAAACCAGACCTCCATCTTCTGCACTGTTCTCAACATTATCTTCCAAGCTCCTACACAACATCTGACAGAGCTCTTAACGAATGGATCTTCAAGCCCAAAGTTCCAAAGTCCTTCCACAGTCCTCCCCAAAACATGGTCAGGTTGTCACAGAAATACCCCACTCTGCTGGTACCAATTTGTCTTAGTCAGGGTTTCTATTCCTGCACAAACATCATGACCAAGAAGCAAGTTGGGGAGGAAAGGGTTTATTCGGCTTACACTTCCATGCTGCTGTTCATCACCAAAGGAAGTCAGGACTGGAACTCAGACAGGTCAGGGAGCAGGAGCTGATACAGAGGCCATGGAGGGATGTTCTTTACTGGCTTGCTTCCCCTGGCTTGCTCAGCATGCTCTCTTATAGAACCCAAGACTACCAGCCCAGGGATGGTCCCACCCACAAGGGGCCTTTCCCCCTTGATCACTAATTGAGAAAATGCCTTACAGTTGGATCTCATGGAGACATTTCCTCAACTGAAGCTCCTTTCTCTGTGATAACTCCAGCTGTGTCAAGTTGACACAAAAATAGCCAGTACAGGAGGTAAGACCCCAATTCCAGAAAATGGCGTTGCTTATATAGCCCTCAGCCATGGCCTTTCATCACCTGATGTGGCCTGACACCTCCTGATTCGTTGCTTTCCCATCAACCCATTATTACGCCACGAGATAGGCAGTGACTAGGCATGAGTTCACTCTTGCACTTGCGCACAAGGCTTGTTTACTAATTAGGCAGAGGCTAGCACCATCTTATAATGGAGATTGCTAGCCCCACAGCTCTCCACATCTCCCCCTCATTTTATTTTATTAAATTGAGGCTGAACTAGGTCTGTGTAATTATGCCCATCCGCTGTGGCTCCTGTCTTAGGTCGTTCCTCTAATGTCACAGCCTTTCCCTTCATAGGGTAACCTTATTGCAACTGGGCCCCTTGTTTTAGGTTGATCTGTGCATGAGGAAAGATGCCAGTCCCTGGATACCTCAGTGCTACCTGACACTAACTACTAAATGACCTAGGGCAAACTCTACAAAAGAGGTCAGCCACCAGTGTCAACTAATTCTTGAGCATAGATAGCCAGATTTTGGGGGAGGCCCCTTGCTCAATGGCAGCAAGTGCTTGAGCTATCACAACCTTGTCATTTGTTTGTTGGGTTCTAAGCTTGCAAATCAACCAGAGCATGAACCCAAGTCCACAGCAGGTGGCAACACCAAATAAGCCTAACCCTAAATATTCCTTAAAATAAGAAAATGCAGATGAAATCCCGGAGGAGAGGCCCTCTGTCAATTACAGTTCCACTCGCATTGAGTTGATCTTTAAAACTGCCACCCACAGGGCCTCAAGACTCTCATCGAATCCCTCAGAACAATTTCCTGCAAGATACAAGGAAAGCTGTCAAGACAGATTAGCTGCATGAGTAAAATTTTCATATTGGACAATGGTAATACACAGAGCACCCAACTTTCGTTCACAACCCAACTAGACCATCTGGTATAGGACGCCTATCTGTTCCTATGCCTGGTCAAGGCACTGATTCAAATTTATCAGCCCTCCGTTTAACTTAGTACTAGCAGAAGTTAGGACAGTGATGGCATCAGTCAGATCTGCTGAAAGCTGATTTAATTTTGTGACTGACTGAACCATACTAGCCATAATGTACCCTGCAGCTGTAGCAGCAGTTGCACTGGCTGAAATTGCTATAATTATGGCAGTAGTAATGGCAAAATCTCTTTTTTTGTCGAAACAGGGATATGGTGGAGGGTGTTTCCTCTAGAACAGGGATCCAACAAGGTATGCATGCCACCATGTTACATCCCAACATTGAGAAATCCTACAAGAATCATTGAAACAGACTTTAAATGAATCATTTGAAAGAATAAACAAGAAAGTGGGGTAAACACAGACTGGCATACGTGGGTAATTAATCTGGTTTACGAAAGTTTTATTGAACCCAGTGATCTCTACGCTGGTATTAGTTTATCCATAAGAGTCCAGGTAGTCAATGTATTCTCCAATACTGAGCAAATCTGGAGATGCCAGTAAAAGAAGCCTTTCCAACTGCTCCTCCCTGGATAAATATCAAAGGATTGAGTTCTGTACAACTGCCATTGACTCCACAAAGCACCCACTATGAAAGGGATGCATTGTAAAGTCCTGTATGAAAAGTCCATTTTTCATAATAACTTCCTTCTCTGGGTCAGCCATCATGTTGGGAGATTAGGAAAAGTTTTTACTCTGCTCTGCCCTACGAGTGATGGAGGATTGACAATCAGACCAAGGCAAGATCAGCCTTTCATCTTCTAATCTATAATGTAGGGCTATTTTTGGTTGTGGAGGACATTCTTTGTCTGAAAAGTTAAGTGGTGGAAATGTAACATTGACCCAAATTGCCTCCTGCTGTAAGGTCCGATATGTAATGGTTATATCTGCTTTGGAAGTATCTTGGGTTGTGCTCACCCAGCCTCCTCGGTGAACATTAAACATCCCCAAGGCTCGGACTGTGAGGTTTATACATTTTCCTGGTCCATTAATTTGATGACATAAAGAACCCTGTTCTAATAAAGAGTGATTTTCTCCTAATGATGCTAGGGTGGGATCATAGTGTAGATATGGTAAATCTAATATTTTATTAGTAGTAAAGAATTTTGGAAAAACTATAGCATCATGGCGAACTGGCATTGGTTTAGGGAAAGTCAAGAGAATGGCCCATCTCTGTTTGCTCATCATACTAGGAACATGAGACAAGTTCAGCATTGTCAGGATCAGGAGCAGTCCTCGGGAGGTCAGCATCTTCCACACCATCCTTGATTACTATCTTGCGGGTGAGTCGTTCTGGAAGCCAAAATGGGTTGTCTTCACACTGTGGAAAAAACAAACAGCTCCCCTGGATCTTAACAAAGTAGGATCTGGGCCTTTCCCCAGACCAGATAACACAGGCTTCCATTTCACCATTTTCTTTGGTTTATCAGGGTCTGAGCTGTGTAGATCGCCTGCAGAGGGACCTTGCTAGTCAAGATTCAAAAAATTAATGGTAAAGAGTGCCATGGAGACAGCTACTCTTGGCAGTGAGAGCAGAGTCTCATCAACTCCCCCCTTTTGTTTTATAAAATAAGACTTGAGATTACGGTGTGCACGTTCCACTCTGCCTTGTCCTTGAGGGTTATAATGAAGGCCAGTCAGGTAAGTGATATTCATTTGATGACAAAATTGCTGAAATTTAGCAGAGGTATATCCTGGCAGATTATCATTTTTAAGGATTGTGGGCTTGCCCCAAGCACTCCATGCTTCTAAACAGTGCTGTATATCATGAGAGGGTTTCTCACCTGTTAAAGATGTAGCAAACATAACAGCAGAGCAGGTGTCAATGGAAACATGTAAATATTTCCATTGTAACATGTAAAGATTTCTTCCAAAGGAGGAAATACGAGTGACATCCCTTTGCCAGACCTGTAATGGTCTGATGCCTCCGTGGTTTACCCCTACATGAGGAGTAGGCAGAAATTAACAGTTTTGACATTGGGTGACAATGTCATTTGCTTCCTTCCTGGTTAAAGTGAAATGGCAGAATAATGTTTCAACCATCACGTGGAATCCTTTATGAAAGCCTGTGAGGACAGAGCAGCAGCCACGATTCTAGTGGCTTTGTCTGCCAAGTCATTTCCATGAGACATAGGGCTAGGAAGGCCAGAATAAGCCCTAACATGAATAATACACACAAGATGAATTCTATGTAACAGGGCTGACTGAATTTGCTGAAAAATATGAGCAATCTTGCTAGAGGGTCTAATTAAGCCAGCAACTTCAAGCATATTAACTGCATTAACCACATATAAGGAATCAGATACAATATTGGGTGGTCCAGGAATAGTTTCAAGGACCACTAGAACCACCAAACACTCTAAAACTTCGGGTGATGTCTCATTTTACTGTTTAGATGTTAATTGGTCATTTACTACATATGCAACTCTGCCAGATTTGGATCCATTTGTATACACTACTACCCTATCTGGAAGTGGGTATTTGGCTGTTACTACTGGAAACACTATGACTTGGCTTAAGGCAAACTGTAAATTTGGATGTTTTGGATAATAATTAT
>NW_028227277.1:13144308-13161808 GCF_978045245.1 Mus caroli
TAGAGAGTAAGATTTAATACAGCAGCAACAAGAAAGCACATAAAAAGCACATAAACCAGAGCTCTATAAAGCAACAGCAAGCAAATACATGAACTAGAGCTCTGGGGTCGAAACCCATACACCCAGCATGGTGTAGAGGAGATTCGACGCCCGGCCCAAATTTTTCACAAGCTTTTATAGGAAGGAGGCAAGGGGGGAGCAGGGCAGGGAAAGTACAAATTTACGTCACTAAGAGATTCAGCCAAGGGTTTTTCCAAAGTGCTTTTTGCAACCGCGTCCCACACTTTGGCCATGTACTTGATTCATTGGAACTGAGGTTTACTCACACCCTTATCTCAAAAATGTCCCTGGCACAGTCCTTAGTTGGGAGGGGTTGGACTGGGTTCGTTCCAGGAAACCCTTATCTCAGAAATGTTCCTGGAACAGTTTTCATTTGAGAGGGGGTCAGACTCTGGGGTGAGAGTTCTGGTGGTCAGTAATTTTCCTCTTTCACACTCAATGATTTTTGCAGGGGAAGCATTGGTTGGACCCACAATAAGGGTCCATTTTGCCAAAAGACTGCTGTTGGTAACCGTGCAGTTTTTTTTGTTTGTTTGTTTTGTTTTGTTTTGTTTTTTGAGACAGGGTTTCTCTGTATAGTCCTGGCTGATCCTGGAACTCACTCTGTAGAACAGGCTGGCCTCGAACTCAGAAATCCAACCGCCTCAGCCTCCCGAGTGCTGGGATTAAAGGCGTGCGCCAACACGCCCGGCAACCGTGCAGTTTTTAATATGCACAATTCAAATGACTTGGAAAAAAAAAAAAAAGACTAAAAAAAAAAAAACTCAGGTCATTCTTGGATTCTTGAATATGTATATATATATTTAGATTTTTAGAGTTTTTTTTAAAGGCTTTTGTTGGTGTTTTAGAACAACGTTTTTGAGAACTTTGGCTTTAAAGGTTTTTAGTATATGTTTAGTGATTTTTTTTCTTTGTTTATTAAGAATTTTAGGATTTTTTCTTGATTTTCGGTTCTGATTAGGGTTTAGTTCATTTTTTTAATGATTTACTGTTTAATTTGACTGTGTGTGTGTGTGTGTGTGTGTGTGTGTGTGTGTGTTTGTGTGTGTGTGTTCTTGAGTATTTTTTAAAAATTAAAGGGTTATATTTTTGGGGTTTAAGAGTTTTAGTGTTGAGAGGCAGTGGTGATCCATGCCTTAAATCTAAGACTTGGTAGACAGAGGCAGGTGTATTCCTGAGTTTAGGCCATCCTGGTCTACAGAGTGATTTCAGGGACTACCACTGTACACACATAGAATCCCAGTCTCCAAAAACACACACAAAGAAACGAAGAAAAGAAAGAAAGAAAGAAAGAAAGAAAGAAAGAAAGAAAGAAAGAAAGAAAGAAAGAAAGAAAGAAAGAAAGAAAGAAATAAAGAAAGAAAGAAAGAAAGAAAGAAAAGATGATGACTCTTTGGACATATCAGGATTTCTATGTATTGTTTTTTCTTTTTATTAATTTTTATTTTTTAGAATTTAACATTTTTTTAAAGGGTATTTAGGCCTTTTTGATAATTGTTTTAGAGTTTTTTTGGATTTCAGGGTTTTAGTGTATGTTTATGGTTTTAGTTTTGGAGTGTTTTAGAGTTTTATTTTTGGTTTTCAGTACTTTAGTGTATTTTTAGTGTTTTTTTTTTTTTAGAATTTTATGGTGTTTTAGGATTTTGGGGATTTTTATCAAAAAATTTTTAAGGTTTATCTTTTATTTGGATTTATTTATTTATTTATTTATTTATTTTTCGAGTATTTCACTATTATTATTTTTTTAAATGTTTAGGTTTTATTTTTATAGTTAGAGTTATAAGATTGCCAGGCATTGGTTTCCCATGCATTAAATCCCAGCACTTGGGAGGCAGAGTTAGGTGGATTTTTGATTTCGAGGCCAGCATGGTCTACAGATGGCAGTCCAGGACAACCAGAGACACACAGAGAAACCCAATCTCCAAAAAACAAAACAAAACAAAACAAAACAAAACAAAACAAACAAACAAAAAACAAACAAAAAAACAAAATAAAACAAAAAGACTTGTAAGTTCATACTGTGTCCTTGTTTTATTATTATTATTTTTATTATTATTATTATTATTATTATTTATAATTTTAGTGTTTTGTTAAGGCTTTTGTAGGGTTTTTATAAGACGGTTTTGTTTTGTTTTGTTTTGTTTTTTTGTTTTGGTTTTCAGTATTTTAGTGCACTTTTAGTGTTTGATCTTTTTTTTTTAATGATATTAGGGTATTTTTGGATTTGGGGTGTTTTATTAAGTGTTTTTTAAGGTTTTATCTTTGTTTTTCAGGGTTTTTTACTGTGAGTTTTTGAGTTTTCTTATCTTTTCCTTTTAAATTTTTAAGTTTTATTTGGTGAGTTTAAGAGTTTCAGGGTTGCAGGGCGTGGTGGCACATGCCTTTAATACCACCACTAGGGAGGCACAAACAGGAGGATTTCTGAGTTCAATGCCACCCTGGTCTACAAAGTGAGTTCCAGGACAGCCAATGCTACACAGAGAAACCCTGTCTCGAAACAAAACAAAACAAACAAAAAAAACCAACCAACCAAACAAACAAACAAAAAAAAAAGTTTCAGGAATGCCAGGCTGTGGTGGCCCATGCCTTATATCCCAGCATTTGAGAGGAATAGGTGTTGGATTTCTTAGTTCGAGGCCAGCATGCTCTAGAGAGGCATGCCCAGTATTGGCAGGGATACAAAGAGAAACCCATTGTGCAAAAAAGTCAAAAAGAAAGAAAGAAAGAAAGAAAGAAAGAAAGAAAGAAAGAAAGAAAGAAAGAAAGAAAGAAAGAAAAGAAGGAAAGAACTACGGAAGGAATGAAGTAAATGAAGGAAGGAGGAAAAAAATTACTTTATGCATATATTGGGCTTCCTTATATTTTTTCCTTTTTTTTTCAGTTTTTTTTTCCTTTTTATTTTTCGTTTAAAGGGTTTTGTGTATGGTTATTTTTTTAAAAACATTTTAGGGAGACTTTTTTTTTTTGCTTTAGGTTTATATTTTATGGTTTTACTATTTGTGTGTGTATGTATCTATGTTTGTGTCTGTGAGTGTTTCTGTGTGTGTGTCTGTGTGTGTCTGTGTGTGTGTGTGTCTGTGTGTTCCTGAATAGTTTTCAAAAAATTTAAAGGTCTTATTTTATGTATTGAGAATTTTAGGGTTGCTTACTGTCTGGAGTGATCCATGCCTTTTATCTCAACTTTTTAGAGAAAGAGTCTTGGATTTCTGAGTTCATGTTCGGGCTTAAAGAAAGAAAGAAAGATGGAAAGAAAGTTGGAAAGAAAGAAAGAATGAAATACTGTAAGTAGGAAATTTACTGTATGAAAATGTTTGTTTCTTTTTTTTTAATGAATACTAGGGTTTTTAAAGAGTTTTTAGAAGAGAGTTGTATAGGGTTTTTTTGGAGGTTAATATTTTAAAATGGTTTTGGATTTTTTTTTTTGCTTTACTTTTATTTATTAGGGTTTTATTACTTGTGTGTGTGTGTGTTTGTGTGTGTGTGTTCTTGAATATTTTTCAAAAAAAGTAAAATTTATTTTGTAAAAAACTCAAAAAAGCTCTAAAAATCTAAGAGAGAGAGAGAGAAAGAGAGAGAGAGAAAGAGAGAAAGTTAGAAAGAAAGAAAGAAAGAAAGAAAGAAAGAAAGAAAGAAAGAAAGAAAGAAAGAAAGAAAAAATTACAGAAAAGAAAGAAAGAGAGAAATAAAAGAATGGAAGAAAGAAAAAAGAAAGAAAGAGACAAAGTAAGGAAGGAATGAAAAAGAGAAAGGAAGAAGGGAAGGAAGGAAGGAAAGAAAGAAAGAAAGAAAGAAAGAAAGAAAGAAAGAAAGGAAGAAAGGAAGGAAGGAAGGAAGAAAAAAGAAAAAAGAAATAATGAGAAAAAAGTATGGAAGGAAGAAAAAGAGAAAGGAAGGAAAGAAGAAAGGAAAGAAAGAAAGAAAGAAAGAAAGGTAAGAAAGAAAGGGAAGGAAGAAAGATAGAAAGGAAGGAAGAAAGAAAGGAAGGAAGAAGCAAGAAAGGAATAAAGACTGTAAGTAAGAAACTTAATTTATGGAAAATTTTGGGTTCTTTTGTACTATTTTTTTAAAGCGGTTTTAGAAGAGCGTTATTTAATTATTAGGTTTTTTTTGGATTTTAGTGTATGTTTAGTGTTTTGTAAACATTTTAGAGAGTATTTTTGGAGGCCTTTATGTTTATATTTTAGGTTTTTACTATTTGTGTGTGTGTGTGTATGTTCTTGAATATATTTTTTTTTAATTTTATTTTTTTTGGTGGTTTAAGGATTTAAGGATTGCTGTCAGTGATGACCCATGAGTTTTATTCCAGCACTTTAGAGACAGAGGTCTTGGATTTCCAAATTCATGGTCAGTCTACAGAGTGAGTTCCAGACAGCCAAGGATACACAGAGAAACCGTGTCTCCAAAAACTAAAAAAATAAATAAATAAATAAATAAATAAATAAATAAATAAAGAAAGAAAGAAAGAAAGAAAGAAAGAAAGAAAGGAAGAAAGAAAGAAAGAAAGAAAGAAAACTCGGGGGGAGCGGGGAGGGAAGACATTCAGGGTCATTCTTGGATTCTTGAATGTGTATATATATATATTTGGAACTATAGAGGTTTTTTTTTTTTTTTTTTCGGGTGTTCTTGGGGTTTTAGAACAACGTTTTGAAAATCTTTTTTCTTTAAGGTTTTTAGTATCTGTTTAGTGGTTTTTTTTCTTCATTTATTAAGAATTTTAGGATTTTTTTCTTGATTTTTGGTCCTTATTAGAGTTTAGTTCATGTTTTTAATGTTTTACTGTTTTTTGATTTTGTGTGTGTGTGTGTGTTCTTGAATATTTAAAAAATAAAATAAAATTTATTTTGTACTTTAAGAATTTTAGTGTTGCCAGTCTGTGGTGACCCATGCCTTCTATCCCAGCATTTTAGAGGCAGAGGTCTTGGATTTCTGAATTCATGGTCAGGCTAGTCTACAGTGTGAGTTCCAGGACAGCCAAGGATACAAAGAGAACCCCTGTCTAAAAAACTTAAAAAAAAAAAAACTAAGAGAGAGAGAGAGAGAGAGAGAGAAAGAGAGAGAGAGAGAGAGAGAGAGAGAGAGAGAGAGAGAGAGAGAGAGAAAGTTAGAAAGAAAGAAAAATTTACAGAAAAGAAAGAAAGAAAAAAGAAAGGGTAGGAAGAAAGATAGAAAGGAAGAAAGGATGGAAGGAAGACTGTAAGTAAAAAACTTAGTGTATGGAAATATTTGCGTTCTTTTTTATTATGTTTTTTATAATATTAGATTTTTTATTTTTTAAGTATTCTTACAAGACTGTTGTACAGTTTTTGTTTTTGTTTTTGATTGTTGGATTTTAGTGTATGTTTAGTTTTTTTTTTAATATTTTATAGAGTTTTTTGGGGGGCCTTTATGGATATATTTTAGGGTTTTACTTGTGTGTGTTCTTGAGAATTTTTCAAAAAAAAAAAATAAGGTTTTATTTTGAGGTTTAAGGATTTTAAGGTTGCCTGACAGTGGTGATCCATATCTTTTATACCAGCCTTTTGAGACAGAGGTCTTGGATTCTGAGTTCATTATCACGCTAATCTACACAGTGAATTTCTGGACCTCCAAGGATACATAGAGAAACAGTGTCTCCAAAAACTAGAAAAAAAAAAAAAAAGGTAATTTTTGGATTCTTCATTGTGTATGTATATATATATATATATACATATATATGTATATATATATATATATGTACATATATATGTATATATAATACATATACATACTCTCTCACACACACACATATATATATATATATATATATATAAGCACATACATATACACAAACATATACACATACACGTACACATACACAAACATACACATACATATACATACATATACATATATATATGTGTGTGTGTATATATATGTATGTGTATGTGTGTATATATATGTATGTATGTTTGTGTATATATATGTGTGTGTGTGTGTAGGGTGTTTAGAACAGCATTTTAGAGATTTTTGGCTTTAAATGTTTTAGATTCTGTTTAGTACTTATGGTGTGAATTTATTAAGATTTTAGGGTTTTTTTCTTGATTTTCGGGTTCTTATTACGGGTTAGTTCATTTATTTAAAGATCTGCAGTTTTACTTCTTTGTGTGTGTCTGTGTGTTCTTGATTTTCTTGTTGTTGTTTTGTGTTTTTGTGGTTTTTTTGTTTTGTTTTGTTTTAATTTGTTTTGTTTTAATTTTTAGTCTTAATTTTCAGTTTTAAGAGTTTTAGTGTTTCCAGGCAATGGTGATGATGCCTTCAATCCTACACTTGGTAGGCAGAAGCAGGCAGATTTCTAAGTTGAGGGCTTGTCTGGTCTACAGAGTGATTTCCATGACTGCCAGTGTAAACACAAAGAATTCTAGTCTCCATAACACACACACACACACACACACACACACACACACACACACACACACACAAAAACAAGAAAGAGAGAAAGAAAGAGTGAAAGAAAGAAAGAAAGAAAGAAAGAAAGAAAGAAAGTGAAAATGTGTTTAGTTCATTTTTCAATATTTTACTGTTTTATTGATTTTGTGTGTGTGATTCTTTGCACTTAAGTATTTTTTTCTTTTAATTTTTAGGGTTATATTTTTGGGGGTTTAAAAGTTTTAGTGTTGCCACTGCATTTTTCTCCATGCCTTCAATCACACACTTGGTTAGGTACAGGCAGGTGGATTTCTGAGTTCAAGGCCAGATGGGTCTAAAGATTGATTTCCATTACTTCAAGGGTATACACTGAGAAACCAAGCCTTACACAAAGAAAACAAACAAACAAATAAAGAAACAAACAAACAAGAAAGACAGAAGGAAGAAAGGAAGGAAGAAAGAAAGAAAGAATGAATGAATGAAAGAAAGAAAAAAAAGGAAGAAAGAAAGAAACTTACAAAGAAATAAATTAAAAAAAAGAAAAAAGAAAGAAATTTATACATAAATGTATTTTATTGACATTATTGGCATTTATTTTTTAGAATAGGGATTTTTTAAAAATGGATTTTATTGTTTTTAGAAGAGTGTTTTAGAATATTGGTTTTCTTGTTTTTTTTTTTATTTTTGTCTTTTAGATTTTTCAGGGATTTAGTGTATGTTTAGTATTTTTTAAAACTTTTTAGTCTGGTTTTTTTTTTTTTTTTTGATTTAGGGTTATAATTTATGGTTTTACTATTTGTGTCTGTATGTGTCTGTGTGTGAATGTGTTTTAATAGATTTACAAAAAATTTAAGGTTTTATTTTTCGTTTTGAGAATTTTAGGGTTGCCAGTCAAGGGTGATCCACACGTTTTTTCTCAACTTTTTAGTGAAAGAGGTCTTGGATTTCTGAGTTCATTGTCAGTCTGGTCTGCAAAGTTCATTCCAGGACAGCCCTTGATACATGGAGAAACCCTTTCTAAAAAACTAAAAAAAAAAAAAAAAAAAAAACAAAAACAAAGGAAGGTCAGAGAGAGAAAGAAGTTAAAAAGAAAGTAACAGTGACAGAAAAGAAAGGAAGAAACAAAGAGAGAGAGAGAAAAAAAAGAAAGAAAGGAAGTAAGGAAGAAAAAGAGAAAGGAAGAAAGGAAGGAGGAAGGAAGGAAAAAGAAAGAAAAGAAAGAACGAAAGAGAGAAAAAGAAAGAAAGAAAGAAAGAAAGAAAGAAAGAAAGAAAGAAAGAAAGAAAGAAAGAAAGAAAACAGGAAACAAAGAAACAAAGAAACAAACAAAGAAACAAAGAAACAAAGCAAAAAAGCAAGAAATTTTAAAATAACAGTATTTTATCGACAGTTTTGACTTCTTTTTATTTTTTTTTAGAATAGTAGGGATTTTTTAAAAATGGTTCTTAGTTTTTTTTAGAAGAGTGTTTTAGAGTTTTTTTGTTGTTTTGTTTGTTTTGTTTTGTTCTGTTTTGTTTTGTTTGTTTGTTTTTGTCTTTTTAGGTTTTCAGGGTTTTAGTGTATGTCTAGGATTTTTTGTTTTTTGTTTTTTTTTTTTTATTAGGTATTTTCCTCATTACATTTCAAATGCTAACCCAAAAGTCCCCTATTCACTACCCCCCACTCCCCTACCCCCCACTCTCAATTCATGGCCCTGGCTTTCCCCTGTACTGGGGCAAATAAAGTTTGCAAGAACAATGGGGCTCTCTTTCCAGTGATGGCCGACTAGGCCATCTTTTGTTACATATGCAGCTAGAGTAAGAGCTCCGGGGAACTGGTTAGTTCATAATGTTGTTCCACTTGTAGGGTTGCAGATCCCTTTAGCTCCTTTCCTATTTTCCCTAGCTCCTCCATTTGGGGCTCTGTGATCCATCCAATAGCTGACTGTGAGCATCCACTTCTGTGTTTGCTAAGCCCCAGTGTAGTCTCACTAGAGACAGCTATATCAGGGTCCTGTCCGCAAAATCTTGCTAGTGTATGCAATGGTGTCAGCATTTGGAGGCGGAGTATGGGATGGATCCCTGGATATGGCAGTCACTAAATGGTCCATCCTTTAGTTACAGCTCCAAACTTTGTCTCTGTAACTCCTTCCATGGATGTTTTGTTCCCAATTCTAAGAAGGGGCAAAGTATCCACAAGTTGGACTTCGTTCTTCTTGAGTTTCATGTGTTCTGCAAATTGTATCTTATATCTATGGTATTCTAAGTTTCTGGGCTAATATCCACTTATCAGTGAGAAAATATCATTTGAGTTCTTTTGTGATTGGGTTACCTCACTCAGGATAATTTCCTCCAGGTCCAACCTTTTGCCTAGGAATTTCATAAATTCATTCATTTTAATAGCTGTGTAGTACTCCATTATGTAAATGTACCACATTTTTGGTATCCATCCCTCTATTGAGCAGCATCTGGGTTCGTTCCAGGTTCTGCCTATTATAAATAAGACTGCTATAAACATAGTGGAGCATATTTCTTTCTTACTAGTTGGAACACCTTCTGGATATATGCCCAGGAGAGGTATTGCATTATCCTCTGTTAGTATCATGTCCAATTTTCTAAAAACCGCCAGACTGATTTCCAGAGTGGTTGTACAAGCTTGCAATTCCAAAACAATGGAGGAGTGTTCCTCTTTCTCCACATCCTTGCCAGCATCTGCTGTCACCTGAATTTTTGATCTCAGCCATTTTGACTGGTGTGAGATGGACTGTCGGGGTTGTTTTGATTTGCTTTTCCCTGATCATTAAGGATGCTGAACATTTTTTCAGGTGCTTCTCAGCCATTCGGTATTCCTCAGGTGAGAATTCTTTGTTTAGCTCTGATCCCCATTTTTAAATGAGGTTATTTGACTTTAGTGTTGTGAAAAAATTTTGCCCAACTGCAGTTTACTTCCAGGCATCAACTATACACAAACTGATTGTGTGCGGGTCTAATCTATGCATAAAGACAAACATAGCTAGATAACTCGGTCCAAGTTTTGTATGAAGTATTAGCACAATTATAGGATGATTACTCTTGTAATAATCTTAATTAACAATATATGGGTGAGTAGAAAATCTTAAATTTGCAATCAAACTGCAAGCTGTAGTCAATGGAACACTGGCAGTTTTAACCATAATTTTCAAGTCTCATTTGCAACGTTAGGATAATATCTACAAACTTGGGAAAGCAAAACCCACGTTTAAAACAATTTATCATCTTTAAAATCAATAATATTAGAAGCACTACTATCATATTACAAAGTTTGTCTGCCAATTAATACCTATAAATATATGTAAGCTTTACTGCTTTAATAAAGTGGCATTGCTTTAAATCTTATCTTAAATTTTAGTTTTTAGAATAGAAACCACATTAATTAATATTTAAACTAGAAATATCTTTAGAGACCCTGTCTCTTGGTCTTCCTTATGTTACATGTTAGAAGAACTCTGAAGTTGAGTTATGAAATTTAAGACTATCTGTAGCAATGTAACAATTATTAATCTTAACCAACAACTTTTGAGCTGATTGTGAAAACACACAGAACACAATTCCAATAAAAAAGCACCCAATGAAGCAGTTACTTTAGACCAATCAGAGAATATTTTTTTTGTAACTACAATCATAGAATTAAGGGCACTTTATAATTTGTCAAATTCATTAATCATGAACCATTTATCAGCTTTTTTACCCTGAAAGTAAGAGATTGTAGACTTGCCCTTTTTTTCTTTTTTTTTATTTTTTTTTTATTTTTATTACATATTTTCTTCAATTACATTTCCAATGCTATCCCAAAAGTCCCCCATAGCGCCCCCCACTTCCCTACCCACCCATTCCCATTCTTTTGGCCCTGGCATTCCCCTATATTGGGGCATATAAAGTTTTCAAGTCGAATGGGCCTCTCTTTCCATTGATGGCCGACTAGGCCATCTTTCGATACATATGCAGCTAGAGACAAGAGCTCCAGGGTTCTGGTTAGTACATCATGTTGTTCCAACAATAGGGTTGCAGATCCCTTTAGCTCCTTGGGTACTTTCTCTAGCTTCTCCATTGGGAGCCCTGTGATACATCCAATAGCTGACTGTGAACATCCACTCCTGTGTTTGCTAGGCCCCGGCATCGTCTCACAAGAGACAGCTATATTTGGGTCCTTTCAGCAAGATCTTGCTAGTGTATGCAATGGTGTCAGCGTTTAGAAGCTGATTATGAGACGGATCCCTGGAAACAGCAGTCTCTAAATGGTCCATCCTTTCATCACAGCTGCGAACTTTGTCTCTGTAACTCCTTCCCTGGGTGTTTTGTTCCCAATTCTAAGAAGGTGCACAGTGTCCACACTTTGGTCTTCATTCTTCTTGAGTTTCATGCGTTTATCAAATTGTATCTTATATCTTGGGTATCCTAAGTTTTGGGCTAATATCCACTTATCAATGAATACATATTGTGTGAGTTCTTTTGTGATTGTGTTACTTCACTCAAGATGATGCCCTCCAGGTCCATCCATTTGGCTAGGAATTTCATAAATTCATTCTTTTTAATAGCTGAGTAGTACTCCATTGTGTAAATGTACCATAATTTCTGTATCCATTCCTCTGTTGAGGGACATCTGGGTTCTTTCCAGCTTCTGGCTATTATAAATAGGGCTGCTATGAACATAGTGGAGCATGTGTCCTTTTTACGGGTTGGGACATCTTCTGGATATATGCCCAGGAGAGGTATTGCTGGATCCTCCGGTAGTACTATGTCCAGTTTTCTGAGGAACCGCCAGACTGATTTCCAGAGTGGTTGTACAAGCTTGCAATCCCACCAACAATGGAGGAGTGTTCCTCTTTCTCCACATCCTCGCCAGCATCTGCTGTCACCTGAATTTTTGATCTTAGCCATTCTGACTGGTGTGAGGTGGAATCTCAGGGTTGTTTTGATTTGCATTTCCCTGATGATTAAGGATGTTGAACATTTTTTCAGGTGCTTCTCTGCCATTCGGTATTCCTCAGGTGAGAATTCTTTGTTCAGTTCTGAGCCCCATTTTTTAATGGGGTTATTTGACTTTCTGGAGTCCACCTTCTTGAGTTCTTTATATATATTGGATATTAGTCCCTTATCTGATTTAGGATAGGTGAAGATCCTTTCCCAATCTGTTGGTTTTTTTGTCTTATTGATGGTGTCTTTAGCCTTGCAGAAGCTTTGTAGTTTCATGAGGTCCCACTTGTCAATTCTTGATCTTACAGCACAAGCCATTACTGTTCTATTCAGGAATTTTTCCCCTGTGCCCATATCTTCAAGGCTTTTTCCCACTTTCTCCTTTATAAGTTTCAGTGTCTCTGGTTTTATGTGAAGTTCCTTGATCCACTTAGACTTGACCTTAGTACAAGGAGATAGGAATGGATCGATTCTCATTCTTCTACATGTTAACAACCAGTTGTGCCAGCACCATTTGTTGAAAATGCTGTCTTTCTTCCACTGGATGTTTTTAGCTCCCTTGTCGAAGATCAAGTGACCATAGGTGTGTGGGTTCATTTCTGGGTCTTCAATTCTATTCCATTGGTCTATTTGTCTGTCACTATACCAGTACCATGCAGTTTTTATCACAATTGCTCTGTAGTAGAGCTTTAGGTCCGGCATGGTGATTCCACCAGAGGTTCTTTTATCCTTGAGAAGAGTTTTTGCTATCCTAGGTTTTTTGTTATTCCAGATGAATTTGCAGATTGCACTTTCTAATTCGTTGAAGAATTGATTTGGAATTTTGATGGGGATTGCATTGAATCTGTAGATTGCTTTTGGCAAGATATCCATTTTTACAATGTTGATCCTGCCAATCCATGAACATGGGAGATCTTTCCATCTTCTGAGATCTTCTATAATTTCTTTCTTCAGAGACTTGAAGTTTTTATTATACAGATCTTTCACTTCCTTAGTTAGAGTCACGCCAAGATATTTTATATTATTTGTGACTATTGAGAAGGGTGTTGTTTCCCTAATTTCTTTCTCAGCCTGTTTATTCTTTGTGTAGAGAAAGGCCATTGATTTGTTTGAGTTAATTTTATATCCAGCTACTTCACCGAAGCTGTTTATCAGGCTTAGGAGTTCTCTGGTGGAATTTTTAGGGTCACTTATATATACTATCATATCATCTGCAAAAAGTGATATTTTGACTTCATCTTTTCCAATTTGTATCCCTTTGATCTCCTTTTGTTGTCGAATTGCTCTGGCTAGGACTTCAAGTACAATATTGAATAGGTATGGAGAAAGTGGACAGCCTTGTCTAGTCCCTGATTTTAGAGGGATTGCTTCAAGCTTCTCACCATTTACTTTGATGTTGGCTACTGGTTTGCTGTAGATTGCTTTTATCATGTTTAGGTATGGGCCTTGAATTCCTGATCTTTCCAAGACTTTTATCATGAATGGGTGTTGGATCTTGTCAAATGCTTTTTCCGCATCTAAGGAGATGACCATGTGGTTTTTGTCTTTGAGTTTGTTTATAAATTGGATTACGTTGATGGATTTCCGTATATTGAACCATCCCTGCATCCCTGGGATGAAACCTACTTGGTCAGGATGGATGATTGTTTTGATGTGTTCTTGGATTCGGTTAGCAAGAACTTTATTGAGGATTTTTGCATCAATATTCATAAGGGATATTGGTCTGAAGTTTTCTATCTTTGTTGGGTCTTTTTGTGGTTTAGGTATCAGAGTAATTGTGGCTTCATAGAATGAGTTGGGTAGAGTACCTTTTGTTTCTATTTTGTGGAATAGTTTGTGAAGAACTGGGATTAGATCTTCTTTGAAGGTCTGATAGAACTCTGCACTAAACCCATCTGGTCCTGGGCTTTTTTTAGTTGGGAGACTATTAATGACTGCTTCTATTTCTTTGGGGGATATAGGGCTGTTTAGATCATTAACCTGATCTTGATTCAACTTTGGTACCTGGTATCTGTCTAGGAACTTCTCCATTTCATCCAGGTTCTCCAGTTTTGTTGAGTATAGCCTTTGGTAGAAGGATCTGATGGTGTTTTGGATGTCTTCATTATCTGTTGTTATGTCTCCTTTTTCATTTCTGATTTTGTTAATTAGGATGCTTTCCCTGTGCCCTCTAGTGAGTCTGGCTAAGGGTTTATCTATCTTGTTGATTTTCTCAAAGAACCAGCTCCTTGATTGGTTGATTCTTTGAATAGTTTTTCTTGTTTCCACTTGGTTGATTTCACCCCTGAGTTTGATTATTTCCTGCCGTCTACTCCTCTTGGGTGAATTTGCTTCCTTTTGTTCTAGTGCTTTTAGGTGTGTTGTCAAGCTGCTAATGTGTGCTCTCTCTAGTTTCCTTTTGGAGGCACTCAGAGCTATGAGTTTTCCTCTTAGAAATGCTTTCATTGCGTCCCATAAGTTTGGGTATGTTGTGGCTTCATTTTCATTGAACTCTAAAAAGTCCTTAATTTCTTTCTTTATTCCTTCCTTGACCAAGGTATCATTGAGAAGAGTGTTGTTCAGTTTCCACGTGAAGGTTGGCTTTCTATTATTTATTTTGTTATTGAAGATCAGCCTTAGTCCATGGTGATCTGATAGGATGCATGGGACAATTTCAATATTTTTATATCTGTTGAGGCCTGCTTTGTGACCAATTATGTGGTCAATTTTGGAGAAGGTACCATGAGGTGCTGAGAAGAAGGTATATCCTTTTGTTTTAGGATAGAATGTTCTGTAGATATCTGCCAGATCCATTTGATTCATAATTTCTCTTAGTTTCACTGTGTCCCTGTTTAGTTTCTGTTTCCATGATCTGTCCATTGGTGAAAGTGGTGTGTTGAAGTCTCCCACTATTATTGTATGAGGTGCAATGTGTGCTTTGAGCTTTACTAAAGTTTCTTTAATGAATGTGGCTGCCTTTGTATTTGGAGCATAGATATTCAGGATTGATAGTTCCTCTTGGAGGATTTTAGCTTTGATGAGTATGAAGTGTCCCTCCCTGTCTTTTTTAATGACTTTGGGTTGGAAGTCAATCTTATCAGATATTAGAATGGCTACTCCAGCTTGTTTCTTCATGCCATTTGCTTGGAAAATTGTTTTCCAGCCTTTCATTCTGAGGTAGTGTCTATCCTTTTCTCTGAGATGAGTTTCCTGTAAGCAGCAAAATGTTGGGTCTTGTTTGTGTAGCCAGTTTGTTAGTCTATGTCTTTTTATCGGGGAGTTGAGTCCATTGATATTAACAGATATTAAGGAAAAGTCACGGTTTAAAGATTGGAGCAGAAGCTGTGTTCCACTCACCAGCAGTCTCTAAATCCTGCGGCGGGGGTCGTGGGTAGCTGACTGTACCCCGGTGCTGGTCCAGCCGGAAGAGGCCTGTGGTCCTACACAGGCCGTTTTTCTGCTTCCCTAACTAATGCAGTCTCTGGTCCCGCGTGCGCCCTTTTTTTCTAAAACGAACAGTTTTCCAGCAGGGACTCTCCTGCCATATGTCTAATTCCTGGTTGAGGCACGTGGCAGCTCTTGGCTTTGCAGTTAAAATTTTTTGTACAATCTTTATTATCCAACATAAAACATAGAATATTCATGAAATTAACTGTGCTTTTTCGGACATTTTCCTCCCTCCTCATGATGCAGTTTTTTTTTTTTTTTGGACTTTGGCTTATCCACCTGATCATTAATTTCCTTTTTAATAAATCCTTTCTTTTCTAATGCCTAAAAATGTAGCTTCTGGGAGCTATGTCTAATCGCCTAACAGTTCCTAGTCCCTGATAAACTTCACTGCTGAAACTAAGTGAATTAGCATTTGGGTTAATGCTGTTTCAACTTAGCCCATACCAACCTTCTCCGGTATGAATTTCCTTTAATTATTTTCTTCTTTTATGGAGATCCAAACCAGCAGTGCTTCTTCCAAATGTTCTCTGCCATTTCACAGTCCTGTGTTTGTTCGCCAAATGTTGTCTACACCCACATGACCATATGTGTGGGTTCTAGGCTGGAAAGGCACCTTAATAACCTGGAACAGAAGAAGGGCTAGAGAGTATGAGATAAAAAGACTTAAGACAGTCATCCTGATTAAAGCTCAATTTTACTATTCTGCACACAGTTATGGAGCAGGGGAAGGGGGCCCAATTCCTGTCAAATAATAATCTTGGGGTCCAGTAGCAGGGTGACCACATGACGGCTTTGGAAGAGCAAATCAGCAAGCTACAGCAGTGGGATAGGCAGAACAATTGAGCAGCACACTCCACCACTGAACATGCAGGTTTCAGGCTTGGGGAGGGGAGACTACAGTTGTTGTTTTGTACTTGATTTTTTTCTAAAAAAACATTAAAGGTTTTATATTTGTGATTTGATCATTTGGGAATGCCAGGCAAAGTTGGTCCATGACTTTAATCCCAGCAATTCGGAGACAAAAGTAGGTGTTTTTTTTTTTTTTTTTTTTTTTTTTTTTTAAAGTAGAAGACAGCCATTGATACACAGAGAAACGCAGTCTCCAAAACTCAAAGACAGAGAGACAGAGAGAGACAGAGAGACACAGAGAGAGACAGAGAGAGACAGAGAGACACAGAGAGAGACAGAGAGAGAGAGGAGAGAGAGAGGAAGGGAGGGAGGGAGGGACAAAGAGAGTGAGAGAGAAAGAGAGAGAGAGAAAGAGAGAGAGAAAGAGAGAGAGAGAGAGAGAGAGAGAGAGAGAAAGAGAGAGAGAGAGAAACAAAAATCCAAAAAAAGAAAGAAGAAAGAAAGAAAGGAGGGAGGAAGGGAGGGAGGAAATGAGGGAGGGATGGAGGGAGGGAAAGTGGGAAGGAAGAAAGAAAGAAAGAAAGAAAGAAAGAAAGAAAGAAAGAAAGAAAGAAAGAAAGGAAGGAAGAGATTAAGTAAGAAATTTACTGTATGGAATTCTTTTGGGTTCTTTCGTATTTTTTTTATGATTATTAGAGTTTTTTGAAAACGTTTTTAGAGATCTTAGATGACTGTTTTATAGTTTTTATTTTTTGGATTTTTTCGATTTTAGTTTATATTTAGTGTCTTTTAATAGGTTTTAGAGTGGGTTTTTTTTTTTTTTACGGTTATATTTTAAGGTTTTACTATTTTGTATGAGTGTATATGTGTGTGTTTGTGTGTGTGTGTCTGTCTGTCTGTCTGACTGACTGTCTGTCTGCCTGTCTGTCTGTTTGTCAGTTCTTGAGTATTTTTCAAAAATGTATGGTTTTATTTTGTAGTATAAAAATTTATTTTTGCCAGTGTGTGGTGACCCATCTGTTTTATCCCAGAACTTTATAGGCAGAGGTCTTGGATTTCTGAGTTAATGGTCAGACTAGTCTGCATGGTTAGTTTCAGGATAGACAGGAATACAAAGAGAATTTTTTAAGGGGGGGTTTAGAATCATTTTTAGATTCTTGAATATATACATATGAATATAAACATAAACATAACATAAACCTAAATAAATAAATATATATAATTTTAGTTTTTTTATGAGTTTTGTAGATTTTTTTCCGCGTTTTAGAGATTTTGGGCGTTAAGAGTTTTAGTATATGTATACTAATTTTTTTCTTTGTTTATTAAGAATTTAGGATTTTTTTTCTTGATTTTCTTTCTTATTGGGCTTTATTTCATTTTCTTAATGTTTTCCTATTTTGTGTGTTTGTGTTCTTGAATGTTTTTACAAAATATTTATGTTTATATTTTTTGGGTTTAAATGTTTTAGTTTTGCCAGGCAGTGGTGATCCATGTCTTCAATCCCACACTTGGTTAGGCATAGGCAGGTATATTTCTGATTTCTAGGGCAGCCTGGACTACAGAGTGATTTCCATGTTGCCAGGGTATACACATTTTTTTTTTAAATGATTTTAGTGTATTTACGGATTTGAGATTTTATTTAGGCTTTATTTTACTTTATTTTTTACCATTTTAATGTATTTCTTTGGGTTTGGTTTCTTGTCTTTGTTCAGGCTTCTAGTGTATTTTTAGTGTTTTTTCATTTTCTTTTTAATGATTTTAGTGCATTTTTGGTTTGGAGTTTAATTTAGGTTTGATTTTACTTGACTTTTGTAGCAGTTTACTGTATTGCTTAGGGTTTTGTTTTT
>NW_028227277.1:13166808-13176808 GCF_978045245.1 Mus caroli
GAAAGATAGAAAGACAGACTGTATAAAATAAATAAGTAATTATAAATAAATAAATAAATAAATAAATAAATAAATAAATAAATAAATAAATAAATATTTCGGGTTCTTGTGTATTCATTTCTGATTTCTAGGGTATTTCAAAGTTTTGTAGAGTCTTTAGTGATTTAGAGTTTCTTGGATTTCAAGCTTGTAGTGTACTTTTATTGTCTTTTATTATTATTTTTTAATGTTGTTAGTGTATTTTAGTGTTTCAGTTTAAATGAATACTTTAATTAACTTTTTTACCATTTTAGTATATTTATTATGGTTTTGTTGTTGTTCTAATTCTTGTTGTAATTTTTGTTGTTTCTTTTTTTCCAAAAATATTAGGGTTTTATAATTGTGTTTTCATTGCTTTGGTTTTGCCAGTCAGTGTTGACCATGCCTTTAATTCCAGCTCTTGAGAGGTAGATGTAAGTGATTTTTTTTTTTTATTTAGAGTTCAGCATGATCTCTACAGGAATCTGGACGACAGTAAGAGATACACAGAAAATCCCAATCTAAAAACTCAAAAAAAAAAAAAAAAAAAAACAGAGGAAGTGAGAGAGAGGAGAGATTTTTTTAGTTGGCAGCTAGCTTGGTGTTCAGAATAAATCCAGAACAGTGAAGGATACACAGAGAAACCCACTCTCCAAGAAATTACAAATAGATCAATGAAAGAAACAGAGGGAGAGAGAGAGAGAGAGAGAGAGAGAAAGAGAGAGAGAGAAAGAAAGAGAGAGACAGACAGAGAGACAGACAGAAAGACAGACAGACTGACAGACAGACAAACAGACAGACACAGAGACAGACAGAGAGAGAGAGAGAGAGACAGAGAGAGATAAAGGGGGAGAGGAATAAGAAAGAAAAAGAGAGAGAGAGAGCAAGGAAGAGAGAGAAGGAGGGATGAAGGGGTGAGGGATGAAGGAAGGATCAAAGGAACTAAGGAATGAAGGAAAGAAAAAAGAAAAAAGAAAGAAAAAAAGAATTGTGATACAGGGTCATTTTTGGTCTCATGTGCACTTTTTTTTTATTTTTAGAGGTTTTATTTAAGATTTTGAAGTGTTTTTAAAAAATGTTTCAGAGAGTTTTTTTGTTTTCAGAATTCTAGTGTATTTTTCATATTTTTTGTTGTTTTTTTTTAATTTTTAGTGTTTTGTAATTTTCAGGTTTCATTTAGACTTTAGATTTATTCATTTTAATATTTCATTGTTTTCTTTATGTTCTTTTTTGTGGGTGTATTCTTGAATATTTATTTAAAAATTGAGGGTTTTTATTTTGGTGGTGCATAATTTTAGATTTGGCAGGCAATGGCTCCCCCTTTCATAAAAACGTTAGCCCTAAAGTGAACTGGTAGGGGATCTTTTATTTGGAGGCTATCCTGGTCTTGAGATTGATCTCCCAGAGAGCCAGGGATAAACAGAGAAACCCAGTTTATAAAAATTAAAAAATATAGAAAATGAAAGGGAGAGAGAGAGAGACAGAGACAGAGAGAGAGAGACAGAGAGATAGAGACAGAGACAGAGAGAAAAAATAAATAGATAGATACATAGAGAGAGAGAGTGAAAAAGAGAGAAGGAAAAGGAAAAAAGAGGGAAGGATGGAAGAAATGAAGGAAGGAAGGAAGGAAGGAAGGAAGGAAGGAAGGAAGGAAGGAAGAAAGGAAGAAAAAGAAAGAAAGAAAGAAAGAAAGAAAGAAAGAAAGAAAGAAAGAAAGAAAAAAAGAAAGAAAGAAAGAAAGAAAGATAAAGAAAGGATAGTTCTTTAAGTTCTTTAACTTCATTTGATTTCCTGGATTTTTAGAAGAGTGCTTTTGAGGGTTTTTTGTTTTCAGATGTCCAGTGTATTTTTTTCCTAGTTTTTTAAACAATTTTACTGTGTTTTAAAATTTGGGGGTATTATTTTCCCTTCAGCAATTTATTTTTTATTTATTATTATTTTTTTATTTTAATTCACATTGGGATTGTGTGTGTGTGTGTGTTCTGGAATATTTATTTAAAATTTGTGGGATTTAACTTTGGTTTTTCATGGTTTTAACGTTGCCAGCTAATGAGGGCCATTGCCTATAAAACCTAGCCCTAGGGATGAACAATAAGGGATTTTTAAGATGGAGGCTAGTTTATTGTATGCAGTGACACCCAGGATGGCCAGAAAAGACAGAGAAAGTCATTCTCCAAAATTCAAAAAGAAAGAAAAAGACAGAGAGAGAGAGGGGGGGAGGAAGGAAGGAAGGAAGAAGAAGGAAAGAAAGAAGGTAGGAAGAAAGGAAGAAATTAAGAAATTAAGAAAGCAAGAAAGCAAGAAAGGAAGAAAAGAAGAAAGAGAGAGAGAGAGAGAGAGAAAGAAAGAAAACACGAATAAATAAATAAATAAATAATAAATAAACAAACAAACAAACAAATAAACAAATAAGCAAATAACGTTTTGGACATTTTGGTCTAACTGTGTTTTTTTTTGTTTTGGATTTGGTTTTGCTTGTTTGTTTGTTAGTTTTTACAATATTATTTTTTCATAAGGGTTTTGTAGGATTTGTTGAAGCGGCTTTTAGAGTTTTTGTTTGTTTGTTTGTTTGTTTGTTTGTTTGTTTATTGTTTTTGAGTTTTTGTTTTTGTTTTTGAGATTTTAGTGTATTTTAGTTAGTTTGTTTGTTTATTTATTTATTTAAAATTCTAGGTTGTTTTAGTGTTTGGGAGTTTTTAAAGATTTTTTTTTTACAGTTTTATCTTTCCTTTTTTTTTTTAGGTTTATATATTTGTGTGTTGTGTGTGTGTGTGTGTGTGTGTATCTGTATGTCTGTGTGTGTGTTTTAGAGTATATATATATATTTCTTTTTCTTTTCCTTTTTAAATTTTTAGGTTTAGTTTTTGAAGTTGAAGTACTTTATGAATACAAGGAAGTAGTGGCCCTGCCTTTAATCACACTAAATGGGAGTCAGAAGTAGTGATTTCTGAGTTCGAGGCTAGCATTTTCTACAGAGTGTGCTCCATGACAGACAGAGAAACCGGAAACCCACTCTCCAAAAACTCAAAAAACCAAAAACATGCAAACAGACAAACAAACAAACAAAAACAAACAAACAATTTTTGGGTCAGTTTTGGGATCTTGTATATTTTTAAGTTTTTCAAATTATAGTGTTTTTCTTAAGGGTTTTGTAGGGTTTTAAGAAGAGTGTTCTAGAGGATTTTTTGGTTTTCGGTATTGAATGTATTTTTAGTGTTTTTCTCTATTTTTCATATTTTTTCTTTTTTTCAATTTTTAGTGTGTTTTGTACTTTTCAGGTTTCATTTAGACTTCAAGGATTTATTTATTTTAATATTTCATTGCTTTATTTATGTTCTTTTTTTGTGGGTGTATTCTTGAATATTTATTTAATAATTGAGGGTTTTTATTTTGGTGGTGCATAATTTTAGAGTTGGCAGGCAATGGCTGCCCCTTTCATATAAATGATAGCCCTAAGGTGAACTGGTAGGGGATTTTTTAGTTGGAGGCAAGCCTGGTCTTGAGATTTATCTCCCAGAGAGCCAGGAATAAACAGAGAAAACCAGTTTTAAAATTAAAAAGTATAAAAAAGGAAAAGGAGAGAGAGAGAGAGAGAGAGAGAGAGAGAGAGATAAATAGATAGATACATACATAGAGAGAGAGAGTGAGAGAGAGAGAAGGAAAAGGAAAAAAGACGGAAGGAAGAAAGGAAATAAGGAAGGAAGGAAGGAAGGAAGGAAGGAAGGAAGGAAGGAAGGAAGAAAAAGAAAGAAAGAAAGAAAGAAAGAAAGAAAAAAGAAAGAAAGAAAGAAAGAAAGAAAGAAAGAAAGAAAGAAAGAAAGAAAGAAAGAAAGAAAGAAAGAAAGAAAGAAATTACTTTATGGACATTTTGGACTAACTGGATTTTTTTGTTTGTTTGTTTGTTTTGTTTTGTTATGTTTTTTTTTTTTACAATGTTATTGTTTTTTATAAAGGTTTTGTAGGGTTTGTTGAAGTTGTTTTTAGAGGGGTTTTTTTTGGTTTTCAATATTTTAGTTGTTTTTTTTTTGGAATTTTTTTTTTTTTTAAGATTCTAGGGTGTTTTAATGTTTTGGAGTTTTTTTAATTTTTTTTTTAGAGTTTTATATTTCACTTTTTTTAGGTTTATTTGTTTGTGTTTGTGTGTGTGTCTCGATATCTGTGTGTGTGTATTTTATAGGCTTCTTTCTTTTAAATTTAAGATTTTATTTTCAAAGTTTCAGTATTTTAGGAATGTCAGGAAGGGGTGGCCCTTGCCTTTAATCATAGTAAATGTGAGTCAGAGGTATTAGGTTTCTGAGTTCCAGGCCAGTATTTTCTATAGATTGGGTTCCAGTACAGAGAGAGAAACACATAGAAACCCAATCTCCAAAAAGTCAAAAAACCAAAAACCAAGAAAAACCAACTAACCAAACAAACCAAAAAAAAAAAAAAAATCAATTTTTGAGTCAGTTTTGAGTTCTTGTATATTTTTGAGGTTTTTAGAGTTTTAGTGTTTTTCTTAAGGGTTTTAAGAAGAGTGTTTTAGGGGTTTCGTTTTCAGTATTTTTGTGTATTGAAGTGTTCTTTTCTGTTTTTCCTTTTTGGGTTTTGTTGTTGCTGTTGTTGTTTGTTGTTGTTTTTTTTGTTAGTTTCTTTGTTTTTTTTTTTTAAGGATGCTCGGGTTTTTTTTAAGGTTTTAGATTTCTTTTTTTTTTTTTTTTTTTTTAGGCTTTAAATTTTTTTTTTTCATTATGTGTTAGGATTTTTGTTTTTTTAGGTTATTTTTTTACGTTTTGTGTGTTT
Organism: Mus caroli; assembly: GCF_978045245.1. Classification (NCBI taxonomy): domain Eukaryota; kingdom Metazoa; phylum Chordata; class Mammalia; order Rodentia; family Muridae; genus Mus; species Mus caroli. The sequence continues at coordinate 13,171,609 of NW_028227277.1, forward strand.
GTTTGTGTTTGTGTGTGTATTTGTGTGTGTTTCGAGACAGAGTATCCCTATATATACCTGGCTGTCCTGGAATACACTCTGTAGACCAGGGTGGCCTCTAACTCAGAAACCTGCCTGCCTCTGCCTCCCAAGTCCTGGGATCAAAGGCGTGTGCCACCAAACCCGGCATTTATGTGTCTTCATATGTATGTGTGTGTGTGTTTGTGCGTGATGTGCTTTTGATGTTTTTTTTTTTTTTAATAAATATTAAGGTTTTATAATTGGAGTTTATGAGTTTTACGGTTGCCAGGAAGTGGTGGCCCTTGCCTTAAATCTCAGTAATTGTGAGGTGAAGGTAGTCACTTTTTGAGTTCGAGGCCAGCCTAGTCTACAGAAGGAGATCTAGGACAGACAGGGATACACAGAGAAACCAATCTCCAAAAAAATCAAAAAAAAAAAAAAAAGAAAGAAAAAAAGAATGAATGAAAGAAAGAAAGAAAGAAAGAAAGAGAGTTAGAGAAAGAGAGAGAGGAAATAAGGAAGGAAGAAGGAAAGAAAGGAAGGAAGGAAGAAAGGTATGAAGAAAGGTAGGAAGAAAGGAAGAAATTAAGAAAGGAAGAAAGCAAGAAAGAAAGAAAGGAAGAAAAGAAGAAAGAAAGAAAGAAAGAAAGAAAGAAAGAAAGAAAGAAAGAAAGAAAGAAAGAAGAAGAGAGAGAGAGAGAGAGAGAAGAAAGAAAGAAAGAAAGAAAGAAAGAAAGAAAGAAAGAAAGAAAGAAAGAAAGAAAGGTATTAGGAACATTTTGCCTTGTGTATTTTTTTTTAGTTGACTATAGGTTTTCGTAAGGTTTTGTAGGTGTTACCTTCAAAACCTTTCGTAAGTTTTTGAAGAGTGTTTTAGAGGTTTTGTTTTGTTTTGTTTTGTTTTGTTTTGTTTTGTTTTGTTTTGTTTTGTTTTGGTTTGGTTTGGTTTGGTTTGTTTTGGTTTGTTTTGGTTTGGTTTGGTTTGGTTTGGTTTGGTTTGGTTTGGTTTGGTTTATAGGTTTCCTGTGTATTTTTAGTGTTTTTTTCTTGTTTTTGTTTTTTGTTTGTTTGTCTGTTGTTGTTGTTGTTTTTATAAGGGTCTTAGTGTATTTTATGGTTCAGTGGTTTAATTTAGGCTTTATTTTCCTTGTTAGCTTTTTAGTGTATTTCTTAATATTTTTGTTGTTGTTCTTGTTGTTGACCTTGATTTAAAAAAAAATAGTATTTTATGTTTGAGGTTTAATTGTTTTAGGGTTGCCAGACTGTGGTGGTCCTTGCCTTGAATCCAAGAACTTGGGATGCAGAGGCAGGTAGATTTTTTATTTCAAGGTCAGCCTGGTTTACAGATTGATCTCAACAAAAGCCAGGGATATACTGAGAAATCTATTCCTCAAACCTCCTCCGACAAAACAAAGAAAAAAAAAAGAAGAAAAAGGAAGAAAGAAAGAAAGAAAGAAAGAAAGAAAAAAAGAAAGAAAGAAAGAAAGAAAGGAAGGAAGGAAGGAAGGAAGAAAGAAAGAAAGAAAGAAAGAAAGAAAGAAAGAAAGAAAGAAAGAAAGAAAGAAAGAAAGAAAGAAAGAAAGGGAGAGAGAAGGATAGACAGACAGACAGACAGACAGACAGACAGACAGACAGACAGACAGACAGACAGACGGACAGAGAAACTGTCTATTGTAGAAGAGGATTGGAATGCAAGTGGCCAGTCAGCTGAGCCTTCCTTAGCTAAAATTGCTGGGAGAGGTTTCCTGCCCTTGCTATCCTATAAGGAAGAACAAAGCCCAGTTACTAATCTCACCCAGCCCAAGGGCAGGGCTGCAAAGCATGAATTACTTGAATCTCTTGATTCTTAAGCAAACGGATATATCTCGAGGATATCATCCTGAGTGAGGTAACCCAATCACAAAACAAGTCACTTGATATCCAATCACTGATAAATGGATATTAGCACAGAAACCTAGAATACCCAAGATACAATTTGCAGAAGAAAGTTTTTAAGAAGAAAGGATAGTGAATTATCCTCTCAGAGCTTTCTGCTTGAGACAGATCTAGGGGCAAGAACTCTGTCCTTCAGATGATCTTTAGAATCCTCCCCTAGTACTCTCTTCCTACCTTCATCTTTTCTGTATTTTCTCAAAATAAAAGACTGTGGATACAGAATATTGATTCTAACCTGGAGATTTACCTTTAAATGAAAGCTGGAGTTTATTTTGTTATACAGGAATGAATGGAGCTGTTATTGAAACTAGAGGCCTTTTTATTGTCTGAAAGTGAGTGGAAAATCATAAGGCTTGTGCAAGATTTCATCTAAGAGGAGAAAAAGAGCAGACTCCCACAAAATGGGCTTGGCTAGGCCCAGAGAACACAGTTTTCCTAATCCGATCTTGCTCATTGAACATGCGAACTACTTAACTACCTTTCATGTCGCAAATCCTCGTTGGCTCATATATTGTGCAGTTGGTTCTGTTCTTCTTCAATCCAGCATTCTACAGAAATGCTATGCGTAATTTTGATCTTGTGGTACAATTGCTTATATTGTCTATTATCGTATTATTTTATATTATGCTCATTATGCCATTTCCAAAGGCTGAACTGATCTTTAAAGACTTATAAACCTCAGTTTGCTATTCTTTGCTTCGCTTGCTCTGTAGTCTTATTAAACAATTGCTTATTCAAATCTGAGGCATTTTTTTTCTATAAGGTAGTGATTATGAAAATGTGGTCTTTCTTGCTTTCTTACAACAATGCATTGCTAGTCTTCTCATTCAAAGCTGCCAGCACAAATCTCTGCCCTTTAGCCAAAGATAGCTCATGGGCTTTAGACACTCTTTTGATATTTTTGTTTTTGTTGTTGTTGTTGTTCCATTTCTGTCATTGTTCACAGAGTCATCTCAAGGATTTAGGATATTTTAGGATCCCTAAAATAATGCTTGTATGCACTAGGTCGTGTTTGGTATTAATATTCTCAGTTCTAATTTATTCTGGTTTTTGGTAATTAAGAAATGTGAGTTTAAAACTGAGCCACCGGGATGTTGCAGAAGGAACTCCTCAAGGGTGGCCTTACCTCCACCCTTAATCCTTAGGGTCCTCATTTCCAGTTGCTTTCAGTAAAGAGCCTGATGAGCACAGGTCTCTTGGCAGCTGTCCCAGTGTAGGATGACCGGTCAGTTGCCACAGCACATTCACTGACATTAAATATATTATTCCTAAAGAACTTTTAGCATCATTCAACATCATGCTTTATATCAAAAGCTTTAGTAGTCTGTGACGTTTTGTAACACCTTTTTGTCACTTGTTTTGCTATACATTAGTAAGAGACAACACAGGTTTATTTTTGGAATTCGTACACACACATTTATTGTACTAAGGCTGTATACATCAGCCCTAACATTGCTTATTTAATAAATTACTTTAATTCATTTTAATATAATATGAATGTGTTAATATTAATATGCCATGTATTCTTTAATGTCATTTTTGAAATAGTTATTTTATTTTAATATAAAATAAATAAACTTTTTAAAAAATAAAAATTGTTTTAATTATGTTCTCATGAATACATTCTATTTGCACATTCTTTGAACACTTTTATTAAAGATTAATATATTTACCAAGAAAGCATGAAAAATATGTGAAAGTAGAAAATCACTATTACTATTCATAATTTTTTTATTTGAGTATTATTTAGAGAAAAATTATATATTCTTTACTAGATTGAATCCTAATTTTAAAGCATCAGCATTTAAAAAAATTACTAAAGTTTTGGTTGTTCTTATTTTTATTACTTTATTTTCTGTGTATTGACCTAGTAGCAAATATTTTATATTAAAATTGTAAGCAATATTTTTTAAAATTCAAATAATATATTATTGAACAATAATATATTCTCATGATATATATTTTTTGTGATCCAGAATTAATAAGGATGGTAATATTTTATGGCTATTTACTTCCTTAAAATCTGTTCTATACACTAGTATAAAATATGTGTACTCTATTGCAATAATCCCAATATGCATTAAAATACAAAAAAATTAATAATAAATAAAAAATAAATTGCTGAAGGGAAAATAATTCCCCCAAATCTTAAAACACAGTAAACTTGTTTAAAAAACTAGAAAAAACACAAAAATACACTAGATGTCTGAAAACAAAAAACCCTCGAAAGCACTCTTCTAAATATCCATGAAATCAAATGAATTTAAAGAACTTAGAAGTATCCTTTCTTTATCTTTCTTTCTTTCTTTCTTTCTTTCTTTCTTTCTTTCTTTCTTTCTTTCTTTTTCTTTCTTTCTTTCTTTCCTTCCTTCCTTCCTTCCTTCCTTCCTTCCTTCCTTCCTTCCTTCCTTCCTTCCTTCTTCTTTCTTTCTTTCTTTCTTTCTTTCTTTCTTTCTTTCTTTCTTTCTTTCTTTCTTTCTTTCTCTTTCTTTCTTTCTTTCTTTCTTTCTTTCTTTCTTTCTTTCTTTCTTTCTTTCTTTCTTTTTCTTCCTTCCTTAATTATTCCTTCCTTCCTTCCCTCTTTTTTTTCCTTTTCCTTCTCTCTCACTCTCACTCTCTCTCGATGTATGTATGTATCTCTCTCTCTCTCTCTCTCTCTCTCTCTTTCTCTCTCCCTCCCTTTCATTTTCTATATTTTTTTAATTTTTAGAAACTGGGTTTCTCTGTTTATCCCTGGCTCTCTGGGAGATCAATTTGAAGACCAGGCAAGCCTCCAACTAAAAAAAATCCCTTACCAGTTCACCTTAGGGCTAGCATTTATATGAAAGGGGCAGCCATTGCCTGCCAACTCTAAAATTATGCACCACCAAAACAAAAAACCTCAATTTTTAAATAAATATTCAAGAATAAACCCACAAAAAAAAGAACACAAAGAAAGCAATGAAATATTAAAATAAATAAATCCTTGAAGTCTAAATGAAACCTGAAAAGTACAAAACACACTAAAAATTAAAAAAAAGGAAAAATATGAAAAATACACTAGAATTCTTAAAACAAAAAAACGCTCTGAAACATTCTTTAAAAACAATTCAAAATCTTAAATAAAACCCCTAAAAATAAAAAAGTACACAAGAGACCAAAAATGACCCAATAACACAATTATTTTTTTCTTCCTTTATTCTTTTTTCTTTCCTTCATTCCTTAGTTCGTTTGTTCCTTCCTTCATCCCTCACCGCTTCCTCTCTCCTTCTCTCTCTTCCTCTCT
>NW_028227277.1:13181808-13189308 GCF_978045245.1 Mus caroli
ATCTATCTATCTATCTATCTATCTATCTATCTATCTATCTATCTATTTATTTATTTATTTTTTGAGCTTTTCAGGACTAGATTTGTCTGTATATCCCCCAATATAAAAACTTTATATTTTTTAGCCGGGATGATGGCACATGCTATTAATCCCAGCACTTGGGAGGCAGAGGCAGGCAGATTTCTGTGTTTGAGGCCAGCCTGGTCTACAAAGTGAATTCCAGGACAGCCAGGGCTACACAGAGAAACCCTGTCTCGAAAAACAAAAATAAAAAAAAAACCAACCAAACAAACAAAAAAAAAACTTTATGTTTTTTTTTCAAAATTAAAAAAAAGGAAAACACTAAATGAAAACTCTAAATCCTAACAAACAAACAAACAAAAACAAACAAACAAAAAAACAAAACAAAAAACAAACCAAAACAAAAAAAAACAATAAAAAAATAAAACAGAGCCGGGCGTGGTGGCGCACGCCTTTAATCCCAGCACTCGGGAGGCAGAGGCAGGCGGATTTCTGAGTTCGAGGCCAGCCTGGTCTACAAAGTGAGTGCCAGGACAGCCAGGGCTACACAGAGAAACCCTGTCTCGAAAAACCAAAAAAAAAAAAAAAAAAAAAAAAAAAAAAAAAAACAGAAAAAACAAACAAACAAACAAAAAAACAAAAAAACAGGAAGGCCAAAATATCCATTAATATTCTCTTTTCTTTCTTTTTTTCCTTCTTTAATTCCTTTTTTCTTCCTTTCTTTCTTTCTTTCTTTCTTTCTTTCTTTCTTCTTTCTTTCTTTCTTTCTTTCTTCCTTTCTTTCTTTCTTTCCTTTTTTCTTATTTTTTTTTCAGATTTTGGGACTGGGTTTCTATGTGTATCCCTACGTATATTGGAACTGCCTCTGTAAACCAGGCTGGCCTTGAAGTAATAAATCCAATACTTTTTCCTCTCAAAGTGCTGGGATTTAAGGCATGGGCCACCACTTCCTGCCTACCCTAAAACTCTTAACTCCAATAAAACATTTAAATTAAAAAAATAATAATATTCTAAAACTCTAAAAAAAAAAAAAACAAAAAACCCAAAAAATAAAAGATAGAACCCTAAAAAAGAAATGAAAAAAACCCAAAACACTGAAACACCCTAAAACACTTTTAAAAAAATCAGAAAAAAACACTAATAATACACTAAAATACTTAAAAAAAAAACCCTATAAGATACTGTTATAAAATACCCTACAAAACCCTTTCCATAAAAAAAAAAAAAAAAAAAACTGAAATTCTAAAAAATAAGAAAAAAAAAGAAAAAAAAAAAACAGAAAGGACAAAATGTCCTTTAAGTAATTTTTTCTTTTCTTTCTTCATTTCTTTCTTTCTTTCTTCCTTCCTTCCTTCCTTCCTTCCTTCCTTCCTTCCTTCCTTTCTTTCTTTCTTTCTTTTTTTCTTTCTTTCTTTCCTCATTTTATTTCATTTTATTTTATTTCATTTTTTTTTGTGTTTTTCTAGAATGGGTTTCTCTCTGTATCTCTACCTTTCCTGGAGCTCCCTCTTTATATCAGGCTGGCCTCAAACTCAGAAATCTGCCTGCTTCTGCCTCCCATGTGCTGGGATTAAATGCAAGGGCCATCACTGCCTGGCGACCCTAAGGCATGGTCCACAATTTCCTAGCAAACGTAAAACAATTAAATACTAAAAATAAAATCCTCGAAATTAAAAACAAACAAACAAACAAACAAAAAAAACAAAACAAAAACCTGAGAAATAAAGCAAAATGTTAAAAAAATAAAATAAAATTAAGGCTAAATAAATCACCAAAACCCTAAAACTCACTATAATCCTTAAAAAACAAGAAAAACAACAACAACAACAACAAAACACTTAACCTACACTAGAAGTCTGAAAACCAAATAAATCTAAAACTTCTTCTAAAAACCTACAAAACCCTTAAAAAAAAACTATATATATATCTCAACCCTAAAATGACCCTTAAGCTATTTTTTTTTTTTTTGGTTTAATTTATTTTGTTTTTGGAAACTGTTTCTCTGTATTGCACTGGCTATACTGGAACTCACTCTTTAGACCAGGCTGGCCTAGAACTTACAAATCTACCTACCTCTGCCTCCCAAGGGCTTGGAATAAAGGCATGACCCACCACTGACTGGCAAAGCTAAAACACTTTACGCCTGAAAAAAAAAAAAAAAGACAATAAAAACAATAAACGAAAATCCTGAAACAAAAAAAAAACAAACAATAAATCCATAAACCTAAGATACCAAGAAAAAAAAAAAAAAAGGAAAAACAAATAAAACTCACTAATAGTCTTCTAAACACCCTATTAACCCTTAAAAAGAACCTAAATTGCTACAAAAATACCAAGGAGCGTAAAATTTCACTACCTCTTTCTCTTTCTTTCTTTCTTTCTTTCTTTCTTTCTTTCTTTCTTTCTTTCTTTCTTTTTTTCTTTCCTTCTGTCTCTCTCTTTTTCTTTCTTTCTTTCTTTCTTTTTTCCTTCTTTATTAATATCTTTCTTTTTTTTTCTTTAATTTTTTTTTTTTTTTTTTTTTTTAATATTTGGTGAATGGGTTTCTCTGTGTACTTCTGGCTGTCCTGGAATTCACTCTGTAGACCTTGCTGCATTCAACCTCAACAAACTCCAACACACACACACACATACACACACGTACACACACACACACACACACACACAACCCTAAAAAAAAATACTAAAACCCTAAAGAAAAACCCTAAAGTCCCTCCCAAAAAAAAAAACCTTCTAAAACGTTAAAAAAAAAAAACAAAACTAAAACTAAAACCCTAAAAACCAAAAAAATCCTCTAAAAAAATATTTTAAAAAATCCTGAAAAACCTTTAAAAAACCTTAAATTGCTTTAAAAATAATACAAAAACTAAAACCAAAACAAAAACCCACAGAAACCCAAAAATAGGCATAAAGGAATAATTTGCTCCCTCCCTTCCTTCCTTCCTTCCTTCCTTCCTTCCTTCCTTCCTTTCTTTCTTTTTTTTCCTTTTTTTTTCCCTTTGTCGTGACTTTGTGTGTGTGTGTGTGTGTGTGTGTGTGTGTGTGTGTGTATCCCTATCAGTCCTGGAGCTTTCTGTGTAGACCATACTGTCCTTGAACTCAAAAAATCCTTCCTCCTAATTGTTGGGATTAAAGGCATGGGCTACCACTGCCTGGCAACCCTAGAACAATTAAAACCCAAATATAAATCCCTAAAATTTTTAAAAAATAATCAAGGAGAACAACAACAACAAACCCTGACAAATACTGTAAAATGCTTAATAAAAAAGAAAAAAGAAAGAAAGAAAAAAAAGAGAGAGAAAAAGAAAGGATAAATTAAATCCCAAAACCATACAATATACGAAAATCATTAAAAAAACAAGAAAAACACTAAAAATACCCGAAAGCCTGAAAACCAAAAAAAAAAAAAACAAAAACAAAAAAACCTCTTAAAACACTCTTAAAAATTGTACAAACCCTAAAAAAAATACTTAGAAATCTAAAAAGAAAAAAAAAATACACACTAAGCCAAAATGTCCATAATAGTTTCTTTCTTTTTCTTTCTTTCTTGCTTTCTTTCTTTCTTTCTTTCTTTCTTTCTTTCTTTCTTTCTTTCTTTCTTTCTTTTTTTATTTTTTCCTTCTTTTCTTCCTGCCTTCCTTCCTTTCTTTATTTTTATTTTTTATATTTATTTTTATATTTATATTTATTTTTATTTATTTTTATTTTTTTGGTTTTTGGAGACTGGGTTTCTCTGTGTATCTCTGGATGTCCCTCTTTGAACCAGGCTGCCATGCACTAAGAATTCCACTACTTCTGCCTCCCAGTTGATGAGAATCTAGGCAAGGGCCACCACTTTGAGCCAAAACATAAGTCTTAAAATCCAAAAATAAAACCTTATATTAAAAAAATAATAACACTCAAAAACATTAAAAATAAAAAAATAATACAAAAATCAAAACAAAACTAACAAAAAAAAAAAGGCAAAAAAAAAAAAATCCCTAAAAGAAAAAAACCTGTAGAGCCTTAAAAACAAAAAACAAAAAACAAAAAAAACCTAAAACACTCTAAAATATTAAAAAAAGAAAAAAGAAAAACAAACAAAAAAATACACTAGATTCCTGAAAGACATGAAACAAAACAAAAACAAAAACAAAAAACATCAAAACTCTAAAACAATCTTTCAAATAACCTTAAGAAAAACACTAACATTCTAAAAAAGAAAAAAAAAAATACACAAGAACCCCAAAAAGACTCAAAAAAAATTTTTTTTGAGCTTTCTGTTTTTGAGTTTTGGGAGACTGTGTTTAGTTATGTACCTCTGGCTGTCCGGGAGCACCCTTTGTATACTATGCTGGCCTTGGACTCAAAAGTCTACCTACATCTGCCTCCTAATTGGTGGGATTTAAAGCATGTGCCACCACTGTCTGGCAACCGTAAAACAATCCGCAAATATAAAACCCTAAATAAAAAAAAAAATCGAGGACAACAACAACGACAACAAAATACCCCTAAGAAATAGAGTAAAATGCTAAACAATAAAAAAATAAAATAAAGCCTAAATTAAACCCCCAAACCCTAAAATACATTAAAATCCTTTAAAAACGAGGAAAATCACTAAAAATATTCTAAAAGCCTGACAACCAAAAAAACTCTAAAACACTCTTCTAAAAATCCTTCAAACCCTAAATAAAACACCTAAATTTTAAAAATTCTAAATAAAGGGGCTGGCAACACTAAAACTCTTAAACTCACAATATACAACCCTCAAATTAAAAAGAAAAACTCAAGAACACACACACAAAAACTAAATAAAACAGTAAAGTGCTAAAAAATAAGTCCCTTAAACCTTGTAAGAACCAGATATCACTAAAACACCCTAAAGTCCTTTAAAAATTATAGAAAAACCTCTAAACATACACTATAACTCTTAAAACCAAACAATATTCTAAAATACTCTTCTAAAACCCTATAATCACCTTAACAAAACTGTAATATTAAAAAAAGGAACCACACAATAAGCCAAAAATATCCATAAAGTACTTTTCTTTCTGTCTTTCCTTTCTTTCTTTCTTTCTTTCTTTCTTTCTTTCTTTCTTTCTTTCTTACTTTTTTTTTTTTTTCGTGACTGGGTTTCTCTTTGTATCCCTACCTGTCCTGGAGCTGCCTCTGTAGACGAGGGTGGCCTCAAACTCAGAAATCCACCCGCCTCTGCCTCCCAAGTATTGGGATTTAAGGCATGGGCCACCACTGACTGGCAAATCTAAAACTTTTAAACTCCAAATTTGAAACACTAAAATTAAAAATAGAAGAAGAAGAACAAGCACCACCACCACCACCACAACAACAACAAAAAACTCCTAAGAAGAACAGTAAAATGCAAAAATAATAAATAGATAAGTAAATAAATAAATAAATAAATAAATAAAGCCTAAATAAAACCCCAAAACACTAAAACAAAAAACAAAAAAAACAAAAAACAAACAAACAAACAAAAAAATAAACTGGCTGGCAACACTAAAGCTCTTAAACTCAAAAGATACAAACCTAAAATTAAAAAAATAAAACAAAACTCAATAACACACACATAAACCCAAAATAAAACAGTAAAATGCTAAAAAAAATCACTTAAACCTATTAAGAACCAAAAATCACTAAAAGAAAGATTCTAACATCCTTTTAAAAATATAGATTAAACTCTAAAAATGTACTAAAACCCTGAATACCAAAGTACCTCAAAAACATTCTTCTAAAAACTCTACAAAACCTTTTAAAAAACCCTGAAATTTAAAAAAAACATGAACCCAAAAATAATCATACATCTATTTTTTTTTCTTTTTTCTTTTTTCTTTTTTTTCTTTTTTTGGTTTTTTGAGACAGCGTTTCATTGTGGCTGTCCTGGAACTCACTTTGTATACCAGGCTGACCTCAAATTCAGAAATCCACTACCTCTGCCTCTCAAGTGTGGGATTAAAGGCATTTGCTGCCACTGTCTGGCAAGAGTAAAACCCATAAACTGCAAAATAAAACTCTAAATTTTCAAATAATCTTATCAAAGACAAAAACAAAAAAAACAAAAACAAAAACAAAAACAAGAAAAAAAAAAAAACCTAAAAAATTTTTGAAAAACCATAAAAAGGAACCCCTAAAGCCTAAAAAAAAAAATCCCTAACCCAAAATACCTTAAAATCCATTAAAAGGAAAAAAAAAAAACAGATAAAACACTAAATATACATGAAAACTGTGAAAACAAAACAAAAAACAAAAAACAAACAAAAAATAAAACAAACTCTAAAACCTCATCTTAAAAAAAGTACTCTAAAAGTCTTTTCTTTCTTTCTTCTTCTTCTTTTTTTTTTTTTTTTCGTTTTTTCATTTATGAGACTGGGTTTCTCTGTTTATCCCTGGCTGTCCTGGAAGTCACTCTGCCACCATTTCCTGGCAACCATAAAACAATGAAACACCAATATTAAAACCCTAAAATTAAAAAAAAATTAAAAAAAATATATATTCAAGCAAAACAACAAACACTCTTCTAAAAACCCTACAATTCCTTAAAAAAACAAAACAAAACAAAAAACCTAAAATTCTAAAGAAAATACACCAAAAGCCAAAAAATGTCCCTAAAATTCTTTTCATTCATTCTTCATTATTTTATTCATATATATATATATATATATATATATATATATATATATATATATTTTTTTTTTTTTTTTTTTTTGAGATTGGGTTTCTCTGTGTATCCTTGGCTATACCCAAACCCTGAACTCCCCTCAATAAGAACCCTAAATATTTGAAAAAAAAATCTTAAAACCCTAAATAAGAACATGAAACCCTAAAAAGAACAATAAGCCCCTTAAAAAACCCTCAAAATTCTTTCAAAATACTCAAAAATCCTAAAAAAAAAAAGACCAAAAAAACCCATAAAGCCTTAAAAAAGGTCCTGAAACCATTAAAAAAAATCCTTCAAGACTTAAAAAAAAATAAAATAAAATAAGAAAGACCTTTTAAAAAACCTGAAAAGACAATAAAAAACTAAAAAGGAAAACCTTGATGTTTAAAAAAAAATCAACAAAAACCCTTAAAAAAAACTATAAAATTATATAAAAAAAAAAACTAAAAGAAACTAAAACCCCAACAAAATATCCCAAAATTCCAATACACCAAAAAACCCTACAAATAACCAGAAAACCTAAAACCCTAAAAAACAAAAAACATCAGCAAAAAACAACAAAAAAAACATAAATACTTTAAAAAATAATAATAATAAAACCTAAAACATTCCTAAAATCCTTTAAAAACACTAAAGAACCCTAAAATACCTTAAAAATGTAGAAGAAATCAAGAAACATAAAAAAAAAAAAAAAAAAAAAAAGAAAGAAAGAAAACCCAGAAAAACCTTAGGTTCTTTAAACAAACACTAAATGATCCCTAAAAAGCTAAAAACAAAAACAAAAAGAATCGAAATAAAACAAAGCAAAACAAAACAAAAAACCA
>NW_028227277.1:13194308-13229308 GCF_978045245.1 Mus caroli
GTGAGAGGAGCTGTTTATGCCCTTAATAGAACTGATCCAAGGGCTACTGAGGACTGCTGGCTATGTTTGTCCTCGGGTCCGCCTTATTATGAAGAAATTGCCTTCAATTGAGATTTCAACAGAATCAGCAGCCATACTTCCTGCAATTGGGGAACAGGACAAAAACTGACCCTGACTGATGTATCTGTGAGGAGTCCAGGTCTCTGTATAGGCACCCCACATTCCACTCACAAACACCTATGCAGACAAATTCAGTCCATGTCCAGAACGGAAGCTAATTACTATCTTGTATCTTCCCCGGTTGGATGGTGGGCTTGCAATACAGGACTTACTCCCTGTGTAACAACTAAGGTTTTTAATTCAACTCATGATTTTTGTGTCATGATCTAGCTGTTACCCCGCATATATTATCACCCTGCATCCAGTTTAGAAGAAAGCTATGCTGGCCGGTGGTCGAAAAGAGAACCAATTACTTTAACCCTGGCTGCATTCATGGGAATAGGTATGGCAGTAGGAGTGGAGACAGAAGTGTCAACTTTGATAGAAGGAAGACAGAGAATTCAGTCTTTGAGGGATGCTGTCAATGAAGACCTAACGGCAATAGAAAAGTCCATTGATGCTTTAGAAAAATCTTTGACCTCCCTGTCTGAGGTAGTTTTTTAGAACAGGAGAGGCCTTGATTTGTTGTTCCTAAAAGAAGGAGGACTGTGTGCCGCCCTTAAAGAAGAGTGTTGCTTCTATGCAGATCATACAGGAAGAGTTAGAGACTCTATGCAAAAACTGAGAGAAAGATTAGAGTGAAGGAAACGGGAATGGGATGCTCAAAATGGGTGGTTTGAGACGTGGTTTGAATTATGACCATCTTGGATAACTTCTTTGATTTCCGCTGTAGCTGGACCAATCCTTATGATATGCTTAGCTTTAGTTTTCAGCCCCTGTATAATAAATAGAGGAATGGCTTTCATCCAGAGTAGAATTGATACAGTAATACTCATGGTCCTTCAGAGACAATATCAACATATAGTTCAGGTAAATGAAGAGTTAGGGGACACCAATCTCTAAAATTCTATGACTAGAATTAGTCTAAACAGAAGAAGAGGGGAATGAAAGCAAATAAAACTTGAGACCTGTGATTCATGTAATGTATGTCAAATAGCCCAAAGAGTTGTTTGTGAGCTTTGAAACCTGGGACTTAGAACATAGCAGAACAGACCAGGACATGCCCGATCAGGCCCATTGCCTCCCTATCTCCCACCCCTCTGACCTCAGGCTGCTGATGTTTAAGTGGACCAATCATGTGAAACCACGCCAATTCCTCCCCCAGCCCCACTCCTTTTCTATAAAAACCCCTAGTTTCCAAGCCTCGTGGTCTAATCCACTGTCTTCTGTGTGAGATGCATTTTGACCCGGAGCTCCGCCATTAAAATACCTCGTGTTGTTACATCAAGTCATTGTGTTCTATTCGTGATTCTTGGGTGCACGCTGAATCGGGAGTTGAGTGGGGGTTTCCGCACTAGGTTCTTTCACATCCTCATGACCTAAGGTCCTTTTTGCAGCCTCAAGCAAATGACTAATACATTCACTAAAGTCTTCTTGGGTTCCTTGAATGATTTTAGTTAAAGGGGAAATAATGGAACCTTTCATAGGAATAGCATGCCAAGTTCCCAATGTTGTGTTAGCAGTTTGAGCCAAGAGACCCACTGGGCAATTTCTGCCTGGCCTTAGCCAAATATTTTTCTTGACCAGAAAGCTTTTCCAAGGTCCAGCCAGTCCAGGCACTGGAGGGTTTTTCTGATTAGCTACTGCAATGGTCTGGCACCTATTGAGGAAATCAACCCTCCATGAGAAAAACTATCCTCGAGTTAACACAGTTTAAATCTCTTTGATCCAATCACTACTGGGAGGGCTTCTAGGAGCAAAAGCATATAAGGGGCAGATGGACCATAAGATCTAACCGCAGAGTTACGCTCTTTTAACTCTTTAAAACTTAGCCTACAAAACTCTGTCTGTTGAATAGGGACAGTTAATTCTTCTTCTTGATTTCTACTTCATTATCACTCTCATAATCTTCTCCACCCTCGCTGTTAGTGTCTACAGAGAAATCGGCATGGGGCACTTCTAAAGGCCCTATTTCTGCAGAAGGAGATTTGACACGGGTGGCTGGGGGCTGCTCCTCCGCCATAGAAGTGGGCAGGTCACAGCTAGCAGTTCTCTTGGAGAGAGTGATTACAAGGAAAGCCAATGTTTTGGTTTTTATGGCTCACTGAGCTTTCTTTTTTATGCCTCCTGAGACTGCGGCTGGAGGAGGAACAAGGATAGTCTGTTTTAAGCAATTTTAGAGTGAAGCTAGCTCTTTAGAAAGGTGAGCATACTGCTGCTGTAGCTTTAGTACTTCTTGTAATCCTGCTACCTGAGACACCAGCTTATCCTTAGCAGCAATGAGAATAGAAACCTGTAAACCTGACACCATGGTGCAGAAGCACTAATAGGCAGCAGATAGAGAGGGGCACTGCAGGGAGGGTCTGAAGCAAGACAGCAGCTCAGGTTTACTGGGCAAACTACCTCTTTTCTAAAGTGTCTGAGTCCTCTGAAATTAAAGGGCTTTAAGCCAAATATTTCTTAAAGACTGGATTGATCAGTGGTGGATTGCCCTGGGCGGGCTGCTCAGACAAAATGGTTACCTGGACATGTGGATAAAGAGCAGCCTGTGGGACTTCAGACCTGTCTGCAGCTTTTGGAGGCTTTGTAGTAGGGAGGGAGCCCTCTAAAGCTTCCTGAGACAAGGTATAGAGGCAATATTCTGCAACTGACAAAAGGTGCTGTTTCTCTGGATCATCAGCTGCATTTTATACCAAATCACGGAATAAACTCCAATAAGTAAATAAATTCTCAGGGACAGCATCGCATCAGGGCCCTGCTTTGCCAAAATTTCATTTAGTCCTTTACCTACTCTTCTCCATTTCTTACAATGTATCTCTGCTCCAACTATAATAAACATGGACATGCCTGGTCTATGAAAACAAAAAAAAAAGTTTATCAAATCTTATTTTTTAACTCTAAATCCTCTTTCCATGAGAGCTGTCTTTAAGCAAATTATAAAGGCTGCTTCCTTTGATAGTTTGTTTCCCAGTTCCTGGAGTGGAGATGAATCAACTCATCAAGGACTTTTCTCTTCTATGAGCAGTGGAAGGGGTCCTTCACTACTTCTAAATTCTTGGGGTCAGGACAAACTTCTCTGGAACCTGCACTGGAAGGAAATAAGATCCAAAACTCGCCCTCACATTGGGTGCCCCTTATCCAGTCCCATAGGGTTCAGTTATACATGGGTGCGAGTGGTCCTGCAAAGCTGGGAGGAAATGGGATTGGAAGGGGAAGAAAAGCTAGAAACCAAGCAGAGGGTCCTATTAAGTCTCCATTTATTAGGCTGATGTGTCTGGTTTTAAAGCATACATCCCGGGGAATAGGATGGGTCGAGGGGGAATTTAACAAAGAACAAAGAAATACCCTATAAGAAGCCAAAAAAACCATAAATTCTTTTTTTTTTAAACTTTCAAAAATCTAAAACCACCCTAAAACTCTAAAAGAAAAAAACCTGAAACTCTAAAAAATCCGTGAAACCCTAAAAATAACCCTAAAGTCTTTTTTTAAAAATTCAAAAACATTAAAAAACGCTAATTTTTTTAAAGTCCTAAAAAAAAAATCCTAAACAAACAAACAAACAAAAAACAAAACAAAAACAAAAACAAAAACTTGCAGGAGATTTTAAAACACTAAAAAAAAAAAAAAAAAAAAAAAAAAAAAAAAAAAAAAAAAAAACCTAAATTTCTAAAATAAAATAAAATAAAATAAAATAAAATAAAATAAAATAAAATAAAAACTTAGGACCCAAAAACCCAAAAACAATACTCAAAAACAAAACACTATAACCTTCAAATAACCATATATTTATGTTATATATATACATATATAAACATTACAATGAACCTAAAACCCTAAATAAACAAGTAAACCCTAATCCCTAAAAAAAAAACAAAAACCTACGTTTCAAAAAAAAATAATAATAAAATAAATAAATAAATAAAATAAAATAAAATCTTCGGAACCAGAAACACAAAACCGATACTCAAAAACAATAATCTATAACCTTTAAATAAACATATATATAATTACAATTACATTACAATGTACATTAAACCCTAAAATAAACCAGGAAACCCTAATCCCTAAAATGAAACAAACGACAAAAACAAAAGAAACACAAAATTAAAACACACAATTACAACCCTGAAAAACCCTAAATTTCTAAAAAAAAATTCTAGAACCCTAAAAAAATTCCTTAAAAAATTTTTCAAAAAACCCTGAATTTCCCCCCCCCAAATCTTGAAATCTTAAAAAAAGAAACCTAAATACCTATAATGCTAAAAAACACTGATTCTAAAAAAAATTCTTTAATTCAGAAAAACCTAACCCCCCCAAAAATCCCTAAAATTCAAAAAAAAAAAAAAAAACCCTAACACACACACACAGACATACACCCAAAAATCTTAAATAACAATATAAAACCTAACACCCTAAAGCTGTAAAATAAACCGTGAAACACAATAAAACAAACAAACAAACAAACAAAGCAACTTTAAACTTCTAAAAACCAAAAATCTCTAGAAATCGAAAAACAACTTTCAAAAATACATAAGACCCCCCAAACCCCAAAATAACCCTAAAGAGTTTTATGAAAATCCTAAAAAAATTCCTAAATCCTTATAAAGCTAAAAAAATAAAAATTAAACTCATTTTTAAAATACACATAAAAATCCCTAAAATCAGAAAAAACTAAAAAATTAAACCGTGAAAAAATTATAAAAGCCTAAAAAGAAGCCCTAATAATAACTATTAAAAATAACAAACAGACCATAACCTCCCCAAACCCTAAAATTATTTAAAAATCAAAAAAAAAAAAACCTGACACCCTAAATAAAAAAATTAAAGAATTAAACAACAACAACAAAAAAAAAAACATTTAAATCTTTTTTAAAAAACCTGGAAAATCCCTAAAAACCATAAAATTAAAAACAAAACAAAAACAAAAACAAAAACAAAAATGAAGCTTTAAAAAAAATCACCAAAAATCCAAAATTCTTTTTTAAAACTCAAGAATGATAAAAAGACCCCCCAAAAAACCCTAAAATCCTAAAAAAAAAACCTCCTAAAATATATTAAAAGCACTTAAAATACATCAAAACCCTGAATCTCCCCAAATCTCTGAAACATACTTTAAAAAACGTATAAAATCCTAATAACCTAAATATAAAAACTGAAATCCTAAAAAGAATCCTAAATTCAAAAAAAAAAAAAAAATCTATAATACCAAAATAAACCCAAGAACCCTACAAAGACCCTAAAACAAAAACCAAAAATCCCTTAAATAACTTAAAGCCGTAAAAAAAAAAGAAAAAACAACAAACAAACAAAAATACAACAACAAAAAAAACATATACAACATAAAAACAAAACAAAACAAAACAAAACAAGAACTCTTAAGAAATCCTAAAAATTCTAAAAACCTAAAAAAGACCTAAAATTCTACAAAACCTCAAGAACCCTAAAAAAAAAAAATGTAAAACTATAAGAAAAAACCCTAAGGCTCCAAAAAAAATCCCCCAAATTTAAAAACACCATAAAATTCTTTAAAAAAACATATACAAACAAGAAAACACCATGAAATTTCTTTTTTAAAAAAAAAAACTTCAAAAAAATCCTAAATCACTAAGAAAATTCATATAATTCTGAAAAACTGAAGAACACTAAAAAGACACAAAAAACACTAAAACCATAAAAAACCTAAAATCCTTTAAAAAGAAAAAGCTAAAAACCCATCAAAACACTGAAATCCAAAAAAACCCTTTAACGATGTAAAACATACCAACAAAACTTTAAAACCCCAAATAGAAACCTGAAACCCTAAAGAGAATGCTAAAGTTCTAAACAACAACAACAACAACAACAACAACAAAAAACCTCTAAAATTCTAAAAAAAAAAAAAAAAAAAAAAAATTACAAGAAACCTAAGAGCATGCCCTGCTTATAGACTATGGTAAGGCAGCTGTTTAACTTTCACAATTTTGGGTGATGTATTCCGGGAGTATCAGATTGAATAAAGGGGATTATTCCTCCAGATGATCCTGAATCACATGCTTTTGAAGAGTCAGGACTAGTGGTACTCAATTTTCCCAATATTGTGGCCCTTTAAAACACAGCTCCCAAATCGTAATGTTATCTCATGGCAAATTCAAACTATAATTTTGTTATAGTCATTGATTGTAATGTATATATCTTATAAACAAGATATATGATATAGGACACTTGTATCAGGGTTGTTTGAGCACTGAGAGGAGTCTCAACCCATGGTTTGAAAACCATTAGTCTGGCCACGATGGGGGTACCATTACCAATGTATATTGTTTATCTAGTGTTGCTGGGCAGATGTCTCCCACCCTTGAACGCAGAGGGTTTTTCAAGAACAGGCTTCTTCTGAGTCCCCAAACTTCTTTCCACACCTGTACAGCTTGTTGATGATCACTGATGTATCAAATGGCCTTACTTAGTAAATTAAAGTAATCCAGTTATCTCTTAAAATCTAGAAAATGGTGATTCTAAAAATGGTTCTACTAGCTAAAAGCAGTGGCTGGCACTCTTCCTAGGGATCCCTTATGTAGTGTCCCTTTATATCTCCAAGGCCAACAGCAGATGGCTGAGTCCCTCCTGGGCTGTACCTCTCTGATCTATTCTCACCCACTATGCAGCTTTCTTTCATGAAGAGAACGCATGATAACACTGAACTCATCTCGTCTTTAGTGAGCACAAATAGCCTAATTATTTTCCCCTATGGTTCAGTTGATCATGATTCTGAGACATAATCATAAAAGTTGTATTGACCAAAAGAATGACACTAATTTCTAGTATATAATAAAGCCTAATTTGCAAGACTTCTTTTCAGGAGTCAGGAAATTCAAGAAGAAGACACTATCAGTAGATAAAGAAATTCTAGTGAGATGTTGAAATCACAGAAGGGATCCAATGTGCTAGAAAGACAAAAGAGGGAACCAAACTCCCTGTCATAATTAAACATTTTCTATGACAGCATTATTCATTGATTTTTATTTGTAGGTCCTATCCCTCCTGTCCCAGTCCAATTTTTCCTAATATATTAAAACCTGAGTATTAGTCTACAGAAAATTACATTTGGGGAAACACATTCAAACAACATATGAAGGTGAATATTTGAAAATCTATAGTCATGTGGGAGCATTTTTCTTTCTACCTCATATACACTTAAAATCTCTAGCTACTTCCTTCCCTATGAAAGCATGGCAGCCCAGTGAGTGACATGTGTTTAGGGTGAATAATGATATACAAAGATGTAAACACCTTGCCACATCCTGTCAACCATATCTAGCCCAAAATGCAATATCCACATGAGAGTAGAAACATAAAAATAAATTTTATAGTATCTTGAAGCTAAAATTCCCAATTTAATCAAACCATCATTTAGAATCTTCTACTTAATACCAATGTGCTTTAAGTGTACAAGTCACTGGACTTTGTTGTGACTCTTTTCACAGGTTTATACAGTCCTTTTTTTTTTTTTTTAAAGATTTATTTATTATATGTAAGTACACTGTAGCTGTCTTCAGACACTCCAGAAGAGGGCGCCAGATCTCGTTACGGATGGTTGTGAGCCACCATGTGATTGCTGGGATTTGAACTCTGGACCTTCGGAAGAGCAGTCGGGTGCTCTTACCCACTGAGCCATCTCACCAGCCCTATACAGTCCTTTAACTATCTTCATCCTCCCCACTATTCTCCATTTCTACCTGCTCAGCCCCCCTGCTGCTGCCCATACTCTTTCAAAATATCTCCTTTTATTTAATGTGCCTTATTAAAATTATAATTTGACAATTGTCATTTTGAGTTTGGCTTGTCTCACCTAACATAATTCCCATTCCCATCTATTCTTTCTGAAAACAAAACCCTTCACTAGTAAACTTAGATGAGAAATACCTCTGTCTCTCTCTCTGTCTCTCTGTCTCTCTGTCTCTCTGTCTCTCTGTCTGTCTCTCTGTCTCTCTGTCTCTCTGTCTCTGTCTCTGTCTCTCTGTCTCTCTCTCTCTCTCACACACACACACACACACTCACTCTCTCTCTCATTTTAAGAAATTCATCGTGTGGTTGACATCTATATTTCCTCCATAGCCTGTCTATTTCACACAGTATAACAATCAACATAGATAATATGGATGTTTAGTGGTCCTTCTTAGATTATTATTGGAACGAAAATCAAACTGGGAAGATAGTACCTCAGATGAAGACTGCCTCCATCACACTGACATGTGGCCACATCTGTAAGGAATGATCTTTTATTGATGGCTGAGCTGGAAGTGTCTAACTAATTAGTAGGTCTCATCCACTATGAAGAGGATGTACAGTGTGGTGGGGACAGTGGAGGAGACTGAAAAAGATTTTTTGAAGAACTGAAGATCTATGTGGCATGAACAATTAAAGTGCCCTCTAATTTGTAAGTAAATTCCATACTTACCTGTGTCCAGTATTCTGTCAACCCATATTTCAAAAATAAAATTACATTATCTATTTCATCCTGTTTTACTGCATTCAATCTATGAAATTCCTTGTAACCAGAAATGGTGGTAAATTTTAAAGAACTTTAAAATGTTACTGTTAGATATCATGTTGTTTTAAGTTTATTTCAAATTTGTAAGCAGGCCCAAGGACTATGATTTCCTTGCACTTTGCAAAGAATCCATAATTCATGGTTGCCATTGGCTTCAATACAAGGTATTCTATCCTGTCAAATTCCAGCTTTCTTTGAATAAAAAATTGTCTTCCTCTAGCTGTGGGTTTTGATAAATGAATAGTGTGCTATCCAGTGTGTTGCCTCAAGAGTCTGGCAACATTTCTGATTCCAAGAACAGCTTAAAGATAACCAAGGGGAAGATTGTTACAGGGAAAATAATCACCAAGAATGCTGGTGTGTCAGACACTGAAGACTTTCACAGAAGGAAAATAGAAACAACCCCCATCCAAAAAAAAAAACCTGAATAAACAAACAAACAAACAAAAAAACAAATACACAATAAAAATGATACAAGAGTGAATCTACTTGGGCAGAATGTGAATCAGGTAATCAGGCCATTTTTGTAGGGATTTATTTTGGATTTCTAGGAGGCCATATGAAAATGTAAATTCCAGATGCTCAATGTTTCTGAGTGTAACTCCAGACGGAACCAGCCTGATAGAGGTTCTATGATGTAAGCTGAGATAGTGTGATGTCACAGAGCACTGGTCAGAGTTTGCACATCTATTCCACTTGGAAACACTAGAATTCCTTGAAGCTGGGTTCAGTATCTTCACAGTGGTGTGTGAATGCCAGGTCAGCTCCTGACCCATAAAGTTGTTCCAGAGGCTTTTGGTGCCTGGCCTGGTTCAGAAGACAGAATCTTGAAAACTAGGACATTTGTTTGGGGTATGTATATTTATGGAGTATCTTGGACTCTCTTGGCTCCTTAAGGCTATATGTTTTCCCTCCTACAGTGAGTAACTGTACATTCTAATTTCTCCCATGTTTGGGATCTAGAAGGGTGGATGGTTTAGGTTATTTGATCTCCTGAGTTTATTAACCTTGCTAACAATATCTCCTTCAGAATTCCACTAATATGCCAAAACTCCCCTTTGTCCATGTGCATTTTAGAAGATATTACTTCTAAATGGCTGATATGTCATGGACTTGTTGAGATCTTGTTGAAGTCGGAGATGCAATAGCTTCAATAATATGCCTGGGACTGGGTCTGGAGACACAATACAGAAGGCCAGTTGTGTGCTCTGTCCCTAGGTAGATATTTGTGAAAGTAGCCACCTAGCTCAGAACATGCAAATACAAGAGAGGTATGGTGACAACTCTGGCTCATTTTTAAATTCTATTCTGCTTCATCCTTGAGGGCAACAGACATACCAACTTCCACACTGACCTACCCACTTAAGGAAGGTTTCCTCAGCAGAGGAAAATTAGCTCAGGGCTGAAGAAATTTTTATCTGAGTATGTTATTCTGAGCTCTAGAGAATTACTTGTTAATTTCCCTATGTTCATTTCCTGGAATCCCCTGTTCGTTGGTTTATTTGTTTGTTTAATTTTATTTTGAGTTTCTCTGTGTGTAGCTATGGCTGTCAGACCAGGCTAGCCTTGATGTCACAAAGGTCAGCCTCCCACTGCCCCTTGAAATCTGGGATTAAAGACTTAGGTCATGACCATCTCCTATTAAATTCTCTTTTTATTCGTTTGTTTTCTTTGTTCATTTTTTGTTATTTTGTTCTTTGTTTTGTTTGTTTGTTTGTTTTGTTTTGTTGTTTTTGTTCTTTTTGAAACAGGAATACTCTGTATATCACTGGCTGCCCTGGATCTAACTTTGTTGACCAGGTTGGCCTCTAACTCAGAAAAATGCCAGACCCTGTATCCTGAGTGCTGGGAATAAATACATGCACCATAATGGCTTATGAACTTCTTATTTGGATAAAATTGACATTAGAAGCACACACCTGACTAGCATAGCCTTCTTCACCTACCCAGAAGTTCTCTTAAAGAAGAGCATTGGTCCAGCATTCTCTCCCACCCCACACCATTGCCCTTTAAGATGTCATATTTATGACAGAGGCAACAGCATTGTTTCTGGTTTAAACAGGCAAGATCTTCAAACCCAGATAATGGCCAAGTATGATGATTGAACAAAGAATGATAGTCACAAGACAGTGGACCAGGGTTGCTGTGGCCTACTACACCAGTTCTACAACCATTTAGAAGACAATACCTCTGAAGAGGCTGAGTATGACATCCCTCAAAAAGAAGAGGAGGAGGATGCCTTCATCCCAGGCCCTGAGAATTATTGTCGCCTGCAGAATTTCTCACAGTTGGAAGGAAGGTAATTAACCTGTCAGCCATTGGAAGGCCATAGTTCTAGATCAACTGCCAACAAACCCTTCTCTTTATTTGCTGAAGTATGACGGTATTGACAGCGTCTATGGACAGGAGCTCCACAGTGATGAGAGGATTTTAAATCTTAAGGTCTTGCCTCACAATGTAGTATTTCCTCAGATAAGGGATGCCCACCTCGCCAGAAGCCTGGTTCGCAGAGCGGTGCAACACAAATTTGAGGGAAAGCATGGCTCTGAGGAAAACTGGAATGGGATGGTGCTAGCCCAGGTGCCAGTCATGAAGGACTGGTTTTACATTAGCTACAAGAAGGATCCGGTCCTCTACATTTATCAGCTCCTGGATGACTACAATGAAGGTAACCTTGACATCATTCCAGAGACTCCTCATGCTGAGTTGACATCACATGATAACAGTGACTTCTTAATAGGAAACTGGGTGCAATACACCAGAGAGGATGGTTCCAAAAATCTTGGAAAGGTTGTTTACCAAATTCTTGCCAATCCTTCTGTGTACTTTATCAAGTTTCATGGTGATCTCCAGATCTATGTCTATAATCTGGTGTCAAAGACTCCTTAAGGTGAAAAAATCACAAAATTACAGGCCCATAAACTTGTAGAATAGGAAAAAAAATGTTTGTTTTCCTGTGTTGTCTACTTAAGTGTCTTTGACAAACCCAGTATGATTGCCAATAAAATTTGTTTTGCTCTAAAATTTAAAACGTGTGATATGACATGCTGTGAGTGAAGACTTTGGTGGAAGAGATGGGCTATGGTGGAAGAACAGTACATACATCTGATATCACACATGGTAAAATTAATAGGACTTAGTATCTCTGCTCTGTATGGAGGACTGGAATTGGAGATGGGATGTGGTGGAGCAGGGATCACAGCAAAAGAAGGATGTTTATTAAGTAGGGGAGAAGGATATAACATCAGTAGAATCTCTGGTATGATGTCTGAGGAAGAAATAAAGTTGGTGAAAGAGTGACACATAAAAGGAATTTGGCCTTGGAACATAAGGAGTAACCCATAAAAATGATCCAAACAGATTCAGCAATTAGAGAGTATCAGGTTTCATTTGAATAATGAAGTCAAGTGAAACTTGTCCCTCTTTTTAATATTTTTATCTTTTCTTATCTGTGTGAGGGTAGGACATGTGCTTGTGAGTGCAGGTGACCACAGAGATATGAGTTGTTGGGTCCCCTGGAGCTGCCATTAATGGTGATTTTGACCCTTGGATATGAATTCAAGAAACCATATCTAGTCTTCTGGATTTAGAGTCATCTCTCTAATCCCATAAAGATATCTATTTTAAGAAATACATTATTTACATGCAGAAAAGAAACCACGATGAAGGTAAGAAAGATCAAATTGATAGTGACCTTTAAAAAGAACATTGGACACACAAAGGAGTAGAGGACACAGAGGGATAAATAAATTCAAAGAAGGAATTCTCACAAAATGAAGCAGGAGACTCACGAAGAATAGAAAGTTCATTTACATAGTCAAACTTGTGCCATATCTACATTGTCTTCTTTTGTTTCTTAACAAATAGCCAGCCAGTCATTACAGAAGGATGTGGTGTGTGTGTGTGTGTGTGTGTGTGTGTGTGTGTGTGTGTGTGTGTGTGTGTTTCTTAGAGTACATATTACCAGAATAAATAGTGAATCCAAATCTAAGAGTATATATATATATATGAGTCTCTCTAAAACATCATAAACACCATGATTTTTTTATGATCAGTTCAAATAAGTAATTCAGAAAATAAAATGAGTATGCTGTTAGGTAATTTCAGGTGTTGAATAGATCCTGTGTTCCTTCCCTGAGCACTCTTTGCCTCTGATGAATCCTGTGATCTTTTGGATATCTGTGGTGAATGACCCAGATGACCATCAAAATCTCCCACACTGGTCTCTTCCACCTGGCTCTCCACCAAACTTATGACTATCTACATATCTGTGTGCTACTTCAACCTATCTATGCCCTTGAAATTCCAGTCTTTTACTTGTCTGTGACCTCCTTCTCAGAAAACATAGAAGGTGTATCGAATGCATTTGTGCTGACATCTTTCCAATGCTGTTTGTCATGGGTTTCAAATGCTTTGAGGTTGCCCACTTGGTAGGTCACTTCTCCTGAGGAGCCCCTGTGCATCATGGGCATCTGCCTTGTCCAAATCTGCACTCTAAGAGTGTCTCTTTGAGGGAGGCTTATCATGTACTCATTCATTGCTGTTTTTCTCTCTTGAATAAGTTTGTATGCTGCATGACTTGAAAATACTCTCTATTGTTGATTAATTTTGATATCTGGGAGAGATTCTGTACTAGCTGGTTGTCTTAGGGTTTCATTCATTTGAAAAGCCACCATTACCAAAGCCTCTCATAAGGGACAACATTTCATGAGGGCTTTTCAACATTTCATTACATGTTCAGAGGTTCAATCCACCATCATCAAGGCAGGAAACAGGGTTGTGTCTTGTCAGGCATGGTGGTGGAGTGTAATCTGAGAGTTATGCTTCTTGATCCAATTGCAGCCAGGAGAAAAGATTTGTTTTGCATGCAGGGAGGAGGAGAGTCTCTTCCACACTGGACAGAGCTTTAAAGACCCAGAATGATATGCTTCCTCCATCAAGGACACACCTACTCCATCAAGTCCACACCTCCTCATAGGCCAACTACATTCAGACTGCCACACTGGTTTCATAGCAACTTGACAAGATCTAAATTCTTTAAAGAGGAGGAGCCTCAGTTGAGAAAATGCCTCCATATGATATAACTCCCAAGCATTTACTTAATTGGTGGGAAACTGCCCAGTCCTTTGTGCATTGTGAAATCCTTGTATTGGTAGTCCTGTGCTCTTTACGAAAGCAAGATTTGAGGAGCAAGTCAATAAGCATCACAAATCCATAGCGTATGCATGAGCTCCTGGCTCCATGATCCTGTGTTCTTTCAGGTTCTGTCCCAACTTCTTTGGTGATAAACAGCAATGTGGAAGTATAAACTGAATAAAACCTTTTCTATGTAGTTTCCTCTATGGACCTGGTGTATCCTTACAATAATAGAAACAGTAAGTGGGACAGATTCTTACAGAAGCAAAATGTCCAATAGTATCACTGTCACTTATCCTATAACCACACACAATAATGTATAGACTAGACGTTTCATTTTAATTTAAAGGTAAGATATACTCATTACCTATATGACAGGTAATTGTTCTAGTTTGCTTCTTTCTCACCATAAAGAATACTACAATCAAAAATAACTTGGGAATAAAAGGGTTAGTTGCTTACAGGTTACAGACTATCTCCTAGGAAGCCAAAAATAGGAACTTGAAGTGATAACAGGAAACACTGTTTATTGGCTTGACCCTGTCTTAGTCACTGTTCTATTGCAGTGAACACCATGGTTAAGATTATTATTAGAAAATAAAGCATTTATTTGGACGATTGGATACAGCATCAGAACTTTGGTCAATCATCATGGCAGGGAGCACAGAACTGATGCAATAGAGAAATATTGATTCTTAGGCAGCCTGAGAGAAAGAGAGAGAGAGAGACAGAGACAGAGACAGAGACAGAGACAGAGACAGAGACGGAGAGAGAGAGACAGAGAGAGAGAGACAGAGAGAGACAGAGAGAGACAGAGAGAGACAGAGACAGAGACAGAGACAGAGAGACAGAGAGAAAGAAGGAGAGAGAGAGACAGAGAGAGAGACAGAGAGAGAGACAGAGACAGAGACAGAGACAGAGACAGACAGAGAGACAGAGAGACAGAGACAGACAGAGAGACAGAGACAGACAGAGACAGACAGAGACCAAGAGAGGCAGAGAGTGGCAGAGAGAGACAGAGAGACAGAGTGATTGAGAGACAGAGAGATTGAGAGACAGAGAAAGAGACAGAGAGAAAGACAGAGATAGACAGAGAGACAGAGAGATAGAGACAGAGAGAGACACAGAGAGGCAGAGAGACAGAGACAGAGACAGAGACTTAGACAGAGAGACAGAGACAGATACAGAGACAGGGACAGAGAGATTCTGTCTGTATGGGTTCTTTAAATACAAAAGACCTCTGATTTTCTAAAAGAGCCATTTTCACAATCTTAATCTGCTAATCTAAGAAGAAACAAACGAAAGCAAAAAAAATTCCACCAGAGAGAAACTAAACCTGATAAACAGCTTTTATCATAAATGGGTGTTGGATTTTGTCAAATGCTTTCTCAGCATCTAACGAGATGATCATGTGGTTTAGGTATGTTTTTTAAAAAGCATTAAACAACCTAAAATAATAATAAAAAATCTGTGGAACCCTAAAAAGACACGAAAACACCTTAAGTCTAAAAACCCAGAAATGTTGATGTGAATAATTCCAGTACTTTGGGAGGTAGAGGTACAAACCCTAAAAATTGCCCTAAAATTCAACAAAACCTCAAGAACCCTAAAAAGACCCCAAAAATTATAAAACCATTTTTTGAAACTATGTGCTATAGTATTTGAAGACTCATAAAGTGATGATCGAGGTCATAAAATGTACCACTTTGACCCAATGGGCGCTCATAAAAATAAAATAAAAAAAAAATAATAAAAATCCCTTCTGTTCAGGAACTCATGGGATATTTTTTATTTAAATATGACAAGCAGGTGCAGGGGGAGTCCCAGGGCCCTGAAGTCAATGATGAAGCCTCTGATGGAGGCCAGAGAGGCGAGGTCCAGGGGCAGAAGTGAGCTGCAGGGGGCGGGGCCATGGGGCCAAGGCTTTTCAGTCACTCAGGCCCAGGGCAGGAAATGCATGTCATGGGAGGGGCCTGTGACGTCAGCCTCCTTCAGTCTTTCTCCAATTCAACCAATGATCTTGTCCACTAGTTCTTATATCATGACTATTCTATTATTTTGTTGATATATACATCTGATCTAAGAGCTTTCTAGAAGGTCTCTAGGGGTTTTTTCCTGTCAGGTTATGCTATTTATTACTAAAATTATTTGACTTCAAATTTCTCTATTTGCATCAATTTTATTAATTTTTTTTGCCTTGCTCTCTAGGCAAAATTCATAATAAATTCCTTTAAAAAAAAAACTACAATTCTATTCAACATAGGTGTTTCTCAGCCATTCGGTGTTCCTCAGGTGAGAATTCTTTGTTTAGCTCTGAGCCCCATTTTTTAATGGGGTCCTTTGATTTTCTGGAGTCCACCCTCTTGAGTTCTTTATATATATTGGATAATAGTTCCCTATCTGATTTAAAATAGGTAAAGATCCTTTCCCAATCTTTTGGTGACCTTTATGTCTTTTTTTTTTTTTTTTTTTTTTTTTTGTGGTTTTTCGAGACAGGGTTTCTCTGTGTAGCTCTGGCTGTCCTGGAACTCACTTTGTAGACCAGGCTGGCCTCGAACTCAGAAATCCGCCTGCCTCTGCCTCCCGAGTGCTGGGATTAAAGGCGTGCGCCACCACGCCCGGCTGACCTTTATGTCTTATTGAAGGTGTCTTTTGCCTTGCAGAAGCTTTTCAGTTTCATGAGGTCCCATTTGTCAATCCTCGATCTTACAGCACATGCCATTGCTGTTCTATTCACTTTATTAAATACTATTGGAAAGAGTACATGACCTTGTTTCTTGATTTTAGTTGTTTGAGGTTTTATAGACTGGGTTTCTCTGGTTGATCAAGAACTCCCTCATATATATATATATATATATATATATATATATATATATATAATCAGTTCATAGATGTACTGTGCAAACAGGTAAAACTGTGTTCTAGGAATTTCAGACTTGTCAGGAATAGTCTAATTCTAAAAGGAATAATACATAACATGTATAGTATAATCTTACTGTTCTTAACAGCAGTTCTGGAAGATGAGTAGCATTACTTGTATGTGAGTCCAAACATCCTAATAATCATATTACATTCAACAACACTTTGACAAAGGAGACTCCAGAACTTCTGCTAAAATGGGACTTGCATAATTGTAAAGTGCCCTGTTCATATATGGTAGATCCTATGCACATCTGCACAGATGGGGAAGGTCTTAATGTGTCTTGTGTACCTATACAAGACTTGACTGTGGCTTCAGAATGAGGGGAATGGCCTAGAGATACCTCTTTAGATGTGGCCTCTCCTAGAGCATCATGGACATATTTGAGAGATCTAAGAGACTCTTGGGCAGGTAGGGAGATTTCTAGCCCTACTTGTGTACTCATGGAAGTTCCAAGAAAACTTTCTTCAGCTGAAAAACGGGATAACAACTTCTGTCTAGAAGTATCAGGTGTCTTAGCCAACTTGATGGTCAAAACAGGTTCCACGGGTCTTTTGAAGCTGAAGTAGAACCCAGAGCTTTCTGGGCATTTGGAAGATATTCTGGAGACATGTGTTGGCATGGAGAAGGACGAACGGCCCTTTGTCCATGTGGATAAGAGTCTATAGCATCTTGTGTATTTGGGGAAGATGGCTGATCCTCTTGAGGAGATAGGGTAGTTCTCATAGTCTCCTGTGAAATTTGGGGAGGTCCTATGGATTCTTGTGCACAGGTAGAATCCAAGGAATTCCCTTCTTTAGCTGTACAGGATGCTACAGACTCTTGTGTGTGCAAATCACATCCCATAGCACCTTATTCACATTGGATTGGATCCAGAACTTACTCTACAGATGGAATCTGTCCTTGAACATCTTTTGTAGATGTGTCACAACCACGAGTCCTTTCTAAAGATGGGACTGTGCCTATAATTCCTTTTGTAGAGGTATCCTGTCCTACAATCCCTTTATGTGATAGGGTAATACTCAGAGAATCCTGTACAGGTTTTGGAAATCCTAGCATCTTTGGTGTATATGGGGAATTCTTTACAGCCTCTCCTACAGATACATAATGTACCAGCGCCCCCAAGGGCTGCATGGAGGGTTGTATGGTCTCAGCACACTGTACAAAGATGGAGCTTGTTTGGCTCCCTGGAAGCATTTTGGCAGAATCTCGGCTGTTTGGGACCTGATGACAAGTCAGGAGGGCCCTTTTGGCTGGTAGGGGATATTTGAATAATTCTTGATCAGATCGGGACTTTCTGAGGACCCATTGTTTGGAGAGAGCATCTTTCAGTCCTCTGCTAGAATGAGAATGTTCAGGATCACTTTTCATAGCAGGAGAATGATTTAATCTTCCTTTCTGTGGGAGAGCAGATTTAAGAACATGTCTTTGATGTTCTTCCATAGAGGGAGATAATCCTAGTGGCCCCCTTACAGATAGAGAAGGTTTCAGAACCCCTGGCGAAGATGTTGATGGTTCTAGTTCACTTTGTGTTTGTGCAGAAGGCACAAGAGTCCCTTTGGAAGACTCGGGAGTTTCTATCACATCTAGCCTATGTGTGAAACTCTCAAGAGCCCCTTCTAAGGATGGCAAAGGTCCTTGAGCTCCAGGTATAAGTGTGGAAATTTTTGTCTCTGATTGGGCAGATATGAGCGGTTTGAGGCTCACTTGGGGAATCATGTTTGCATTTCTTTCCCTTTGGACTGGAAGAGATGATCTGAGCCCGTTTTTTAATGGTAGAGGACTTTGAAAGCCCTCTTGGTTTAAAGGGGAAGTTCTGAAATCCCCTTGGTCAACAGGGTCAGGTCTCAAACTAACTTTACGAGAAGCAGATTGCATAGAGCACTTTGGGGGAGAAGGGGAACATCTTTGGCTCTCTTTGTGACAGGACTTATCTCCATGCTCTGCTTTGGCAGCTGTCAAACATGTTGAACTCTCTTGGGGAAAGGAGATGGAACTCGGTGCATTTGGGACAAAGGAGAAATCTCTGACGTTACCTTTGGGAGAAGGAGGTTTGGATCCCTCCTTGTCTGATGGGGCCTGTGGTAGGTCCCCTTGAACAGAGGAGTCTTGTCCAACATGCTTTGGAGGAGAATTGGAAAGATGAGAGTTATGTAGGGTAGGGGACATCCTTTTAGAACTCCTTCTGGAAGAGGAGGCATGTATGATTTTCCTTTCAGCACAAGTGGGAAGTCTTTGGGATGCTTGGGCAGAAGTGGAATGTCCCATAGACTCTTGGAAATATCTGGTTAGTTCCAGAACATCTTGGGTTGATAGGGACAGTCCCTGAGCATGTTGGGTGGATAGCGACAGTCCCTGAGCATCTTGGGGAGAAGTGGAAGATCCCAGATCTTCCTGGCTAAATCGGGAAGGATGTGGGGAACCTTGAATGTGCGGGGAAATTACCTGTCCATGTTGTCCAGCAGAAGATGGCCCATGCACTGTGTGATCTTCTTTGAACTTTTGTCTGGCATCTCCTGCCTCATGTTTAAAAGATGTTGCAGGCACTCTGGCACCCAACTGGTCAAAATCCATAGGTTCTTCAAACACAGTGGATATAGACTGGCTTCTTGTCACCTTCCCAGGGATGGGCACAGAAGAGGAGGCTACTCTTTTTCTGGTGGTGGGCTGTAAAACAGATGGTCTGGTATCCCTGGTCAGTGGGTGACTCGTGCTCTCAGGAACCCTCAGAGGAAGTGTAAGAGTCCAATTTTTTGTTCTTTTTTAGATCCTTCAGGGGGTCCGAGGTCCTCTTCTTGGCCGA
This sequence comes from Mus caroli, assembly GCF_978045245.1. Taxonomy (NCBI): domain Eukaryota; kingdom Metazoa; phylum Chordata; class Mammalia; order Rodentia; family Muridae; genus Mus; species Mus caroli. The sequence continues at coordinate 13,213,854 of NW_028227277.1, forward strand.
AGCCTTGACAAGAGCTTTGAGTTTCAGTAGCTTATCTGTCACATGTGCATCAGGTTTTTTGAATCTCTGGTCTTCATAGGGATTTGGGCACCTGAACTTTTACCCAGTTGGTCTAAGGGGCCCCGGAGTAGCAAAATCCCTCGGGTCTCTGCTGGTCAAGTGCTGACCCTGTTGGGGTAAGGTGTTACCATCTGGTTGGGGGACAGTGAAGGGGGTCCCAGGCTGTGGAGGCTGGGAAACCGATGGTCTGTGGTCAGAGGGTAAAGTCCAGGCTGAGGCTTGCTGCCCTCTCTCCACATGTCTGGCCATTTAATTGTGAAGGACATTGTTCAAGAAACATGAAATGGGCCACTGCCCATGAAAGGGGCAGCGAATGTACTTACAAATGGTTACTCGAGGCTAAATAAATAAATAAATAAATAAATAAATAAATAAACGCTTAAGCAGCTTCCTCTGAGAGAGGCTCTCTCTCCCTAGAACTGTGAACGTGTCCTGAAGGCCAAGCACATAGAACTAGAGTGGCCGTTGGCCTCAGGAATCAAGCAAACTTCAAGAACTGCTGTCCTCATGCCTGCACGGGCCAGTCCCAAGCCTGGAGAGAGGCTGTCCTCATGCCTGAATGGGCCAGTCCTGAGCCTTGAAAGTGAGTGTCCTTGTGCCTGCACGGGTCAGTCCTCAGCTGGAAAGTGGCTGTCGTCAAGCCTGCACGGGCTAGTCCAGAGCCCATGGAGAAGCTGTCCTTGTGCCTGCACTGGCCAGTTCTGATATTCCTCACTTTGCACTTCTGCTTGAGGTAGCAATGCAATCATCCAAGCTTTCTGAATGAGGAGGGACGCTGAGGAGCCCCTTCTTTTGGGTTCAGAGTGCTATTTGGTCCGGTGTTTTAGTGATTTTCAGTTCTTATTAGGCTTTAGGGTATTTTTAGCATTTTACTGTTTCTATTTTTTGTTTTCTTGAGTTTTTTTTTTCTTTTTTTTAATTTAAGAATTATATTTTTGGGGTTTAAGAGTTTTAGTGTTAGCAGGCAGTATTGACCTTGCCTTTAATCCTACACTTGGGAGGCAGAGGTAGATAGATTTAAGAGTTCAAGGTTATCATGGTCTACAGAGGACGCCCCAGGACAGCCAGGGTTACACAGAAAAACCCCGTCTCCAAAACTCAAAAAAAAAAAAAAAAGAAGAAGAAGAAGAAGAAGAAGAAGAAGAAAGAAAGAAAGAAAGAAAGAAAGAAAGAAAGAAAACAAAAATAAGTTTAGTGATATTTTTGGCTTCTTGTGTGTTTTTTTAAGATTTTTAGGATTTTTTTTAGTGTTTGTAGGGTTTTTAGACAAGTGTTTTAGAGTGTTTATTTGTCTTTTTTTTCAGGCTTCTAGTTTATTTTTAGTATTTTTTTTTCTGTTTCTTTAAATGATTTTAGTGTGTTTTAGTGTTTTGAGGTTTTATTTATCCTTCAGGGTTTTTTTTTTTTATTTTTTGTTTATTGTTTTTTTTTCTTTTCTTTTTTTTGCATTTTAGTGCTTTTCTTAGGTTATTTTGCTGTTCTTGTTCTTGAATACTTATTTAAAATTTGAGTGTTTTTAATTTTGGTGTTTCATAGTTTTAGTGTTGCCAAGCAATGGCGGCCCATGCCTTTAAACCCAGCAATTGGGAGGAAAAGGTAGGGGATTTTTGAGTTCAAGGCCAGTCTGGTCTACAGAGGGAGCTCCAGGACAGCCTGGGATACACAGAGAAAAACAGTCTCCAAAAAACTCGAAAAAAAAAAAAAAAAAAAGAAAGAACGAAAGAAAAAAAAAGAAATATAAAGAAATTAAGATATAAATTAAGCCTTCGGGTCCACTACAGCATTGGGGTGCATTGCCCGGGGAGTCTGCTGACACCTGCAAGGACGCACACAGGATCCCCCATGGGATCCTAAGATCTCTGGTGCATGGAACACAGCGTCTGCACCAATCCATTCTCGCAGGACCTGAGATTGCATTAACTAGGGATGCAGATAACCTAGCCTAAACAGGGGCAAAAGTCCCGTCCAGTCCACCCTAGCACTGGGGTTCCTTTCACGTGGAGTTTCTGGACACCCCCAAGTTCCTCACAGGACCCTCCATGGGATTTTAAGACCTCTGGTGAGTGGAACACAACCTCTGCCAGGCAGGTTCGAACAACTGATATCTGGCCACCTTCTGTGCAAGAAGAGAGCTTGCCTGCAGAAAGTACTCTGACCACTGAAGCTAAGGATAGAGCTAGCCTGCTGATAGAGGCTAACAGAATCACCTGAGGAACAAGTTCCTATCACAGACAACTATAACAACTAGCTTCAGAGATTACCAGATGTTGAAAGGCAAACATAAGAATCCTACTAACAGAAATCAATTCCACTAACCATCATCAGAAAGTAGCACTCCCAATCACCTAGTCCTGGGCACCCCAAAACATCCAAAAAGCAAGACCCAGACTTAAAAGCATAACTCATGGTGATGGTAGAGGACATCAAGAAGGACTTTAATAACTCATTAAAGAAATACAGGAGAACACAGCTAAACAGGTAGAAGACCTTAAAGAGGAAACAGAAAAATTCCTAAAAGAATTGCAGGAAAACATGAACAAACAGGTGATGGAATTGAATAAAGCCATGCAAGACATAAAAAGGGAAGTAGACACAATAAAAAAAACCCAAAGTGAGGCAACGCTGGAGATAGAAACCCTAGGAAAGAAATCTGGAACCATAGATGCAAGCATCAGCAAAAGAATGCAAGAGATTGAAGAGAGAATTTCAGGTGAAGAAGATTCCATAGAGAACATCGGCACAACAATCAAAGAAAATACAGGTCTATACCACTGTCTTCTGCGAGAGATAATTTCGACCCGGAGCTCCTCTATTATGGCTCCACCATGTGGTCAACACCTCTGTCTCCTGTGGGAGATATGTGTCGGCCGGAGCTCCGTCATTAAAATGCCTCATGCTTTTACATTAAGATGGTCATCTGTTCATCATTCTTGGATGCACACCGAACAGGAATTGAGTGGGGGTTTCCCCACTAGGTTCTTTCATTTGGATGTTCCACGGAGATCTGCATGACCCAGGAACCCCGAAAGACCCCTTGGAGCTGCATGCAGCTACAGGGCCGGACTGAGAACTTCAGCAACAGTGTCATGCACTGGCCGAGACAAGGCGCTACGTGGGAATCTGTGGCCCATGAACACCGATATGGAGGTTTCCCCGGGATGCTTGCCCCACCACCACCACACATTTCACCACCTGCAGGACAGGCAAGAAAAGAAAGTGGGGAGAGGCCTGCGGGGGGTCCCACAGCGCTGACCTCTCCTGGCTTCCTAGGGCCAACTAGAGTCACCTCTTCTGCCGCCTTCCCCTGCATCCCCGAGTTGGCCTGGTGCAGCCATCTGTGAGAGCTGCCTTCCCTTCCCTGCCTCACATGTTTTCTCTTCTAGGGTGGTATCACCCTAAGCTGCTAACCGCGAGGGAGAAATCTGCCCACTTAAAACTTCTGTCCCAGGTAAAGAGCACCTACAAGTCTAATCACCAGGCTCTGACAAATGCATATAGAGGTCTAGAAAAAGGTGAGCTTAGACTGTAAGAAAAAGCAAAGCTTCGGCAGACTGAGGAGAAATAGATAATAGTAAAAATAGAGATAAAAGAGATTAGAGAGGTCCGAGATGAGAGAGATACCCCAAATGAAAAATATTTAGAGTAAAACCAGTAAGTAAGAGGCAGAAAAGGCATATTACAAATGGAGAGAGAGAGAGAGAGAGAGAGAGAGAGAGAGAGAGAGAGAGAGAGAGAGAGAGAGAGAGAGAGAGAGAGAGAGAGAGAGAAAGAGAGAGGCGAGGGGCAAAAAAGAGAAGATAAGAGGGATCGTAAACAAGAGAGAAATTTGACTAGAATCTTGGCCACAGTGATAAGAGAAAAAGAAAAAGACAAGATCTAGACAAGAAATCTGGGCAACAGAAGACCGAGCCTCAGCTAAAAAGGCTCAGCTGTGTCAGATTAAAGTTACTTATTTAAAATACACCTTTCGAGATGGGAAGCAGTGACTAAATAAAACCAAAAAAAAAAAAAAAAAAAAAAAAAAAAAAAAAGTCTATAACTACACCAAGGCAAGTAAGAAAATTCTTGGGCACCGCTGGTTTCTGCAGGCTCGGGATACCTGGGTTGGCTACCTTAGCTGCCCCTTGTACTCCCTAACCAAGGAAGGGGAAGTGTCTGCGTAGACCCCAGATCACCAGAAAGCCTTTAGTGAAATAAAAAAGGCCCTAATGATGGCCAACCTTTGCCTGACCTAACCAAGCCTTTTACCCTTTATGTAAAGGAGAGATCACGGGTCACCAAAAGAATCCTTACTCAGACTTTAGGACTTTGAAAAAGACCAGTGTCTTACCTATCCATGAAGTTAGACCCTGTTGCCAGCAGGTGGTTTTCTTGCCTACAAGTTACTGCTGCAATAGCTCTACTTATCAAAGATGCTGATAAGCTCACTTTGGGACAGCAAATAACTGTAGTTGCACCCCACACACTTAAAAGCATTATCCAAAACCCTCCTGCCTGATAGATGACTACCAACGCTCCTGTGACACATTATCAGAGCTTTTTGTTAACTGAACTAGTGAACTTCGCTCCACCTGCTGTCCTCAATCTCTACCCTACTGCCCAAGACTTCACATACTCATCCCTGTGCTGACATTCTGATAGAAAAAACTGGTACTCAAATTGATCTGAAGGATCAGATCATTCTTGGTCTGAGAGTTCAAGCTGGTACACGAATGGCAGTAGCCTTACAGTAAAAAGACTGAGATGGCCAATGTGATAGCCAAAAAGATCCTAAAAGAAATCTTCCCGAGGTAATGGACCTGCCTTCCTTGCCCAGGTAAATCAAGGACTGGCCAAGATATTAGAGATTAGTTAAAAGTTACATTGTGCATAGAGGCTCCAAAGCTCAGGACAGGTAAAATAAATAAATAAATAAAAAAATTCTAAAAGAAAAAGAAAAAAAAAAAAAAGAAAATACAAAACGCAAAAGGATCCTAACTCAAAACATCCAGGAAATCCAGGACACAATGAGAAGACCAAAACTACAGATAATAGTAGTTGATGAAAATGAAGATTTTCAACTTAAAGGGCCAGCAAATATTTTCAACAAAATTATAAAAGAAAACTTCCCAAACCTAAAAAATGACATGCCCATGAACATACAAGAAGCCAACAGAACTCCAAATAGACTGGACCGGAAAAGAAATTACTCCCGACACAATAATCAGAATAACAAATGCACAAAATAAAGATAGAATATTAAAAGCAGTAAGGGAAAAAGGTCAAGTAACATATAAAGGCAGGCCTATTAGAATTACAACATTCTTCTCATCAGAGACTATGAAAGCCAGAAGATCCTGGAGAGATGTCATGCAGACCCTAAGAGGAAACAAATGCCAGCCCAGGATACTATACCCAGCAAAACTCTCAATTACTGTAGATGGAAAAACCAAAGTATTCTATGATAAAACCTATTTCACAAAATATCTTTCAATGAATCCTGCCCTTCAAAGTATAATAAAGGGAAAACACCAATATAAGAACGGAAACTAATACCAACAAAAGCAAGAAAGTAATCCTTCAACGAACGTAAAAGAAGACAGCTGCAGGAACAGAATCCTAACTTTAAACAACAAAAATAACAGGAAGCAACAATTAATTTTATGTAATTTCTCTTAACATCAATGTACTCAATTCCCCAATAATAACACATAGACTAATATACTGGCTGCCCCAACAGAATCCAACATATTGCTGCTTATAGGAAACACAATTCACGGAAAAAGGCAGACACTACCTCAGAATGAAAGGCTGGAAAACAATTTTCCAAGCAAATGGTCTGACGAAAAAGCTGGAGTAGCCATTCTAATATCGAATAAATTCGACTTCCAACCTAAAGTTATCAAAAAAGACAAGGACGGAAACTTCATACTCATCAAAGGTTAACTCCTCCAAGTGGAACACTCAATTCTGATTTTCTATGCTCCAAATGCAAGAACAGCCGCATTCATTAAAGATGCTTTAGTAAAGCTCAAAGCACACATTGCACCTCACACAATAATTGTGGGAGACTTCAACACACCACTTTCATCAATTGACAGATCGTGAAAACAGAAACTAAACAGGGACACAGTGAAACTAAGAGAAGTTATGTAACAAATGGACCTAACAGATATCTACAGAACATTTTATCCTAAAACAAAAGGATATACCTTCTTCTCAGCACCTCATGGGACTTTCTCCAAAACTGTCCATATAATTGGTCACAAAACAGGCCTATTTGCCTGCCTGCCTGACTTACCATCTGCCTGCCTGCCTGCCTGCCTTCCTGCCTGCCTCCCTGCCTGCCTTCCTGCCTGCCTGCCTGCCTGCCTGCCTGCCTGCCTGCCTGCCTGCCTGCCTGCCTTCCTTCCTTCCTTCCTTCCTTCCTTCCTTCCTTCCTTCCTTCCTTCCTTCCTTCCTTCCTTCCTTCCTTCCTACTTCCTTCCTTCCTTCCTTCCTTCCTTCCTTCCTTCCTTCCTTCCTTCCTTCCTTCCTACCTTCCTTCCTTCCTTCCTTTTTTCCTTCCTTCCTTCCTTCCTTCCTTTCTTCCTTCCTTCCTCCCTTCCTCCCTTCCTCCCTCCCTCCCTGCCTCCCTTCCTCCCTTCCTCCCTCCCTCCCTCCCTCCCTCCCTCCCTCCCTCCCTCTCTCTCTCTCTCTCATTCTTTCTTTCTTTCTTTCTTTCTTTCTTTCTTTCTTTCTTTCTTTCTTTCTTTCTTTTTTTCTTTCTTTTTCATTTTTATCTTTCATTCTGTCTGTCTTCTTTCTTTCTTTCCTTCTTTCCTTCTTTCCTTCCTTCCTTCCTTCCTTCCTTCTTTTTTTCCTTCCTACCTTCTTCTTATGTGTTTCTTTGTTTCTTTGTTCTTTCTTTCTTTCTTTCTTTCTTTCTTTCTTTCTTTCTTTCTTTCTTTCTTTCTTTCTTTCTTTCTTTCTTTCTTTCTTTCTTCTTCTTTCTTTTTCTCTTTGTTTTTTGTTTCTTTCTAACTCTTTCTCTCTCTCTCTTTCTCTCTCTAACTCTCTCTCTCTCTCTTCCTCTCTCTCTTACTGTCTCTCTCTCTTGAGTTTTAGAGGTTGGACTTCTCTGTGTATCTCTGGTTGTCTTCCAGCTCTCTGTGGACACCTTGCTGAACTTTAAGTAAAAAATATACCTACCTCTGTCTCCCAATTACTTGGGTTAAAGACATAGTCAAACATTGCCTGGCAAACACAAAACGTTGAAACCTCAATATAAAACCCTAAATATTTTTTAGAAAAAATCAAGTATAAAAAGAGCAACAAAAACAGAACCCTAAGCAATAGAGTAATGTGCTAAAAAAATGAAGTAAAAGAAAAACTCAAACCACAAACCCAAAAATACAATAAAGTCATTAAAATGAAAAAAAAAACACTAAAAATACACTATACACTTGAACAAAAACAATAACAACCCCTAAGAAATACAGTAAAATGTTCAAAAGAACATGAAGTAAAGTAAAGGCTAAATTAAATCCCAAATCCGAAATTACAATACAAAAAATAAAAAAAAAGAAAAAAACTGTAAAAATACACTAGAAGCCTGAAAACAAAACAAAACAAACAAACAAAGAAACAAATAAACAAAAACGAAACAACAACAACAAAAACTCTAAATCACTCTTGTAAAAATTATATAAACATTTTAAAAATTCTAGAAATGTAAAATAAATACACAAGTAACCGAAATGTCCTTGAATATATATATATATATATATATATATATATATATATATATATATATATATATATATATATATATATATATATATATATATATATATATATATATATATATCTGTCTGTCTGTCTGTCTCTCTGTCTGTCTATCTATCTATCTATCTATCTATCTATCTATCTATCTATCTATCTGTAATTCTGTCTTTCTCTTTCTATGTTTCTTCCTCTTCTTTCTCTATTTCCTTCTATCTTTAAATCCTTCTTTCTTTCTTTCTTTTTTTTTTTTTTTTTTTTTTTTTAATTTGTGTGTGATTTTGGTCACTGGGTTTCTCTGTGTATACCCTGGCAGTCATGGAAATCACTCTGTAAACCAGGCTGGCCTGGTTCTTAATAAACAAAGAAAAAAAAAAACACACTATACATATACTAAAACACTTAACGCCTAAAATCTCTAAAATGCTGTTCTAAAAAAAACAATATATATGTGTATGTGTATGTGTAGGTGTAGTTGTAGGTGTAGATGTAGGTGTATGTATATTTACATTTACATTTATATTTATGTTTTATTTATATTTGTTTTTACATTAACGTTTACCTTTATGTTTACGTTTACATTTATGTTTATATTTATATATTCAAGAATCTAAAAATGACTCTAATAGCTTCCCCCCCTCTTTTTTTTTTGAGTTTTTGGAGACAAGATTTCTCTATGTTTTCCTGGCTATCCTGGTACTAACCCTGCAGATTAGTCTGACCATGAACTCAGAAATCCAAGACCTATGCCTCTAAAGTGCTGGGATAAAAGGTATGGGTCTCTACAGACTGGCAACCCTAAATTCTTAAACTAAAAAATAAAATCAAAGTTTTTTGAAAAATACTCAAGAAAAGACACACACACACACACACACACACACACACACACACACACACACACTAGAATACCCTAAAATATAACCATAAAGCCAAGAAAAAAACTAAAATATTTAAGACACTAAATATACAGTAAAATTGAAAAATCCAAAAATCCAGAAATAAAAACTATAAAACACTCGCCCAAACGCCCTAAAAACGCTTTTTTAAAAAACCCTAATATTCATTAAAAAATAATATAAATGAACCCAAAAATTTCCATACAGTAAATTTCTTATTTTCTTTCTTTCTTTCTTTCTTTCTTTCTTTCTTTCTTTCTTTCTTTCTTTCTTTCTTTCTTTCTTTCTTTCTTTCTTTCTTTCTTTCTTTACTCTCTTTCTTTCTTTCTCCCTTCCTTCCTTTCTTTCTTTCTTCCTTCCTTTCTTCCTCCCTCCCTCTCTCCCTCCCTCTTTCCATCCCTCTCTCTCACTCTCCCTTCCTTCCTCACTTCCATCTATCCTTCCTTCCTTCCTTCCTTCCTTCCTTCCTTCCTTCCTTTCTTTCTTTCTTTCTTTCTTTCTTTCTTTCTTTCTTTCTTTCTTTCTTTCTTTCTTGCATGGGATTTTGGAGACTAGTTTTCTCTGTGTATACCCTGGAGGTCCTGGAAATCACTCTGTACACTATGCTGGCCTTCAATTAAGAAATTCACCTGCCTCTGCCTACCAAGACTGAGACTGAAGGCATGGATCACCACTGCCTGGAAACACTAAAACTCTTAGACCCCCAAAATATAACCCTAAAAATTTTAAGCACATACTTAAAAACACAAACACAACACACACACAATCAAATAAAACAGTATAACATTAAAAAAATTATATAAACCATAATAAGAACCGAAAATCAAGAAAAAAATTTAAAATTCATAATAAACAAAATAATATCATTTTCAGTGACATTCAACAACATGTGACATGTACAAATAACCTCCACATCCTGGGTAAAAAGAGTCCTATTCCTAAAATCCTCCTCCATTTTTCTGTTCAGATTCTCTGCTCACAGCCCATGCTAGCTAAAGCCACTAACCAATGCTAACCTTGCCTTCTGTTCCCAACCTCTACTCCTTCACATTGAATGAAACACCATCACTTGATGCTGAGAGTTCTTGATAGTTATTGAATATCTTTCCATGGATTGTCACACTGCCTCCTTCTGTCTGACTACCAAGGGAGTGAGGACAGCCAGATCTCTTGTCACAAGGCTGACATCCAACTGTTTGTGGAGAACTAAAGTAGTTGCTGAGGGAAGCAAAAACTAGCACAGCATAATTTATAACTGGAGAATACTGGCTGGAAGGTAACTTGGGAGGAAATTTGACCATGTCTATTATGTTTAGAGAACTGATAATGCCAACTTGTCCCAACTCTATCGTAGAACATGAGCTTTCAAACAGAAGTAAAGAGTAGGAGGGGAAGGAGATTGCCTTACCAATAGTCAGAAAGGTCTGGCTTTGGCCAGGACCATGGAAACTGCTTTGCCGTGGCCCTTGTGCTGGGATCTCAGAGATCTCCTGGACAGGTTCTATTATCTGAAGTTTGGGTAGACTCACAGGTGTTTTGGATTGTGTGACAAACATACTCATCTACATCAGTTCTTCCAGGAGTATGTCACACATGTTGATCTGAAGAAAATTTCAGAACCCATCATTCCACTGAAATGCAGCTCCTTTTACCTCACAGGAAGGACATCATTGGCCAGGAGCAATGGGAGAAGCTTTTACCTTTCCAGTAACCACTACAGACAACACACATAAAGGAGACAGTGGGGTCAAATACATTCCATACTCACAACAGATTTATACCTAAATGGCCACATTTCAATTACTCAAGAGCCGGGGGAGGCATGTGGATCCTAGACAGGTCATGACATATCTAGACCCTTGAAGATGACATCTTCTATTTTCAACAAATCAGGAAGACAGGAAGAAAGCAAAAGCATTCAGTCATACTACCTTCAGGAGGCAGAGTCCTTTGGCATATTCCTGTCCATTCAGTCAACTGCCCTGAAGCTGAAGCAACTGCAAAGCAGCACCTGTCCCATGCTGAAGTCATGAATCTCAGCTGGCTGCTCTCCCACAGACACTGTCCAGTGTACATCCAGGCCTTCCCTGTACAGAGGCTTTGAGAAGTGGTTCTGAGCACAAAGCAATACTACCTTCCTTCTGAGGCCTTTTGGGTATGCTAATGTGAACTGCTATTGGAATTTAATGGGCCAGTGATGTGTATCACTCATGATGGAAAGCTCTTCCTAAGCTCTCACAAATTCAGACATCTACACCCCCGCCCCCTATATTCATCATGCAGATCAGGAAAACCTAGGAAGAACCAGATACTGTTACATATTTTCCTGTCACTTAGATGTTCTATGAATTCTTAACAGGAAGGAGAGCATCACATTTGTTGTCCTTATTTACCCTAACCAAAGCTCATAGCTTTGCTGCTGGTTAGTAGTTACAGGGAGGTAAAAGCATCTATCCACTTAAGGATAACACATGACAAACATAAAGAGTATATAGCACAGGAAATTTGATGTTAATTTCTAACTGTCCTACCACAGTGAGTAATCAGAGATATAGGCATGGAACCATTTCATGGAAGACAATTTGAAGTGTCTTCAGGTAAAACAATGTCCAAGCACATTTATACAGAAGCAATAATAGTTTATAATAAACTATGTTCCCGTTCCCTCCTTTTATATGTTTTCTAGACTATCTGGCATTGCCTTTTCAAACTGTTCCATAAAGATCCAAGCAATACATATCTCGTCACTACAGTGATAATTGTAGTAACTGATGCTGCTCAAGAAATTCATTTACTGATAATAAATGAGGCATTGCCATTTGGGTGTTGTAGAGTGGGCATGGAGTCAGGAACTGTGGAGACTCTGTGACCTCATTTCTGAATCCAGCAGAAGAGAATGTTTAAAGGGCTCTGTGGAAGGCTAGGGGCTGTGGAATGACACAGAGACAGAATGGCTCATCCCGACCCAGCTGCCTGCCTCCATTTTTGGAGTGAGAACAAACAACCACAACCAATCTTCACCTTGTATCCTGGCCTCTTGTGATCTCTCTTGAGGTCTTCTATCAGGGTGAGAAATCTTTGTCAATTTCCAGGCTGAACTTCTGGGTCTTGGTGTTTGTATTGGGCAAAATAAACAGGAACTGCTCCAACAGGAGCAGAGTCAGGATCTGCTCCACAGAGTGTGACTGAGGCTTCAGCCACTGGAAACAAAGTCCCCAGAGTTTGCTGAAGGCCTCGTGAGGCCCATCTGCTTCATCATACTGGAACTGCCTGAAGCGCTGGACAAAGGCTTCACAGGCTGCCATATTTCCAAGGCTGAGTAGAGGATCCCTGTGGGGCAGAGTTAACGGGTGCTTCCATTTTTCCCACTGGACGGCTCTTTCTTAGTCCTGGGGCCTCAGGTGTTTCCTTGGGCCTTCAACAGGGATGCCACCTGCAGCAGAGAGGAGGCCTCCGTGAGAAAGGAGACACGGGAGTGATAACTAACGTGTATATGGTTCCTGTCCTTTCAGCTTTCAGAACCTGATGCCAGACATGGTCTCTTCACCAAAACATAAGTGTGCACATCCAACTCTGCACAGAGATGTCAAAAGTTATGTAAAGCATGCCCACAAACCCTTTTTGCAGACTCCTTGGAACTGTGCGTAATAGTAGGTTAGCCACTGGCCTGTGTGGCTACTGAACTTGGAATTAGTGGAAGCTGGAAGCTTTTATTCCTACCCACAAGTATCCCTGCAGAATGTTCTCTGCTATTAGGTAGCCATGTTCTGAGCAGTCCCATGGACTGCAGCTGGGAACACCTATCCTTCTGCAGAGACACATGACTAGAACACTGCCTCTTAGGATAAGAGTACTGTCTGTTCTCACATAGGGCCCAGGTTTCATTCTCAACACCCACACGGTGCCCACAACCATTTGTAATCAAGTTCAAGGGGATCCAACAAACTCTTCTATCCTCTCCAGATACCAGACATGCATGTATGTATATAGTCAGTCATGCATACAGGAACATAAAACATCCATACACAATTATAAGATACAAACATTAAAACTTTAAAAGACTTGCAGGCATCTAATCCCACTCCTCACACAATAATGGTATCCAAGTGTTTCCAAATGAATGGAGGTCCCCAAAAGTGGAACAGCTACAGTTTCCCTGAGAAAGCCCTCCGGCTTTGAGTGTCCATTAGTAACCTTTGCAGTCAACCCTTCCTCTCTTGATCTTGTCACACCCACTAAGTGGAATGACCTCATGCCCACCTCTACCACTTTGTCTTTGCTATAACCTTCATAATAGTTTTTCTCGAAGGAAAAAAAAAAACACTATATGAGGAGATGAATGTCATAAAAAATATCTCAGGAGTTCCTATTGTGAAATCAATACTCAGTTCACTCCATATCTGGAGACAGGGCCTATTCTAAACATCCCTCACACATCTGTGTGCTTATCTCCCACAGGAACTTAGGAGAGAGAGAGTAGAATAGTCACTGAATTCATTGAAAGTGCTCAAAGACTGGTCTCCCCAGCTTTCAGGGCTTGTGCCTACTGTGGCATTGGAGAGCTTCTTTCTCTGGCTGGATTTCAACTTCTGCCCTTGTACCCCTTTTCCCTCTCCCCCCAGTGACTCTTTTCCTTCGTTCCTGTTTCTGTTCCCTTTCCTAAAGCAGTTTCTTTTCTTGACATCTTCTCTAAAATACTGGCCATGAAAATGACCTCAACCCCATTTCCCCTGTAACATTTCCTTGCAAAAGTGAAGAGATACCTAGCCTGTGCATTGGTGACTCAGAAACAACTATGAGCCTATCTACAAGGAGCCTGAAAGGATTATAGTATCCAAGCACATGGAAGAGGAAAAGCCTCTATGGAACCCTTAGAAGATTCTACTTTCCTTGATCTAGATATCTAGGCTTCCAAATGAAGCCCTCTGGGTTGGTATCACCCAAGAGATGAGCATGTGATACATATCCATCATGTAATTTGAGAAACATATAAATGTTTACATATAAACACTTAAATGTAGACAATGCTGAAATCATCTACAAGCTTACTTAGTACAGTCGTGGTTTATTTCGTAAGACTAAGCAAAGCATTACAAAGAGAAATTGGGGTGAAGTGTCTCAAAGCTCTGGGGGAACAGATTAGTAATTTTGTTGTTTTTAAAATAAGTACCTTATTAAATATTTATAAGATAGGTGTTAGACTCCATATTTCTGAGACCCTAAGCCAAGAAATCTGTTGGTAAGCTCTGTCCCAGCTCTTTAGTGGCCAGAAACCCTCCTACCTGTGATCCTAGTCAAAGGCTACGTGATTAATAAAATTGACATTAGAAGCACACACCTGTTTAGCATAGCCTTCTTCACCTACGCAGAAGTTCTCTTAAAGAAGAGCCTTGGTCCAGCATTCTCTCCCACCCCACACCATTGCCCTTTAGGATCTCATATTTATGACAGAGGCAACAGCTTTGTTTCTGGTTTAAACAGGCAAGATCTTCAAACCCAGACAATGGCCAAGTATGATGATTGAACAAAGAATGATAGTCACAAGACAGTGCACCAGGGTTGCTGTGGCCTAATACACCAATTCTACAGCCATTTAGAAGACAATACCTCTGAAGGGGCTGAGCATGACATCCTTCAAAAAGAAGAGAGGAGGATGCCTTCATCCCAGGCCCTGAGAAATATTGTCGGCTGCAGAATTTCTCACAGTTGGAAGGAAGGTAATGAACCTGTCACCCATTGGAAGGCCATAGTTCTAGGTCAACTGCCAACAAACCCTTGTCTTTATTTGGTGAAGTATGATGGTATTGACAGCGTCTATGGACAGGAGCTCCACAGTGTTGAGAGGATTTTAAATCTTAAGGTCTTGCCTCACTATATAGTATTTCCTCAGATAAGGGATGCCCACTTCGCCAGAAGCCTGGTTGGCAGAGGGGTGCAACACAAATTTGAGAGAAAGCATGGCTCTGAGGAAAACTGGAATGGGTTGGTGCTAGCCCACGTGCCAGTCATGAAGGACTGGTTTTACATTAGCTACAAGAAGGATCCGGTCCTCTACATTTATCAGCTCCTGTTTGACTACAGTGAAGGTAACCTTGACATCATTCCAGAGACTCCTCATGCTGAGTTGACATCACATGATAACAGTGACTTCTTAATAGGTAACTGGGTGCAGTACACCAGAGAGGATGGTTCCAAAAATCTTGGAAAGGTTGTTTACCAAATTCTTGCCAATCCTTCTGTGTACTTTATCAAGTTTCATGGTGATCTCCACATCAATGTCTATAATCTGGTGTCAAAGACTCCTTAAGGTGAAAAAAAAATCACAAAAGTACAGGCCCATAAGCTTGTAGAATTGGAAAAAAAAATGTTTGTTTTCCTGTGTTGGCTATCTCTCTTTGACAAACCAGTATGATTGCCAATAAAATTTGTTTTGCTCTTAAATTTAAAATGTGTGACATGACATGCTGTGAGTGAAGACATTGTTGGAAGAGATGGGCTATGGTGGAAGAACAGTAAATACATCTGATATCACACATGGTAAAATTAAAAGGACTTAGCATCTCTGCTCTGTATGGAGGACTGGAATTGGAGATGGGATGTGGTGGAGCAGGGATCGAAGCAAAAGAAGTATGTTTATTAAGTAGTGGTGAAGGATATAACATCAGTAGAATCTCTGGTATGATATCTGAGGAAGAAACAAAGTTGGTGAAAGAGTGACACATAAAAGGAATTTGGCCTTAGAACATAAAGTGTAAC
>NW_028227277.1:13234308-13251808 GCF_978045245.1 Mus caroli
TTGCAAAACCCCACTATGTGTTGGCTGGTATGTAAAAGGGCACATCTATAATATAGGCACACACATTCATACACACATACTCACAGAAAGAGGTAAGAAGTGCAGGAGGTGATTCTTAGGAACTCTCAAGGAAGAAAGTGTGACAATCTTGTAAGTTACAGAGGTTATTGAGAAACTGGGTCTGTGTGTACAAAATCAAGCCAGTCTGCCTTCCATCATGGAGTGGGAGGGTCTCACTATATCTCATCTTTATTTGAGAAGGCAGGGATAGTCGATGAGGGATGGAGAGTCAGTTTTTATTAAAGGTTTGGACTTTGAAGGTGATAGGTTGGCCATGCTATAGTGGTAGCCCCATGTCCAAGAGTTTATGGGGAACAGAATTGATTTGAATGAGTTGTAACAAAGGGGAGAAGAGAAGGGAAGTTTGGAGGAAAAGTTTTGTTGGAATCAGTCTGGTTCTTGTAGGGGAGGAATTATTAAGATAATTGGAAAGTAAAATATAATATAAAATATAATGAAATTCATAGAAAATGGATGTAACTAGCAAAACAGTAAAACGCTAAAAAATAAACTAAAGCCTAATAAGAACTGAAAATCAATTAAAAAAAAACCTCTAAATTCCTTAATAAACACAGGAAGGGAATAAGATAATAAAAACTTCCAAGAGTAGTTCCAAAAGACCTTACCGAGTTTCTCACCCCTTGCATAAACAACTGTCAATCGATAGACTCATTGATTAAAAACCACAGGGACCATTCACTTTTCAGAGTGTATATTGTACTATCTATGAGCATTGTACTGCGGACCAAAGTCTTTATCAAAGACCCATGAGTAACATTTCAAACATTATATGGGTTCTTGAAAACTCAAAGCCCCACCTTGTTGACACATCCACTTCTTCCTCTGAAACCACACATTCTCATATTCATTCTAGTATTTAAACTCACTGCCACTTTCTGGTGACCTAATATTCATATATATGAGTCTATAGGGGACATTTTTATTTACACCACTATCTGTCCCATGGCTTGCTCAGCTACTTTTTTAAAATACAGCCTAAAAGCCCCCCTTTTATATGTGTAGACGACTTTTTTACCCGACTACTGATGAGATTACCCACAGTGATGGGCCCTCACATATCAATCATTAACCAAGAAAATGTCTCATAGACTTACCCAAAGACCAATAGAATAGAGACATTCTCAACAAAGAATGCTCCACACTTGGCCTGTTGAATC
Source organism: Mus caroli (assembly GCF_978045245.1). Taxonomy (NCBI): domain Eukaryota; kingdom Metazoa; phylum Chordata; class Mammalia; order Rodentia; family Muridae; genus Mus; species Mus caroli. The sequence goes on from NW_028227277.1 coordinate 13,235,547, forward strand.
AAGGAAATCCCACAGATTCACTACCTACATAGAGGAACTCCTACCAACAGCTTCTAAAAATACACTAGAAGCCCCAAAACAAACAACAACTATAAAAACTTAGAATATCCAAGATACAAGATACAATTTGCAAAACACAAAAAAATCAAGACTTATAAAAACGTCTAAAACACTATTCTTTCATGTCTCAGATTTCAAATATAATTAATAATTTTACTTCTAAAAGGAAGATTTGTTAAGCATTAAAAGTTTTATGTAATAATCAGAGCTGATTCTACCTTCTTGTTTCTCTGGGATAATACTGTGATATGCTTGTACTATTGCCTACAGTAGTCCATGTGACTTGATATGACCCAAAGATATTTTCCTTATGAGTATAGTTCATAAAGTCCTTCAGGGAGAAAAAGAAACTTTTTTTTTTTTTTTTTTTTTTTTTTTACTCAACTCTGTAGCCACTATAAGAAATCCCTGCCTTTTTTTATATGTTGTATTTTATTATAAATGAGTTTTATACAAATAAGAAAATTAGGCCTATTCCCCACAATTCCTTCAAATGATCGATCTAAATACTGTGGACAGTGTAAGCGAATGACATTCTAATAAAATTCTAAAATGCTGCATTAGCAATATAAACTAAGGTTAACTTTGAGCACCACGAAGAAGACCAAGGCAGTGATAGTTATGCATTGTCTTGCAGTGTAGAAAAAGAATATATAGGTCCTAGATTTCAAAAGAACAGTCCTCAGAATGGATATCAAGCCATAGGAGTCCATTTCTTCAAGGTCCTAACAAAAAGGTTTTGTGAGAGCATTCCAGCTGCTAAAAATAAGGCAGAACAGGAAATGATCAAACTAAAAAATAAGTCAAAAAGGCAGTCAAACAAAATAAATATATAGAACTGAAAAAGTGACAGAACTACCAAATGGCCAGTAGACTGGCTTAACAGAGTAGTGACAGGCATATTGTACATAATCAGAAAGATGAAGTCAGAGAGATCAATACACTGTGAAGAAAAGAAATATAAAATGAAATAATCAATGAAAATAGACAATGAAAAGCTTCATGAAACTGTAGACAAGAATTAAAGGTTAAACAATGAATCAAAAACTCACATGTTCCTAATATCACAGTCTCATAGAGAGGGGACTAAGATAGTATGGAGACTATTTATTCATTATTGCGTAAATGAAGACTGAACACTACACAAATATGGCAAAAGACAGAAAGCTGAAGGTATAAAAATAATAAGAACGTACCATGCCAGAAATTTATGAAAGTATTCGGCTAGTCATAACATAGTTAATTATGCCAAGAAAGGGAGAAAAAATCATTAAAGGATTCTAGTATAAATTATTACTTACTTTTAGAAGAATGTAATGAATTTCTCTTTGGAAATGATCAAAATCAGAAGGAAAGAATGGGAGAAACTTTCCCTGTTTTGAAAGGTAAACACTAACAATCAACAACATCCATATACAACAAAACTGTGATGTTTGTTAAGTCTTTCTCAGGCAAAGAATAAGAGAATTAACTATATTATTCTAGGAGAAATTGAAATAAAAACAATAAAAATATAATGTTACTCATAAAAGAGACTATTATTCATTACAAGTGTTTCATATTACATTATTATCATAAAATTCATAGTACTATCTGGTTTAAAAATCTTAAAATTTGGGGAAAAATGAGGAGAGATGGAAAGGAGAATTCTACAATTATTCATAATGGAGAATAAGTTATTATAAGCCAAATATACATTTTAATATGTGAAACAATCTGAAAAATGATACATGCAAAATCTTTAAAATCTAATAAGTGTTTTTAAAAGGGTGTAACTGCAAAGAAAGAACAAAAACTCAACAAATAAACAAAACAAGAACAGAAATAAAAGTGATAACACATACAATAGGAAACATGAATATAATAAAATATTAGATATTATTAGTGATAAGTCCCTTGTATGTATGTCATCTAAAGACAACAGTATAATTTCTGAGGTTGTGAGCAGAAAAACAGTGTAAATTAGATATGTTCTGTTATAAATGAACTCAATCAAATTTTGTCATTTTGACTGGTTGAAATTTAGAGGATTAGGGAAAAATATACTATATTGACTTAGATGTAAATAGAGCAAGGGGGCGGGCAATATAGATCAATGGTAGATCAATTTACTAGCATGCATGTGGTTCTAGTATCAATGCCTTCTTCCATGAACAAATACAAATAAAAGAATTTTTAAAAAATGAGTTTAGGTACCAGTACCATGTAACATAAATACTAGAGGATACAAAATAATCAGAGACAAATAAATCACTATTGGCCATATAAAAGAAACTATATTACCCATTAGAAGTATAATCTTCAATATGTTCTAAACAATCAAGAGTTTACATAAATAAAATGCATTCTGATACAACTGAACATCAAAACATGACAAGGGTAGCCAAGAATTTGAGCATTTTTTTCTTCAAGCAATTAGTAGCACCTCTATATAAATATCAGGGAAAAAAATAAGTACAAGATTAACAAAGTTGTAGTTTGTTATTGCAGCCAGGGCAACAGATCAGCAGTTTTTCTGCCTCTGTGAATAGTGCCCAGTTGGAAGGCCCCACAGGTGGTCAGTTACAGCCAGGGCCACAGGCCTACCAGGGCACCTGAAGCAACCAGGTACAAAACATGCAGACTCCATACCCTCATCCAGACCAACAAACACCAGGGATAACCAGATGGTGAGCTCAAGACCATAAGCAACAGAAGCCAAAACACATGAGAGTCATCAGAATCCAGTTCTCCCACCAAACAAGCCCTGAATACACCAACACACCTGAAAATCAAGGATCTGCCCTAAAATCCTGTCCAATGAAGGTAATAGAGTCCTTTAAGGAGAATCCCAATAACTCACTGAAAGAAATACAGGAAAACAAAGGCAAACAGGTGAAGAAATTGAATAAAGCAATCTAAGACCTAAGGGTAGAAGTAGAAACAATCAAGAAAACTCAAATGGAAGCAAACCTAGAAATGGAAAACCTAGAAAAGAGGTCAGGAATTACAGATGTAAGTATTACACACAGAAGACAAGAGATAGACGAGAGAATCTCAGGTGTAAAAGATACAGTAGAAGAGATTGGCACAACTGTCAAAGAAAATTCAAAACATAAAAAACTACTAATCCAAAACATCAAGAAAATTCAGGACACAATGAAAAGACCAAATCTAAAGTTAATAGGAATAGAGAAAAACAAAGATTCCCAGCTCAAAGAACTAAGAGATGGATATTTTTGTTTTACATACATGATCTAATGAAGCTTAGGCTCACCTCAATTTTCTTGTAGAACAAAACATACTTAAGCTCATCATTGCCCCTCTGTATTCTGAATGCTGGGGTTATAGGCAGTATCACATCAGTTGTGGGCAACACTGATAAACTGATCTACAACTCTGTGGTCGTTTGAATATTCTTGGCCTAGGGAGTGGCAGTATTAGGAGTTGTGGCCTTGTTAGAGTAGGTGTTGCCTTGTTGGAGTAGGTATGTCACTGTGGGCGTGGGCTTTAAGACCCTTGTCCTAGATGCCTAGAAGCCAGTCTTCTCCTAGGTGCTTTCAGAACAGGCGGTGGAACTCTCAGCTCCTCCAGCCCTATGCCTGCCTGATACTGCCATGCCTTGATGATAATAGACTGAACCTCTGAACCTGTAAGCTAGCCCCAATTAATTGTTGCCCTTTATAAGAGTTGTCTTGCTGATGGTGTCTGTTCCCTGCAGTAAAACCTTAACTAAGACAATCTCCAACCAAGCAAATATGGCACAGTTTTAAATAAATACTACAAAGACTCCTTAAAAAACACTTTATGAAATGAAGTCCAAATGAAATCAAAGGAAAATAATGAAATAATGATGAAGGACAATGACCATAAGATCATTATATATGAAAATAAGAATGGAAATTAGAATTAAAATATGTCCATAAGAAGACATTTAAATTTCTAAACCTCTACCTAGACTGACAAAAGTATAACAACCTACTAGACCTAAGTAAATATGAAAAAATCAAGGTGAATTGCCAGGTAAGCATTAATGAAATTCAACTTGTAACTTAAGAAATCCTAAAACAATCTCCATCTTTAAGAATATGTAATAAGTTGGCTAATTCTAACTTCAGCTATGTTTAAAATCAAAAAAAGGTCATGTGGAATCTTTGAAAGAAGACTTGGAGAAGTGCAGTTCACACACTCTGGCATTGAGTCAGCTCAGGTTATCTTTATTTATACATTTATTTTTTCACAGTTGGAAAAGTTTTACCTTTATTTCCTCATTTTCTCACATACATTCTCTTTTAAGAACTTTCTAGTTTTAACAACAATGTGCATACTGTATGTTTTCCCTTCTTTCTTCTCAATACCTTATGGTTTTCTGTTAACCCATGATCTGTATCAGGAGAGAGGAAATACATCCTCATCAAGCAGTTAATATCAAACCCAGCACATTGGTACATAACCAAGTGACCTGGGTTGATAACAATTTTGGGTACAGTATAGAGAGGTGATTGACTATATGCCAAATAAATTCTAATTTAATTATTGATAAATAGTGTCTTCCCATATTCTAATCATAAGACCCAATTCCTCTAAGGCCAAGGCATTTCAGCAAATTAGTAACCTGAGTTAATTGTGTCTCTTGCTTGGCTGAACTCTGAATGTCCCTGATAAGTCTTGGAATCAAAGAGCCAGCAAGTCTTTCGTACTTTTTTGATAATCATCTAGCTGTTATGTGAGCAAATTGCTGTCAGAACCAAGTTCAAATCCGGAGAGAACATTGGGAAGTTAGCTAATGTACCCAGACCATGCCCCAGTGTTTACTCAACCACATTATCATGATTAACAAACATAAGATTAGTGATATGCTCCATTCATACAATCCTCAGAGACAAATAAGAATGAATCACAGTCGGAGCTTTCTTTTTCCGAATCTGGGGAAACTTCTATCACAGACAAAGTGAAAGAAAAATGCTAATAGCAAAGCCAAAACAATGGGAATGGAAACGCAAGACAAAAGCAGACCAAGTATTCCCTCTGGAAAGGCCAGGATATTTTGTACAAAAATCCACACAGGTCTTGTGGGAAACCAAGTCCTCATGCTTTGCCATAAGGAGAACCATCTGCATTACCCTCGTGCAACTTCACCAGAAAAGGCTTGGTCACCACTAATAACTGTATAGATTCTTACACACACACACACACACACACACACAGAGAGAGAGAGAGAGAGAGAGAGAGAGAGAGAGAGAGAGAGAGAGAGAGAGAGAGAGAGAGAGAGAGAGAGAGAGAGACAGAGAGACAGAGACCAAGTTAATTTACCAAATTAAAAAAAAAATGCAGGGAAAGAGTCCACAATGAAATATGTGGAGATTTGCAATGTCAGTTAGGGTTGTAAGGTTTCATTTCCACCAAAAATGTTTTGAGATTGCTTTATAGATGTGTTTCTTCTGATAGGATGCAGACTAAGATACAAGAGGGCATCTGAAGAAAAATTCAGATGGTGGGCTAATAAAGGGAATTGATACAAAAAGCAATTAGTTATGTGATTATTTTCTTATCTCTATTGCATCTATCTATGGGTCTAAATCTATCAATAAATCGTTTATGTGTCATCTAAAAAAAAAAAAGCAATCATAGAAGGTGAGGATAGAGGGAGGGACCTGAGTGGGAAAGCCAACAGAGAGGGGAAGAGAGAACATAAGCAGGTATTAAGAGAGGGAAGGGGGACTAAAGCCATGAGGGCCAGCAGAAAATATCAAAACAGGCAACTTTGGGAGTTAGGAAGTGGGGGACCCTTTAGAATGTATCAGAAACCTGGGAGGTGAGAGATGCTCAGGACTCAGAGGGAGGGACCTTAGATGAAATGCTCTACAGTGAGGAGAGAAAACTTTTAGAGTCCACCTACAGTAAAAGACCATGTATTATATGGAGGAATGGGTTTGTCATTCCACAGTCAAAAAACTCTGACCTAGAATTGTTCCTGTCTAAAAGAACTGTAGGAACACAAATGGAGAAGAACCTGAGGAAAAGGAGGACCAGACACAGGCACAAATTGTGATCCAGCTCAGGGGGAGGTCCCAAGGCCTGACAGTATTACTGATGCTATGGTGTGCTTATAAACAGGAGCCTATCATAACTGACCTTCAAAAGGCTCAATAATCAGCTGAAAGACTCAGATGCAGATATTTACACCTAAACAAATGGACAGAAGCTGGTGACAACTGTGGTTGAATTGGTGGAAAGCTGGAAGAAGCTGAGTAAGAGGGTGACCCCATAGAAGACCAGAGTCTCAACTAATCTGCACGCCTAAGACCTCTCAGATACTGAGTTACCAACCAGGCAGCATACACCAGCTGATATGAGGCCCTGAACACATACATCAGAATATTGCCAGTTTGTACTTAGTCAGAGAAGATGCACCTAAGCCTGGAGAGACTTGGGGCCCCATAGAGTAGAGGGCTCATGGAAAGATGGGTTGGGGACATCCTCTTGGAGCAGAGAGAGGGGTTTTAGTGGGATGGGGGGGTGGGAATTAGGTAAAGGATGTGGAAAAGTCAGAGGGTGGAACTGGAGGGTAATAAAGTCTGGACTGTAAAAAAAAGATTAAAAAAATACAGACTACTACAGGCAAACAGTAATAAAGAAGCAAATAAATATACACACATAAGAGCTCTTAGATTAGCAAAGAAACAATACCCATGTCTGTTTTGAAAAAAGACATGATAGTCAATACTGTAATTCAGTTCCCCAACAAACACTTCTAGAACTAATAATTTGGTTTGGAAAGATTATAAAATCCAAAATACATTAACAATAATTATATTTTAAAATTAAGAACAAGTTAATAATCTTAGATCAGATATATTTACTAGTATCTCAAAATAAACAAAAATGTTTAATGACTTTAAAATATGTATAGAACATTATTGAAAGCAAAAACCAATAAAATGCTCATGAAAGTAATAAAAATATGGTATGTTCTTTATAAATTGAAAAATGCATCTTAGCCTTTTATTGAAGTCTCCCCATAGTAACTGTCACTCACTGAGTTAGACTCCTAATGGGGTTCCTGCCAATTAACTCAAATGTTTTGTGAAAATACCGATAAGCTTAGATAAGCTTATTCTATAATCCATGTGTAAAGTCATAGGCCATAAAATAACTGAAATCGTCATGGAAAATAAGAGTACAGTGACAAGTATCACTCTTGCTAATCCTAAGGCTTCTGTAAAACTAAAGTCAAGATAAGGACAACAGAGATTGAGAAGAGAGTAATTCAGTAGTATAAACACATTTATGATCATTTGACTGCTTTGCAAGTTTGAGAAATGCAGCCAAGAAAAGGCAATAAATGTTGCTTCAGCATTAACAAGCATAAATAGAAAGTTAAATTACACAACCATTCACTATAGGAATTACCTCAAATGCTTATAATTTAGATCTTATAAAACTTTTACAAATAGAAAACATTTAAGCATCTAAGGTCAGCAAAGTGTTTAAATGATACTAAATGAATTACTAATATTGGACTGGTAATTAATCAATTAATTGATTAATTTAAACCTCCTCAAAGTTTAAACATTCTAATTTTGCAAATACCAATTTTAATGCAACAAAAATATAAATAAAAAGTTGATATAAAATATTTTCTGGGCATTTAAAAGGATGTATATATAAATACTCAGGAAAGAAGAAAAATTTATGTCCAGAGTATGCTTGCTGTAGTTTGCTTTGCTCATTTTCTATTAAGCATATCTGGTAAAAAAGAGATTATCATTTGATTTACTTAAGTTTAGTTAAGGAGTCTCTCATGCTCATACCAGTACTATGAAAGAGAAGTTCTCTGCCGCTGAGATGAGTCTCTAAGGAATTACACTGGATGAAAAAGCAGTAACTAAGCATCACATACTAGAACAGTCCATTTCTATAACATTCTTTAAATTCCAAGTCTAAGAAGAAAGAAACACTATCGGTTTTGCTCTGAATTAAAAATGAGAAAGTTGTCTGAAAATTAATACAGTTGGCAAGGATATGCAAGCAATTCTTATAATTAAGAGTTGTTCTTAGTCCTTACTGTTGTAGTGGCCATATGAATCTAAATATGTGAATATGTGTGTATGTGTGTATGTGTGTGTGTGTGTGTGTGTGTGTATGTGTGTGTGTATGTGTGTGTGTATGTGGGTGTGTGTTTGTGTGTATGAGTGTGTATATATGTATGTGTGTGTATATAGCATAATTTATGTACACACATATTAAATGCATGAATGACCTCAAATGAAACAGGAGAAATCTATCTAACATTGATGAATTGCAGAAGGGTAAATAACTTCCTTACACTACTATAACCTTAGTGCTGCCAAACAATAACCAATGGGAAAATTTAGACAGGAAACTTTACAGAGTTCTCTCTATATGATTTTTTTGGAAGTGGGTGGGAATACATAATTAAATCAAATTGAATTAAACGTTTAATACAAAAAATCATGAACCTTTTATATAATAGCTCTGGCCCATTTTTACAATCTTAAATACACAAATTCAAAATGAATTTCTTGGAATAAAATAAAATTTTATTGGCTATCTTGCCAAAAGCAATCTACAGATTCAATGCAATACCCATCAAAATTCCAACTCAATTCTTCAACGAATTAGAAAGGGCAATCAGCAGATTCATCTGGAATAACAAAAAACCTAGGATAGCAAAAACTCTTCTCACGGATAAAAGTACCTCTGGTGGAATCACCATGCGGGTCCTAAAGCTGTACTACAGAGCAATTGTGATAAAAACTGCATGGTATTGGTATTGTGACAGAAAAGTAGATCAATGGAACAGAATTGAAAACCCAGAGATGAACCCACACTCCTATGGTCACTTGATCTTGCACAAGGGAGCTAAAACCATCCAGTGGAAAAAAGACAACATTTTCAACAAATGGTGCTGGCACAACTGGCGGTTATCATATAGAAAAATGCGAATTGATCCATTTCTATCTCCTTGTACTAAGGTCAAATCTAAGTGGATTGAGGAACTCCAAATAAAACCAGAGACACTGAAACTTATAGAGGAGAAAGTAGGGAAAAGACTCGAAGATACGGGTACAGGGGAAAAATTCCTGAATAGAACAGCAATGGCTTGTGCTGTAAGATCGAGAATCGATAAATGGGACCTCATAAAATTGCAAAGCTTCTGCAAAGCAAAAGACACCGTCAATAAGACAAATAGGCCACCAACAGATTGGGAAAGGATCTTTACCTATCCCAAATCGGATAGGGGATTAATATCCAATATATATAAAGAACTCAAGAAGGTGGACTCCAGAAAATCAAATAACCCCATTAAAAAATGGGGCTCAGACCTGAACAAAGAATTCTCACCTGAGGAATGCCAAATGGCTGAGAATCACCTGAAAAAATGTTGAACATCCTTAATCATCAGGGAAAAGCAAATCAAAACAGCCCTGAGATTCCACTTCACACCAGTCAGAATGGCTAAGATCAAAAATTCAGGTGACAGCAGATGCTGGCGAGGATGTGGAGAAAGAGGAACACTCCTCCATTGTTGGTGGGGTTGCAAGCTTGTACAACCACTCTGGAAATCAGTCTGGTGGTTCCTCAGAAAAGTGGACATAGTACTACCAAAGGATCCCCCAATACCTCTCCTGGGCATATATCCAGAAGATGTCCCAACCAGTAAGAAGGACACATGCTCCACTATGTTCATAGCAGCCTTATTTACAATAGCCATAAGGTGGAAAGAAACTAGATGCCCCTCAACAGAGGAATGGGTACAGAAAATGTTGTACATTTACACAATGGAGTACTACTCAGCTATTAAAAAAATGAATTTATGAAATTCCTAGGCAAATGGATGGACCTGCAGGGCATCATCCTGAGTGAGGTAACACAATCACAAAAGAACTCGCACAATATGTACTCACTGATAAGTGGATATTAGCCCAGAAACTTAGGATATCCAAGATATAAGATACAATTTGCTAAATGCATGAAACTCAAGAAGAACGAAGACAAAAGTGTGGACACTTTGCCCCTTCTTAGAAATGGGGACAAAACACCCTTGGAAGGAGTTACAGAGACAAAATTTGGAGCTGTGACGAAAGGATGGACCATATAGTGATTGCCAAATGCAGGGATCCATGTCATAATCAGCTTCCAAATGCTGACACCATTGCATACACTAGCAAGATTTTGCTGAAAGGACCCAGATATAGCTGTCTATTTTGAGACTATGCCAGGGCCTAGCAAACACAGAAGTGGGATAGCACTTTTGGGATAGCATTGAAAATTTAAACGAGGAAAATACCTAATAAAAAATAAATTAAAAAAATTAATAAATAAAAATAAAATTTTAATCACTAGTCAACTAAATGAAGTAATGCCACCTTTGATCTACCTCTGATATACTTTCTGTGGCTAAGACAAAGAGATAACCTAAATGGAAGAACGACTGATTTTTGTTACTGGTTTCAAAAGTTTCCTTGGCTAGTTTTAATGTTTCAGAGATAGAGTAACCCAGGGCACCATGACAAAAACCTATGATGGAGGAGCCCTATACATCTCTAAATAACCAGAAATTGGAAGAAAAGAAAAGAAAAAAGCTTAGTTTCATTATCATTTCATGTGTGCATTCCGTATGACATAAATTTCTTTCAGTAGTTTTGCCTTCTATTAGGTCATCCTCTACCAACTAACCTGTAACTGGAAGTCAAGTCTAAAATGCATGGGTATTGTGGTGTGGTTTATCCAAGGTGCAACATATATTTACTGAATTTTCTAATTTTTAATCAAGTTTCAACTTCTCTAAATCGAATTTGTGTTTGACTTTGAATTTTGTGTTCAGTTTTCTGTGTGTATGGAGAGTGCTATAGTGTGAACTCAAGAGTTGATGTATTATAATCAGGTTCTCTCCTGGGTAATGAGTTTGGATGGTAAGGGAGGGGTCAAGAGTTACACAAAAAGTTTCCATGACACCCTCATCCTCTGGCATGATTCTCTAGCACTGTACATCTCTTTAAGAAATGTTTTGTCAGTTCTGAGGTCTTTATTTTTATTATCCACACTGATATATTTCACATGCTCTTTAGTTTTTAAAGTATAACGATAACTTTTTTTTGAAAGAAGAGAGAAAAGAAAGACTAAGTTGTTCTTTTCAAGTATTGGAAGATTTCTTTTTTTTTTAATTAGGTATTTATTTCATTTACATTTCCAATGCTATCCCAAAAGTCCTCCACCCACACCCTCACCTCTTTCTCACCCACTCACTCCTACTTCTTGGCCCTGGCGTTCCCCTGTACTGAGATAGATAAAGTTTGCACGACCAATGGGCCTCTCTTTCCACTGATGGCCCACTAGGCCATCTTCTGCTACACATGCAGGTAGAGACACGAGCTCCGGGGGGTACTGGGTAGTTCATATTATTGTTCCGCCTATAGGGTTGCAGATCCCTTTAGCTCCTTGGGTACTTTCTCTAGCTCCTTCATTGGGGGCCCTGTGATCCATCCAATAGCTGACTGTGAGCCTCCACTTCTGTGTTTGCTAGGCCCCGGCATAGTCTCTCAAGAGACAGCTATATCTGTGTCCTTTCATCAAAATCTTGCTAGTGTATGCAATGGTGTCAGTGTTTGGAGGCTGATTATGGGATGGATCCCCGGATATGGCAGTCTCTAGATGGTCCATCCTTTTGTCTCAGCTCTTCAACAGAAACAAAATGAAGTAAAAATGAAGTCATTTCCGATGCTATTGGCAGATTGTACTGTGGAGACCTTAATAGAGTATCAGTTAATTAAATATTACCAGGGTCATCCTCTGCCACAAGTTGCAATATACACTTCCAAATGTTCCTAAAAATCAGAGATACCTGTTCAATCCCTCTGAACTGGGTAATCATGTGTGTAGCACATGGTGATGATGATTGTAAAAGATACTGAGTTACATCATGGATGACTTGAGTGACTGATGAGGGTAAACAGTAGTTACCATCTAAAATGTACTTTGCTACAACCCTTTAGATATCATTATTGTATGTAATTGGTGTAATTCAGAACATACTAAGAATAAAGGAAGAAAAAAAATATGGCAGTTTTTCTTAAGAATTTGGGTACCTTTATTGAGGAAACATCAAAAAGACAAGAAAAATGTAGAGATATAGAGAAGTAGTATGTATTGCAGAAGAAACAACAACAACAAGAAAAAAACAGAAAAGCAATTCTGAGAGCAATAGCTAACTGCAATAAAAATGGGAGCTGTATAATAAGGTGGAGAGTACTGGAATATAAACACATATTGAAAATTTAACTGTACTTCTTTGTTTAATTATGAGGAGCAGCAATTTTTAGATGTACCAAGGAGTGCAGTCCAGAATTTAGAACATTCTCGAATACGGCAGGAAGTTGGGTTAACTTGACAGTTTCCAGGGCTGTAATGGAAGTGCATTGATAAGAAATCTTCACTATTACCAAGATTTTGTGTATAGGTACTTAAAGAGACAAGGTTTTGTGTTTTGTTTTGTTTGTTTGTTTGTTCGTTTGTTTAATTGAGGCATTGAATGAACAGCCATTTCTTCATTCACACAGGCTACTCTGGAGAATTAATACAGGTCACTGGAATCTTGCAGAATGTCAGTGACATCAAGCAGAAATAAAATGTTCTGCATAAATTCAGTGATCCATGTTGCACTGAGATTTCTTGGAAGGATATTGTTAGCTTCGGTAATAAAGAGGGAGAATAATGCAGGGACCCTAGATTGGACAGAATCAAGCTTAAATGGCAATTAGCAACAATGAATCTACTGTCCACGAGAAAATTTCAGAGACAATCATATTCATTAAATTAGTAGATGTTTGTTATAACACCATAATAACAAACACCAGCAAAATAGCTTCATCAGTGATAAACTTAGAATCTGAAAAAAAGATTTTTGAGCACAGCAGATTCTTCTCTTGATCCTCTTTTCAATTAGCTAGATTTAAATAAGCTATTGATACCACATAATATTTAAAGTTCATTCAACTATAAAATGTATGAGTATATGAATAATTAAGTTCGAAGACATCATTATAATGTAGCAAATGACAGGCTTTTAAACTATACTGTGTAACTGCAGCTTAAGTATAACCAGTTTAAAATGACTAAATAAACTATTATTTCAAAAAAAGAAAAAAAAAAAGAAAAAAGAAAAGAAAAAGAAAAAACGTCCTTCTATATTATGTAAGGGTTCTGAATTTGGCAACTGGTTAACATATCCTCTTAAAATATGTAATTAAACATGCACAAAAACGGTGAAAGCCAGAAGCTACTGAGACTGTGAATCAATTAGTATACATTTCATATAACAGATTGTGAAATCATGGGTAGAATCAAAAGTTTTCTGAAGTACTTCAGTGCCTAATCACAGTCCCTTAAAAGGAAACAAATAATGTGAAAAACAACACTTTGAATTGAATTATTGGAGAAATAATGAAACAAAGGATGTTTTGTGTTGTAAAAATATACATTCTATTACATGCTGAAGATAATTTTGTAGAGTATAGAACCATTAAAAAACAATTGCTTTATTAAATATTTAAGTTACACTTTAAAATAATTCAAAATAATCATATGAATATAACAATTGTACAAGCATTAGAATTACTGACATTCAAGAGGATAGTTATGTATTAAAGAACATGAATGTATATGTCAGGTATGGCTGTTAGCACAAAATAAATAGAAAATACATAACCCTGACAAAGCATAAGCCTTGATGTGAACTTAAAATGATTTTACAAGAAATATCATGTTCTATATATTAAAGTTTCAAAAATCACCTAATTTATAAAAATATCTTTACAGACAAGATGAAGGTACAAATTTTGAAATAAAAAGTTTATCCTGTATTATGTAGACATCTTCTAAATGGTGTTTGTAAATCAATAAATCTGTCTTTATGAGTGAAACAAACTCAGTTATTTTGTACTCTAAAAACATATTTAATGTTTAAAAAGGTAATCAGTATGTAGTATACAAATTATTATATTTAAAATTATTGTAATTTAAAAATCAACTTGTAAGATTGAGATAAGGAAAACATTGTACTTTCGAACAATAACATTTTATAAAGAAACTGAAACCTTCCTGCATTTCTGATAGACAATAGACACTTCAAAATGTGGTTTTATAATTTTTATAAGATGATAATCGACTTCATTATATGCATAATAAATCCACCTTTTAATTAAAAATATCCATGAGTGAATTTCTAACAACTCTATTTATAAGACATTTAACTAGAAACGACTCTATGTTATCTCTCCTGCGAATGGAGATATGCTTCTGCAGTTAAGAGCAATTGCTTCTCCTGCAAGAGCTCTCTTCTAATCCCAACACTCATATGGCAAGTAAGAACTTCCTGTAACTCCAGTTTGAAGAGATCTGATTCCTCTTGTTGTATCCAGAAACAGCACATACACACACAATGCCCAGATACATGTGTGGGCAAACCCACCCAAACACATATAATAAAGCATGAAAAATAAAATTTATTAATCAGAGAGAATGAATTATGATATATTTCTATGCCGTATATATAGATATACATTATATATACATATACATGCATTATATATATATACACATATATATATATACATATATATATATACATATACATATATACATACACACACATACACACACACATGCACTTATACAAAATTACAGATAACTATATCATGAGTGAATTATAGGTACATGGGTTTCAAAATGCCTGTCCACAAAGGGCACATAAAATATATACTTTTTATAAAACTTTAAAACAGAACTTAAATACAACAGAGAACATTGTCCTAGGATAACACTTCTCTCATATGTTAATGAAATTACTAAATTCAACATTCTGTTAACTTAGAATTTGTATCCTTAATTTATGCTACAATATAATTTTGGGTCATTAATATAAACTTTATTTCTGTCTGTAAAGATTTAAAACATAGTTTCAACAAAATATATATGTTAGAATGTTGATATATGCAGGTGATATTGACAATGGATCTAGAAGTCAAAATTAAGACTCCCAACAGCTAGAGATGTACTTATGCAATGTTGTGAGCTGTCTGATATGGGTGCTCTGAACAGAACTTGGTACCCTAAATTAGCATAATGCATGAGTCACTAATGGGTCTTCTCCGTAGCCCTGCTTTAAAAAGTAAGTTAATTAATTTAACTTTACATTTAACTAATTATTAATTTAGTTTTACATTTTTATTCAGTGCATGTGGGTTGTGCTTATGCAGAAGTCAGAGGAAAATTTGTGATTCCATTCTAGCGTATATATTGTAGTGTCCAAGGATCAAGTGCAGTACTCCAGGATTAGCAGCAAGCACTTTTATTCACTGTGCCTTCCTTCCAACCCTATTTAATATTTAAATTACTAAAGAATATATACCAAAAAATAAACTATTCAAAGTCATATTAATGGTAACTACAGACAAGAGCAGTTCAACTTGGATAAAGCATAGCTCTCACTATTTACATGGTGTCCTGAAAATAATTTTAATTACGAACAAAGCAACAATTATACTTCAGTGGATTTCTAATTTTGCTTTCTGCAGTGGTTTGAATAAGAATGACACCTGTCTCGAAAAAAACAAACAAAAAAAAAAAAAAAAAAAAGAATGACACCTGTGGGCTCATGTATTCCAGTGCTTGGTCATAAGGGAATGGCACTACTTCAGAGAAATTAGAAGATGTGGCCTTGTACTAGTAGGTGAGGCCTTGTAGGAGGAAATATGACCTTGTCGGTGAAAGACTGTCAGATCAGTGCCAGTGTCTTATTCTTGCTGGTCCCTGTGAATCCAGTAATATTATCCTCAGTGACTTCACCAGCACCTGTGTCTGCATGCCACCAGGCTACCCTCCATAACGACAGTGGACTGTAAGCAAATCACTCTTGAATGTTTTTCTTCACAGAGATAGAACACTGAAGAGATCACTTCCTCTGGTATTCTACCTGAAAACTTCTGCATTTCTTTTCCAGCCTTACTCACAATTGTTAGCAACATGGACTGGACTTTAAACAACTTCTTTAATTTGTCTGAATTATCATATCACTCCTGGATCTTATCACATGGCTCAAATTCATTGCTACTGCAGGAAGATGCCCTTGTGCAATGTTCCATATTCTCATTTCAATTTAATACATAATTTTATAAGTTTTACCATCTAAAAAATTTTCT
>NW_028227277.1:13254308-13331808 GCF_978045245.1 Mus caroli
TAAAGAGTGATTTAGAGTTTTTGTTTTGCTTTGTTTTGTTTTCAGGCTTCCTTGTATTTTTATTGTTTTTTTCTTTGTTTAAATGATTTTAGTGTATTTTAGTGTATGGGATTTAATTTAGCCTTCATTTGACTTCAGTTTTTTAGCATTTACAGTATTTCTTACGGATTGTTGTTTTTGTTGTTGTTGTTGATGTTGTTTTGGATATTTAGTAAAAAAAAAATTAGGGTTTTATATTTGGTGTTTTATTGTTTTGGTTTGCCAGGCATTGTTGGCCCCTGCCTTTAATCCCAGCAATTGGGAGCCATTTGAAGGTTTTTTTTTGTTGTTGTTGTTATGGTTTTTTTTTTGTTTTGTTTTGTTTTTTTGTTTTTTTTTTTACTTAGGATCTGCATGTTTTCCACAGAGAGATGGAAGACAGCCAGAGATAAAGAGGAAAACCCAACCTTCCAAACTCAAAAGAGAGAGAAAGAGTCTTAAAAGGCACTTATAATAGGATAATACTAGAAGAGAACACATGGATCCATACACCAGACTAACTCGGGAATGGAATATTAATATATGGGTTAGAGAGAACACTAGACTCCTGGAGGAGAGTTTCCATGAAACTCTCAGCCTCGTGAGTGGCTTCTAGGCCTCTAGGCCTGTCAAGCTGACTCGAACTGAGTGCGTGACAGCCATGCCTTGAGGAAGGACCATCCATTGGAAGTGAGGCAAAGACCCTATTCAATTAACTACTGGAAGGGTAAATGCAAAGCATTTACAATCTTTAGGATGAGGAGGAATGGAAAAGAACCAAACTTTTATATCAATCACAAATTTTACATATAACCTGGAAAAAGACACTGGATAGGGAATACTAGGTTTTAAGACCCCCATGGGGACCATAGTCTTATTAACTTCTCTAAAATCTTGTAACATCCTCCATTTACCATTTCACATTCTTATAACAAAGGAGTGTTCCAAGGCGAAGAGGATGATTCAATGTGTACAGCTATCAATTTTTCCTGCACTAACTTGTTATGTTGTCTGTTGTCTAAGTGTCTAAGTGAGACATTGCTGAATTTGTGTCTTAGTTTTTCAGTTCTGAGATTGTGGGTTTGAGCCCCACCTGTGTTACCAGTTCTGGTATTCTGTATTCTGGCAGCTGCCACTGAGGACCATAAGGACCCTAGTGGCTGTGGGAAGAGGACGGTCTATTTCCCCACAGACTGCACCCCTGGAAGACATTCCAAGGGAGACCATGGAGTTCCCAGGGTACGGAACAGTCAGGAGGACCTGGCTGTTACCTGGCAGAGTGAAGAAGAGTGAGTGCTCTTCCTGCCAGAGGAGTGGACGCGGAATCCCACTCTGTCAGAGGTAGCATTTGGCTGGTTGTATAAGTCCAGATGCAGACGAGTGTGTTTGGATGTCTTAGTGTTTTCTGTCTCTGTCATTGTGTTGTGTTTATTCTTATTCTTCACTATGGGACAGACTGTGTCTACTCCTTTATCTTTGACTAAGGACCATTGAACGGACGTTATGGCTAGAGGACTAAATTTGTCAGTAACAGTGAAGAAAAAGCCATGGATGGCTTTCTATTCCTTGGAATGGCCTGTTTTTGGAGTAGGTTGGCCAGCAGAAGGAACGTTTTACTTACCCACAATAAGGGCTGTGAAGGCCATTGTTTTTCAGGATGGGCCAGGATCGTATCCAGAGCAGCAACCGTACATCACAGTATGGGAGGACTTGGCTCGCTACCCACCCCCGTGGGTTCGCCCATTCCTCCCACCTCTCCGCCCTGGCACCAAGATTCTAGCCATCTGAGAAAATGGTGAGAAAGAGAAACCAAAACCACTGCGCAGGGGAGATTTTGATTGCAGCACACCAGTGATGGAAAACCCCCAAGATCTATCCAGAGATTGAAGAACCCCCTGAGTGGACTGACACCCCTCAACCCCCACCATATGCTCTCCAGCCCCAAACTTCAGCTCCCCCGGTACCCCTGCCTCAGGCCCCGGCCGCAGGAGGGGGTCCTGCCACAGGAACAAGGAGCAGGCAAGGAGTCACCACTGAGGGGCCTGAGGATTCAACCGTGGCGCTCCCCCTCAGGGCTATTGGGGCTCCCCCTGCTGATCTGAACAGTCTACAGCGCCTACAGTATTGGCCTTTTTCCTCTTCTGACCTCTATAACTGGAAAGCTAATCACCCCCCTTTTTCAGAGAACACTGCAGGACTCACTGGGTTGGTTGAATAATTAATCTATTCACACCAGCTGACCTGGGATGACTGCCAGCAGCTTCTGCAGACTCTATTCACAACCGAGGAGAGAGAGAGAATTCTCCTCGAGGCTCGGAAAAACGTCTGAGACGAGGCTGGGCACCCTGTCCAAACTCCAGCTGAAATATATGAAGGATTCCCACTAACCCGGTCACGATGGGATTATAATAAGGCACCAGGTAGGGAACGACTGTCCAATTATCGCTGGGTCCTAGTGGCGGGTCTCAGAGGTGCTCTCCTGCAGCCCACGAATCTGGCCAAGGTAAGAGAGGTTATGCAGGGAGCGACTGAGCCCCCCTTAGTCTTCCTCGAAAGGCTCATGGAGGCTATTAGAAGATATACCACATTCGACCCCACGTCTGAGGGTCAAAGGGCCTCAGTAATTATGGCCTTCATTAGCCAGTCGGCTCCTGACATTATGAAGAAGTTACAGTGAACTGAGGGCTTGCAGGATTACACCATAAGGGATGTAGTTAGAGAGGCAGAGAAAGCGTATCATAGGAGAGAAACAGAAGATGAAAATTTAGAGAGAGAGAAAAGAGAGAAAAGAGAGGATGAGTATAGGAGAGACAGGATGCAAGAAAAGGTTTTGACTAGGATCCTGGCCGCAGTATGAGAAAGAGATAACGGAAGAAGAGGTAGACTGTCAGGAAACCTGGGAGACAAAAGACAGCAGGGACCAAGGAGACCCCGAGAAGGCGGGCAGCTCCTGGAGAGGAACCAATGCGCATATTGCAAGGAAATGGGCCACTGGAAGAGCGACTGTCCGAAAAAAAAAAAAAAAAAAAAACAAGAGGTAAAGGTGCTTTCTCTTGGAGAAGGTGAAGACTAGGGGGAAAGGGGCTCGGACCCCCTCCCCGAGCCTAGGGTAACCTTAGAAGTGGAGGGGACCCCCGGGGACTTTCTAGTTGACATGGGAGCCAAATTTTCAGTACTCAAAACACCTCTAGGAAAAGTGAAGAAAAATGAAAAAACCTTGGTGATCAGGGCCACGGGACAAAAAATGTATCCATGGACCACATCCCGAGTAGTAGACATAGGGTGAAATCCAGTAACTCACTCGTTTCTAGCCATTCCAGAGTGTCCTATGCCTTTATTGGGGAGAGACTTACTAACCAAGTTAAAAGCACAAATAACTTTCACCTCTCATTGACCGGTGGTTTTGTGGGGAATAAAAGTGCCCCAGATTCTAGAGCTGTCTTTACAACTAGGAGAGGAATATCGACTTTACCAAAATAAAGTAAAGCCCCATGAGGGATTGCAGGACTGGTTGAATCGATACCCTCAGGCGTGGGCAGAGACGGGAAGAGTGGGGATGGCAAAACTGGTCCCCCCCGTGGTGATTGGAATTAAGTCCAGGGCCACCCCTATAGGGGTCCGACAATATCCCATGAGCAGAGAAGCTCAAGAGGGTATACGCCCCCAAATCAACAAACTGCTGCAACAAGGCATTTTGGTTCCATGCAAATCCCCTTGGAACACTCCTCTACTTCCAGTAAAAAAAACAGGGACCAGTGACTACCGTCCAGTCCAGGACCTTAGAGAAGTCAATAAGAGAGTTCAGGACATACACCCCACGGTGCCAAATCTGTATAACCTCCTCAGCACCTTGCCACCTGGTCGGACATGATACACAGTCCTGGATCTTAAAGATGCTTTTTTCTGTTTGAGGTTACACACCAACAACCAGCCCTTGTTCGCTTTCGAATGGCGAGACTCTGAGAGTGGACAAGACGGACAGCTCACATGGACGAGGCTGCCTCAGGGATTCAAGAACTCGCCCACTTTGTTCGATGAAGCCCTACACCGAGATCTTGCTCTTTTCTGAGCCAATAACCAACAGGTGACTCTTCTGCAATATGTAGATGACCTGCTCCTAGCTGCAGAAACACACGAGGACTGTGAAATTGGGAACCATAACCTCCTGGGCGAGTTAGGTAAGCTGGTCTATAGGGCCTCTGCTAAAAAGGCTCAGTTATGCCAGATAGAAGTGATCTACCTAGGATATGTCCTGAGAGATGGACAACGGTGGCTCACAGAAGCCAGAAAACAAGCTGTTATGCAGATCCCGGCCCCAACCACTGCTTGCCAGGAAAGAGAGTTCCTGAGGACTGCCGGGTTTTGCAGACTCTGGATTCCGGAATTGCCTCACTGGCAGCTCCCTTGTATCCAATAACCAAAGAGAAAGGGGAATTTACCTGGACCAGGGAACATCAGCTAGCCTTTGAAACTCTCAAAAAGGCACTGCAGCAGGCTCCTGCATTGGCCCTGCCAGATTTAAACAAACCTTTCACCCTATACATTGATGAAAGAAATGGAGTGGCAAGGGGAGTCCTTACCCAGGTTTTGGGACCATGGAAGTGCCCGGTAGCCTACTTATCAAAGAAACTGGACTCTGTGGCCAGTGGATGTCCCTTCTGCCTGCGAGCGATAGCAGCCACGGCTGTGCTATTAAGAGATGCTGACAAACTTACTATGGACCAGAATGTTACCATAGTGGCCCCAAACTCTCTTGAGAGCATCATCATGCAACCACCAGACCGCTGGATGACCAATGCCCGAATGACGCTTTACCAGAGCTTATTGCTGACAGAGCGAGTAAGTTTCGCACCCCCAGCCATTCTCAACACTGCCTCCTTACTATCTGAGGCTGACGAGACCCTTGCACATAACTGTGAAGAAATAATGGCAGAAGAGACTGGAATCTGGCCAGACCTCACAGATCAACGTTGGCCAGGGGCGATGACTTGGTTCACGGACGAAAGAAGCTTTGTGGTAGAAGGTAAGCAGAGGGCTGGGGCAGCAGTAGTGGATGGAAAGTCTGTCATATTGGCCAGCAGCCTGCCGGAGGGTACATCAGCTCAAAAAGGGGAACTAATTGCACTAATTCAAGCCTTAAGGTGGCAGAAGGAAGGACTCTTATTGTCTATACCGACAGCCGGTATGCTTTTGCCACGGCTCATTGTCACGGAGCAATATACCAACACCCTGGACTGCTGACGTCTGCTGACAAAGACATCAAAAATAAAGAAGAAATTCTCAGCTTATTAGAAGCTGTTCATTTGCCCCGTTGGGTGGAAATTATCCATTGCCCAGGACACCAGAAGGGAACTGGACCCGTTGAAAAGGGAAATCAAATGGCAGACCAAGAAGCTAAAAAAGCATCCCAAGGGCCAATGACTCTGGTGATGAGAACCCAACAGCCCGCTGCTGAGGAAATAAATAAAAGAACCCTCACAGAAGAAGTGGGGCGAGATTAAATAGCTAACATACACCATCTGACTCATTTAGGAACTAAAAAAATACTAAAATTGGTTAGTAAGTCCCCCTATTACAATCCTGGACTAAAGAGAATTTTTAGGAGATAATAAAAAACTGCCGTGCTTGTGCACTTACCAATGCTGAGTCCAGCAGGCTCCTGGAAGGAAAACAACTGTGAGGAGACAGGCCTGGAGCCTACTGGGAAACTGACTTCACTGAGGTGAAACCAGCTAGGTATGGAAATAAATATCTCCTAGTTTTTATAGACACCTTCTAGGGATGAGTCGAAGCATTCCCCACCAAGAAAGAAATGGCTAATGTAGTGGTCAAGAAGATACTTGAAGAAATCCTTCCCCGCTTTGGGATACCTAAGGTAATGGGGTCAGACAATGGACCTGCCTTCGTCTCCCTGGTAAGTCAGTTATTGGCCAGGCAACTGGGGACAAATTGGAAATTACATTGTGCATACAGACTCCATAGTTCAGGACAGGTAGAGAGGATGAACAGAACACTAAAGTAGACTCTGACTAAAATACCTTAGAATCCAGCGGAAGTGATTGGACAGCCGTTCTCCCTCATGCCTTGTTCAGGGTTCGGAATACACCTGGACCCCTTGACCTAACTCCATTTGAGTTAATGTATGGGGCGCCCCCACCCATTTTTATGACTGTAGGGGATAGGAATCGCCCAGATGTGTCTTTCTCTCCTTCTTCCAATCTTTTGGCTTGATTAAAAGCTCTCGAATTAGTAAGAAAAGGGGTCTGGGGACAGCTAAAAGAAACCTATGTTGCTTGTGACACACAGGCTCTGCACCAGTTTAAAGTAGGAGACGCAGTCCTGGTGAGGAGACACCAAGCAGGAAACCTAGAACCGAGGTGGAAGGGACCCTACTTGGTGCTACTGACAACGCCCACCGCGATCAAAGTGGAAGGAATCCCCACTTGGGTCCATGGATACCATGTCAAGAGAGCACCCCCTGGAGTCAGCCATGATGAGTGGACTTTGGAGAAGACTACTAACCCTTTTAAGTTGTGCCTGCTTCCTAGGAGCAATCCCAAAGGATTTCAACCCCCAGAGTCCTGTTCAATAGATGTGGGAGGTACTCAATGAGGGGGGAAGGTCTGTATGGACAATCGCCAAGGTACACCCTCTTTGGACTTGCTGGCCTGATTATTTCCCTGACATCTGTAAGTTGGCTATAGGAACCCCTCCTCGATGGGACTTGGAGGGGTACTCTGACATTCAGAGGGCACCTTTAACACCCTACCGTATGTAGAAAAACATTCAAGAGACCCATGGGGTGGTTGCTCTAACCAAAGGGATAGAAGTATGCTTCGAACCCATGCCTTCTATGTCTGTCCCGGGCCCCACTGAAGTCAATCCCATAATCCAACATGCGGAGGTAAGGCTGACTTCTTTTGCAAGAGCTGGGGTTGCAAGACTTCAGGTACAGCCCACTGGAAGCCCTCCTCAAGCTGCGACTATATGAGAGTAACAGCCAACTATTCCCTAGCGTCTTATGTACCTGGAGGATTTGACCTAGATGAGTGTACTGACTGGTGCCATCCTTGCCGCGTCACCTTTACTGAACCAGGGAAAAGACCTCTGGGATGGACAAAAGGGTATACCTGGGGTCTTAGGATTTACAAGGAAAGATATGATGAGGGATTATTGTTCACTATCAGATTAAAAATAGAGACCCCCTACAATCCTTTAGGCCCCCCAACCAAGTCCACACCCTTCACCCATACTATTACTCAGCGTAATCCAGTGATTGCGGACCCCCTTAGTATGGCTGCTATCACCCAACCTCCCACTCCTCAGGTACCTCTAACTATTACCCCTGAGATTCCTTCAACAAGACAGAGGATGTTTAACCTAGTGAGAGGAGCCTTTTATGCCCTTAATAGAACTGATCCATGGGCTACTGAGGACTGCTGGCTATGCTTGTCCTCGGGTCCGCATTATTATGAAGAAATTGCCTTCAATGGAGATTTCAACAGAACCAGCAGCCATACTTCCTGCTCTTGGGGAACAGGACAAAAACTGACCCTGACTGATGTATCTGTGAGGAGTCCAGGTCTCTGTATATGCACCCCACCTTCCACTCACAAACACCTATGCAGACAAATTCAGTCTGTGTCCAGAACGGAAGCTAATTACTATCTTGTATCTTCTCCGGTTGGATGGTGGGCTTGCAATACAGGTCTTACTCCCTGTGTATCAAGTAAGGTTTTTAATTCAACTCATGATTTTTGTGTCATGATCCAGCTGTTACCCCGCGTATATTATCACCCTGCATCCAGTTTAGAAGAAAGCTATGCTGGCCGGCGGTCAAAAAGAGAATCAATTACTTTAACCCTGGCTGCATTCATGGGGATAGGTATGGCAGTAGGAGTGGGGACATAAGTGTCAGCTTTGATAGAAGGAAGACAGGGAATTCAGTCTTTGAGGGATGTTGTCAATGAAGACCTAATGGCAATAGAGAAGTCCATTGATGCTTTAGAAAAATCTTTGACCTCCCTGTCTGAGGTAGTTTTGCAGAGCAGGAGAGGTCTTGATTTGTTGTTTATAAAAGAAGAAGGACTGTGTGCTGCCCTTAAAGAAGAGTGCTGCTTCTATGCAGATCATACAGGAATAGTTAGAGACTCTATGCAGAAACTGAGAGAAAGATTAGAGCGAAGGAAACGGGAATGGGATACTCAATGGGGGTGGTTTGAGACGTGGTTTGAATTACAACCATCTTGGATAACTTCTTTGATTTCCGCTGTAGCTGGACCAATCCTTATGATATGCTTAGCTTTAGTTTTCGGCCCCTGTATAATAAATAGAGGAATGGCTTTCATCCAGAGTAGAATTGATATAGTAAAACTCATGGATCTTCAGAGACAATATCAACCTATAGTTCAGGTAAATGAAGAGTTAGGGGACACCAATCTCTAAAATTCTATGATTAGAATTAGTCTATACAGAAGAAGAGGGGAATGAAAGGAAATAAAACTTGAGACCTGTGATTCATGTAATGTATGTCAAATAGCCCAAAGAGTTGTTTGTGAGCTTTGAAACCTGGGCCTGAGAACATAGCAGAACAGACCAGGACATGCCCGGGCAGGCCCATCGCCTCCCTATCTCCCACCCCTCTGACCTCAGGCTGCTGATGTTTAAATGGACCAATCATGTGAAACTGCGCCAATTCCTCCTGCAGCCCCACTCCTTTTATATAAAAACCCCTAGCTTCCAAGCCTCTTGGTCGAATCCACTGTCTCCTGTGTGAGATGCATTTAGAATTGGAGCTCCGCCATTAAAATACCTCCTGTTGTTACGTCAAGGCGTTGTTTTCTATTCGTGATTCTTGGGTGCATGCTAAATCAGGAGTGGAGTGGGGGTTTCCCCACTAGGTTCTTTCACATCCTCATGACCTAAGGTTCTTTTTGCAGCCTCAAGCAAATGACTAACACATTCACTAAAGTCTTCTTGGGTTCCTTGAATGATTTTAGTTAAAGGGGAAATAATGGAACCTTTCATAGGAATAGCATGCCAAGTTCCCAATGCTGTGTTAGCAGTTTGAGCCAAGAGACCCACTGGGCAATTTCTGCCTTTCCTTAGCCAAATATTTTTCTTGACCAGAAAGCTTTTCCAAGGTCCAGTCAGTCCAGGCACTGGAGGGTTTTTCTGATTAGCTACTGCAATGGTCTGGCACCTATTGAGGAAAACAATCCTCCATGAGAAAAACTATCCTCGAGTTAACACAGTTTAAATCTCTTTGATCCAATCACTACTGGGAGGGCTTCTAGGAGGGAAAGCATATAAGGGGCAGATGGACCATAAGTTCTAACCATAGAGTTACGCTCTTTTAAGTCTTTAAAACTTAGTCTACAAAACTTTGTCTGTTGAATAGGGACAGTTAATTCTTCTTCTTGATTTCAAATTCATTATCACTCTCATAATCTTCTCCACCCTCCTGTTAGTGTCCACAGAGAAATCGGCATGGTGCACTTCTAAAGGCCCTATTTCTACAGAAGCAGATTTGGCACTGGTGGCTGGGGGATGCTTCTACCCCATAGAAGTGGGCAGGTCACAGCTAGCAGTTCTCTTGGAGTGAGTGATTACAAGGAAAGCCAATGTTTTGGTTTTTATGGCTCACTGAGCTTTCTTTTTTATGCCTCCTGAGACTACGGCTGGAGGAGGAACAAGGATAGTCTGTTTTAAGGAATATTCGAGTGAAGCTAGCTCTATAGAAAGGCGAGCATACTGCTGCTGTAGCTTTAGTACTTCTTGTAATCCTGCTACCTGAGACACCAGCTTATCCTTAGCAGCAATGAGAATAGAAACCTGTAAAGCCTGACACCATGGTGCAGAAGCACTAATAGGCAGCAGATAGGAAGGGGCACTGCAGGGAGGGCCTGAAGCAAGAGAGCAGCTCAGGTTTACTGGGCAAACTACCTCTTTCTCTAAAGTGTCTGAGTCCTCTGAAATTAAAGGGCTTTAAGCCAAATATTTCTTAAAGACTGGATTGATCAGTGGTGGATTGCCCAGGGCGGGCTGTTCAGACAAAGTGGTTACCTGGACATGTGGATAAAGAGCAGCCTGTGGGACTTCAGCCCTGTCTGCAGCTTTTGGAGGCTTTGTATTAGGGAGGGTGCCCTCTAAAGCTTCCGGAGACAAGGGATAGGGGCAATATTCTGCAACTGACAAAAGGTGCTGTTTCTCTGGATCATCAGCTGCATTTTATACCAAATCACGGAATAAACTCCAATAAGTAAATAAATTCTCAGGGACAGCATCGCATCAGGGCCCTGCTTTGCCAAAATTTCATTTAGTTCTCTACCTACTCTTCTCCATTTCTTACAATGTATCTCTGCTCCAACTATAATAAACCTGGACATGCCTGGTCTATGAAAACAACAACAACAAAAGTTTATCAATTCTTACTTTTTAACTCTAACTCCTCTTTCCATGAGAGCTGTCTTTAAGCAAATTATAAAGGCTGCTTCCTTTGATAGTTTGTTTCCCAGTTCCTGGAGTGGAGATGAATCAACTCACCAGGGACTTTTCTCTCTTCTATGAGCAGTGGAAGGGGTCCTTCACTACTTCTAAATTCTTGGGGTCAGGACAAACTTCTCTGGAACCTCCACTGGAAGGAAATAAGGTCCAAAACTCGCCCTCACATTGGGTGCCCCTTATCCAGTCCCATAGGGTTCAGTTATTCATGGGTGCGAGTGGTACTGCAAACCTGGGAGGAAATGGAATTGGAAGGGGAAGAAAAGCTAGAAACCAAGCAGAGGGTCCTATTAAGTCTCCATTTATTAGGCTGATGTGTCTGTTTTTAAAGCATACATCCCGGGGAATAGGAAGGGGTCGAGGGGGAATTTAACAAAGAACAAAGAAACACCCTAAAAGAAGCCAAAAAACCCTAAATTCCTTTTTTTTAAACTTTCAAAAATCTAAAAACACACTAAAACTCTAAAAGAAAAAAACCTGAAACTCTAAAAAATCCGTAAAACCCTAAAAATAACCCTAAAGACTTTTTTAAAAATTCAAAAACATTAAAAAACCCTAATTTTTTTTTAAAGTCCTAAAAAAAAAGTCCTAAAAAAACAAACAAACAAAAACCAAAACAAAAACTTGCAGGATTTTTTATAACACTAAAAAAAAATATACCCTAAATTTCTAAAAAAAAATAATAATAAAATAAAATAAAAACTTAGGACCCAAAAACCCAAAGACAATACTCAAAAACAAAACACTATAACCTTCAAATAAACATATATTTATGATATATATATATATATATATACATATATAAACATTACAATGAACCTAAAACCCTAAAATAAACCAGTAAACCCTAATCCCTAAAAAAAAAAAAACCTACATTTCTAAAAAAAATAAAAAAATAAAATAAATAAAATAAAATAAAAACTTCAGAACCAGAAACGCAAAACCAATACTCAAAAACAAAAATCTATAACCTTTAAATAAACATATATATATATAAAACATTACAATGTACATTAAAGCCTAAAATAAACCAGGAAACCCTAATCCCTATAATAAAAAAAAAAAAAAAACCGACAAAAACAAGAGAAACACAAAACAAAAACACACCATTACAACCCTGAAAACCCTAAATTTCTAAAAAAAAAATTCTAGAACCCTAAAAAAAATTCCTTAAAAAATTTTTCAAAACAACCCTGAATTTACCCCCAAAATCTTGAAATCTTAAAAAAAAGAAACCTAAATACCTATAATGCTAAAAAACACTAAAAAACTAAAAAACTAAAAAACTAAAAAACTAAAAAACTAAAAAACTAAAAAACACTAAAAAAATTTTTTAATTCAGAAAAACCTAACCTTCCAAAATCCCTAAAATACAAAAAAAAAAAAAAAAAAAACTAATACACACACACAGACAGACACCCAAAAATCTTAAATAACAATATAAAACCTAACACCCTAAGGCTGTAATATAAACCATGAAACACAATAAAACAAACAAACAAACAAACAAAGCAACTTTAAACTTCTAAAAAAAAATAAAAGTCTAGAAATGGAAAAACAAACTTCAAAATTACATATGACCCCAAAAACCCCAAAATAACCCTAAAGATTTTTATGAAAATCCTAAAAAAAACTACCTAAATCCTTATAAAGCTAAAAAATTAAAAATTAAACCCATTTTTAAAATACACATAAAAATCCCTAAAATCAGAAAAAAACTAAAAAATTAAACCATGAAAAAAATTATAAAAGCCTAAAAAAAACCAAAAAATAACTATTAAAAATAAAAATCAGACCTTAACCTCCCCAAACCCTAAAATTATTAAAAAAAAAAAAAAACAAAAACAAAAACAAAAACAAAAACAAAACCCGGAAATCCTAAAAAAAAATTAAAGTAGTAAACAAAAAAAAAAAAAATTAAATCTTTTAAAAAACCTGAAATATCCCTAAAAACCATAAAATTAAAAACAAAAACAAAGACAAAAACAAAAACAAAAATGAAGCTTTAAAAAAAAATCACCAAAAATCCAAAATTCTTTTTTAAAACTCATGAATGATAAAAAGACCCCCCAAAAAACCTAAAATCCTAAAAAAAAAAAACTCCTAAAATATTTTAAAAGCACTTAAAATACATCAAAACCCTGAATCTCCCCAAATCCCTGAAACACACTTTAAAAAACATATAAAACCTAATACCCTAAATATAAAAACTGAAATCCTAAAAAGAATCCTAAATTAAAAAAAAAAAATCTATAATACCAAAATAAACCCAAGAACCCTATAAACACCCTAAAACAAAAACCAAAAATCCCTCAAATAACTTAAAGCCATAAAAAAACCAAAAAACAACAAACAAACAAAAATACAACAACAACAAAAAACACATAAAACATAAAAACAAAACAAAACAAAACAAAATAAGAACTCTTAAAAAAATCCTAAAACATTCTAAAAACCTAAAAAAGACCTAAAATTCTACAAAACATCAAGAACCCTAAAAAAAAAATGTAAAACTATAAGAAAAAACCCTAAGGCTCCAAAAAAAATCCCAAAAATTTAACAACACCATAAAATTCTTAAAAAACATATACAAACAAGAAAACACCATGAAATTTCTTTTTTAAAAAATCTCTTCAAAAATATCCTAAATCACAAAGAAAATTCCTATAATTCTGAAAAACTGAAGAACACTAAAAAGACACAAAAAACACTAAAACCATAAAAAACCTAAAATCCTTTAAAAAGAAAAAGCTAAAAACCCATCAAAACACTAAAATCCAAAAAAAAAAAAACCCTTAAATGATGTAAAACATACCTACAAAACTTTAAAGCCCTAAATAAAACCTGAAACCCTCAAGAGAATGCTAAAGTTCTAGAAAAGAAAAACAAAAACAAAAACCAAAAAACAAAAAAACAAAAACAAACAAACAAACAAATACTCTAAAATTCTAAAAAGAAAAAAAAAAAATTACAAGAAACCTAAGATGACAGCATGCCCTGCTTATAGACTATGGTAAGGCAGCTGTTTAACTTTCACAATTTTGGGTGATGTATTCCGGGAGTACCAGATTGAAGAAAGGGGATTATTCCTCCATATGATCCTGAATCACATGCTTTTGAAGAGTCAGGACTAGTGGTACTCAATTTTCCCAATATTGTGGCCCTTTAAAACACAGTTCCCAAATCGTAATGTTATCTCATTGCAAATTCAAACTATAATTTTGTTATAATCATTAATTGTAATGTATATATCTTATAAACAAGATATATGATATGGGACACTTGTATCAGGTTTTTTGAGCACTGAAAAGGGTCTCAACCCATGGTTCGAAAACCATTAGTCTAGACACGATGGGGGTACCATTACCAATGTATAATGTTTATCTAGTGTTGCTGGGCAGATGTCTCCCACCATTGATCACAGACGGTTTTTCAAGAACAGGCTTCTTCTGAGTCTCCAACCTTCTTTCCACACCTGTACAGCTTGTTGATGATCACTGATGTATCAAATGGCGGTACTTAGTAAATTAGAGTAATCCAGTTATCTCTTAAATTCTAGAAAATGGTGATTCTAAAAATGGTTCCACTAGCTAAAAGCAGTGGCTGGCACTCTTCCTAGGGATCCCTTATGTAGTGTCCCTTTATATCTCCAAGGCCAACAGCAGATGGCTGAGTCCCTCCTGGGCTGTAACTCTCTAATCTATTCTCACCCACTATGCAGCTTTCTTTCATGAAGAGATCACATGATAACACTGAACTCATCTCATCTTTAGTCAGCACAAATAGCCTAATTATTTTCCCCTATGGCTCAGTTGATCATGATTCTGAGACATAATCATACATGTTGTATTGACAAAAAGAATGACACTGATTTCTAGTATATAATAAAGCCTATTTTGCATGACTTCTTTTCAGGAGTCAGGAAATTCAAGAAGAAGACATTATCAGTAGATAAAGAAATTCTAGTGAGATGTTGAAATCACAGAAGGGATCCAATGGGCTAGAAAGACAAAAGAGGGAACCAAACTCCCTGTCATAATTAAACCTTTCCTATGACAGCATTATTCGTTGATTTTTATTTGTAGGTCCTATCCCTCCTGACCCAGTCCAATTTTTCCTAATATATTAATACATGAAGATCAGTCTACAGAAAATTACATTTGGGGAAACTCATTCAAACAACATATGAAGGTGAATATTTGAAAATATATAGTCATGTGGGGGCATTTTTCTTTCTACCTCATGTACACTTAAAATCTCTAACTACTTCCTTCCCTATGAAAGCATGGCAGCCCACTGAGTGACGTGTGTTTAGGGTGAATAATGTTATACAAAGATGTAAACACCTTGCCATATCCTGTCAACCATATCTAGCCCAAAATGCAATATCCACATGAGATTAGAAACATAAAAATAAATTTTATAGTATCTTGAAGCTAAAATTCCCAATTTAATCAAACCATCATTTAGAATCTTCTACTTAATACCAATGTGCTTTAAGTGTACAAGTCACTGGACTTTGTTGTGACTCTTTTCACAGGTTTATACTGTTCTTTAACCATCTTCATCCTCCCCACTATTCTCCATTTCTATCTGCTCAGCCCCCCTGCTGCTGCCCATACTTTCAAAATATCACCTTTTATTTAATGTGCCTTATTAAAATTATAATTTGACAATTGTCATTTTGAGTTTGGCTTGTCTCACCTAACATAATTCTCATTACCATCTATTCTTTCTGAAATCAAAACCCTTCACTAGTAAACTTAGATGAGAAATACCTCTGTCTCTCTCTCAGTCTCTCTGTCTCTCTGTCTCTCTGTCTCTGTCTGTCTGTCTCTATCTCTGTCTCACACTCTCTCTGTCTCTGTCTCTCTGTCTCTCTGTCTCTCTGTCTCTCTGTCTCTCTGTCTCTCTGTCTCTCTGTCTCTGTCTCTGTCTCTCTCTCTCTCTCTCTCTCTCTCTCTCTCTCTCTCTCTCTCTCTCTCTCTCTCTCTCTCACTCTCTCTCTCTCATTTTAAGAAATTCACCGTGTGGTTGACATCTATATTTCCTCCATAGCTTGTCTATTTCACACAGTATAACAATCAACATTGATATTATGGATGTTTAGTGGTTCTTCTTAGATTATTATTGGAACGAAAATCAAACTGGGAAGATAGTACCTCAGATGAAGACTGCCCTCATCACACTGACATATGGCCACATCTGTAAGGAATGATCTTTTGTTGATGGCTGAGCTGGAAGAGTCTAACTAATTAGTTAGTGTCATCCACTATGAAGAGGATGTACAGTGTGGTGGGGACAGTGGAGGAGTCTGAAAAAGATTTTTTTTTTTGAAGAACTGAAGATCTATGTGGCATGAACAATTAAAGTGCCTTCTAATTTGTAAGTAAATTCCATACTTACCTGTGTCCAGTATTCTGTCAACCCATATTTCAAAAGTAAAATTACATTATCTATTTCATCCTGTTTTACTGCATTCAATCTATGAAATTCCTTGTAACCAGAAATGTTGGTAAATTTTAAAGAGCTTTAAAATGTGACTGTTAGATACCGGGTTGTTTTAAGTTTATCTCAAATTTGTAAGCAGGACCAAGGACTATGATTTCCTTGCACTTTGCAAAGAATCCATAATTCATGATTGCCATTGGCTTCAATACAAGGTATTCAATCCTGTCAAACTCCAGCTTTCTTTGAATAAAAAATTGTCTTCCTCTAACTGTGGGTTTTGATAAAATGAATAGTGTGCTATCCAGTGTGTTGCCTCAAGAGTCTGGCAACATTTCTGATTCCAAGAACAGCTTAAAGATAACCAAGGGGAAGATTGTAACAGGGAAAATAACCACCAAGAATGCTGGTGTGTCAGACACTGAAGACTTTCACAGAAGGAAAATAAAAACAACCCCCCCAAAAAAACCAGAATAAACAAACAAACAAACAAATACACAATAAAAATGATACAAGAGTGAATCTACTTGGGCAGAATGTGAATCAGGTAATCAGGCCATTTTTGTAGGGATTTATTTTGGATTTCTAGGAGGCCATATGAAAATGTAAATTCTAGATGCTCAATGTTTCTGAGTGTAACTCCAGAAGGAACCAGCCTGATAGGGGTTCTATGATGTAAGCTGAGATAGGGTGATGTCACAGAGCACTGGTCAGAGTTTGCACATCTATTCCACTTGGAGACACTAGAATTCCTTGAAGCTGGGTTCAGTATCTTCACAGTGGTGTGTGAAAGCCAGGTCAGCTCCTGACCCATAAAGTTTTTCCAGAGGCTTTTGGTGCCTGGCCTGGTTCAGAAGACAGAATCTTGAAAACTAGGACATTTGTTTGGGGTATGTATATTTATGGAGTATCTTGGACTCTCATGGCTCCTTAAGGCTATATGTTTTCCCTCCTACAGTAAGTAACTGTACATTCTAATTTCTCCCATGTTTGGGATCTAGGAGTGTGGATGGTTTAGGTTATTTGATCTCCTGAGTTTATTAACCTTGCTAACAATATCTCCTTCACAATTCCACTAATATGCCAAAACTCCCCTTTGTCCATGTGCATTTTAGAAGATATTATTTCTAAATGGCTGATATGGCATGGACTTGTTGAGATCTTGTTGAAGTCGGAGATGCAATGGCTTCAATAATATGCCTGGGACTGGGTCTGGAGACACAATACAGAAGGCCAGTTGTGTGCTCTGTCCCTAGGTAGATATTTGTGAAAGTAGCCAACTAGCTCAGAACATGCAAATACAAGAGAGGTATGGTGACAACTCTGGCTCATTTTTTAATTCTATTCTGCTTGATCCTTGAGGGCAACAGACATACCAACTTCCACACTGACCTACCCATTTAAGGAAGGTTTCCTCAGCAGAGGAAAATTAGCTCAGGGCTGAAGAAATTTTTATCTGAGTATGTTATTCTGAGCTCTAGAGAATTACTTGTTAATTTCCCTATGTTCATTTCCTGGAATACCTTGTTCGTTGGTTTATTTGTTTGTTTAATTTTATTTTGAGTTTCTCTGTGTGTAGCTATGGCTGTCAGACCAAGCTAGCCTTGATGTCACAAAGGTCAGCCTCCCACTGCCCCTTGAAATCTGGGATTAAAGACTTAGGTCACGACCATCTCCTATTAAATTCTCTTTTTATTCGTTTGTTTTCTTTGTTTGTTTTTTGTTATTTTGTTCTTTGTTTTGTTTGTTTGTTTGTTTTGTTGTTTTTGATCTATTTGAAACAGGAATACTCTGTATGTCACTGGCTGCCCTGGGTCTAACTTTGTAGACCAGGTTGGCCTCTAACTCAGAAAAATGCCAGACCCTGCCTCCTGAGTGCTGGGAATAAATGCATGCACCATAATGGCTTATGAAATTCTTATTTTGATAAAATTGACTTTAGAAGCACACACCTGATTAGCATAGCCTTCTTCACCTACCCAGAAGTTCTCTTAAAGAAGAGCATTGGTCCAGCATTCTCTCGCACCCCACACCCATTGCCCTTTAAGATCTCATATTTATGACAGAGGCAACAGCATTGTTTCTGGTTTAAACAGGCAAGATCTTCAAACCCAGACAATGGCCAAGTATGATGATTGAACAAAGAATGATAGTCACAAGACAGGGTTGCTGTGGCCTAATACACCAGTTCTACAGCCATTTAGAAGACAATACCTCCGAAGAGGCTGAGCATGACATCCCTCAAAAAGAAGAGGAGGAGGATGGCTTCATCCCAGGCCCTGAGAATTATTGTCGGCTGCAGAATTTCTCACAGTTGGAAGGAAGGTAATGAACCTGTCAGCCATTGGAAGGCCATAGTTCTAGATCAACTGCCAACAAACCCTTCTCTTTATTTGCTGAAGTATGACGGTATTGACAGCGTCTATGGACTGGAGCTCCACTGTGATGAGAGGATTTTAAATCTTAAGGTTTTGCCTCACAATGTAGTATTTCCTCAGATAAGGGATGCCCACCTCGCCAGAAGCCTGGTTGGCAGAGCAGTACAACACAAATTTGAGGGAAAGCATGGCTCTGAGGAAAACTGGAATGGGATGGTGCTAGCCCAGGTGCCAGTCATGAAGGACTGGTTTTACATTAGCTACAAGAAGGATCCGGTCCTCTACATTTATGAGCTCCTGGATGAATACGATGAAGGTAACCTTGACATCATTCCAGAGACTCCTCATGCTGAGGTGACATCACATGATAACAGTGACTTCTTAATAGGAAACTGGGTGCAATACACCAGAGAGGATGGTTCCAAAAATCTTGGAAAGATTGTTTACCAAATTCGTGCCAATCCTTCTGTGTACTTTATCAAGTTTCATGGTGATCTCCAGATCTATGTCTATAATCTGGTGTCAAAGACTCCTTAAGGTGAAAAAATCACAAAAGTACAGGCCCATAAACTTGTAGAATAGGAAAAAAAATGTTTGTTTTCCTGTGTTGTCTACCTAAGTGTCTTTGACAAACCCAGTATGATTGCCAATAAAATTTGTTTTGCTCTAAAATTTAAAATGTGTGATATGACACCATGATTTTTTTATGTACAGTTCAAATAAGTAATTCAGAAAATAAAATGAGTATGCTTTTAGGTAATTTCAGGTGTTGAATAGACATGATATGATATGACATGATATGACATAAGACTTTGGTGGAAGAGATGGGCTATGGTGGAAGAACAGTACATACATCTGATATCACACATGGTAAAATTAATAGGACTTAGTATCTCTGCTCTGTATGGAGGACTGGAATTGGAGATGGGATGTGGTGGAGCAGGGATCGCAGCAAAAGAAGGATGTTTATTAAGTAGGGGAGAAGGATATAACATCAGTAGAATCTCTGGTATGATGTCTGAGGAAGAAACAAAGTTGGTGAAAGAGTGACACATAAAAGGAATTTGGCCTTGGAACATAAGGAGTAATCCATAAAAATGATCCAAACAGTTTCAGCAATTAGAGAGTATCAAGTTTCATTTGAATAATGAAGTCTAGTGAAACTTGTCTCTCTTTTTAATATTTTTATCTTATATGTGTGAGGGTAGGACATGTGCTTGTGAGTGCAGGTGACCACAGAAATATGAGTTGTTGGGTCCCCTGGAGCTGCCATTAATGGTGATTGTGAGCCTTGGATATGAATTCAAGAAACCAAATCCAGTCTTCTGGATTTAGAGTCATCTCTCTAATCCCACAAAGATATCTATGTTAAGAAATACATTATTTACATGCAGAAAACAAACCACGATGAAGGTATGAAAGATCAAATTGATAGTGAAATTTAAAAAGAACAATGGACACACAAAGGAGTAGAGGACACTGAGGGATAAATAAATTCAAAGAAGGAATTCTCACAAAATGAAGCAGGAGACTCAGGAAGAATAGAAAGTTCATTTACATAGTCAAAATTGTGCCATATCCACATTGGCTTCTTTTGTTTATTAACAAATAGCCAGCCAGTCATTACAGAAGAATGTGGTGTGTGTGTGTGTGTGTGTGTGTGTGTGTTTCTTAGAGTACATTTTACCAGAATAACTAGTGAATCCAAATCTAAGAGTATATATATGAGTCTCCCTAAAACATCATAAACACCATGATTTTTTTATGTACAGTTCAAATAAGTAATTCAGAAAATAAAATGAGTATGCTGTTAGGTAATTTCAGGTGTTGAATAGATCCTGTGTTCCTTCCCTGAGCACTCTTTGCCTCTGATGAATCCTGTGATCTTTTGGATATCTGTGATGAATGACCCAGATGACCATCAAAATCTCCCACACTGGTCTGTTCCACCTGGCTCTCCACCAAACGTATGACTATCTACATATCTGTGTGCTACTTCAACCTGTCTATGCCCTTGAAATTCCAGTCTTTTACTTGTCTGTAACCTCCTTCTCAGAAAACATAGAAGGTGTATCGAATGCATTTGTGCTGACATCTTTCCTATGCTGTTTGTCATGGGTTTCAAATGCTTTGAGGTTGCCCACTT
This sequence comes from Mus caroli, assembly GCF_978045245.1. NCBI lineage: Eukaryota > Metazoa > Chordata > Mammalia > Rodentia > Muridae > Mus > Mus caroli. The sequence goes on from NW_028227277.1 coordinate 13,274,802, forward strand.
GGTAGGTCACTTCTCCTGAGGAGCCCCTGAGCTTCATTGGTGTCTGCCTTGGCCAAATCTACACTCTAAGAGTGTCTCTTTGAGGGAGGCTTATCATGTACTCATTCATTGCTGTTTTTCTCTCTTGAATAAGTTTGTATGCTGCATGACTAGAAATACTCTCTATTGTTGATTAATTTTGATATCTGGGAGAGTTTCTGTACTAGCTGGTTGTCTTAGTTAGGGTTTCATTCATTTGAAATGCCACCATGACCAAGGCCTCTCATAAGGGACAATATTTCATGAGGGCTTTTCAACATTCATTACATGTTCAGAGGTTCAATCCACCATCATCAAGGCAGGAAACAGGGTAGTGTCTTGTCAGGCATGGTGGTGGAGTGGAATCTGAGAGTTATGCATCTTGATCCAATTGCAGCCAGGAGAAAAGATTTGTTTTGCATGCAGCGAGGAGGAGAGTCTCTTTCACTCTGGACAGAGCTTTAAAGACCCAGAATGATATGCTTCCTCCATCAAGGACACACCTACTCCATCAAGTCCACACCTCCTCATAGGCCAACTACATTCAGAATGCCACACTGGTTTCATAGCAATTTGACAAGATCTAAATTCTTTAAAAGGAGGAGCCTCAGTTGAGAAAATGCCTCCATATGATCTAACTCCCAAGCATTTACTTAATTGGTGGGAGACTGCCCAGTCCAGTGTGCATGGTGAAATCCAAGATTTGAGGAGCAAGTCAATAAGCATCACCACTCCATAGCCTATGCATGCGCTCCTGGCTCCATGATCCTGTGTTCTTTCAGGTTCTGTCCCAACTTCTTTGGTGATAAACAGCAATGTGGAAGTATAAATTGAATAAAACCTTTTCTATGTAGTTTCCTCTATGGACCTGGTGTATCCTTACAACAATAGAAACAGTAAGTGGGACAGATTCTTTCAGAAGCTAAATGTCAAATAGTATCACTGTCACTTATCCTATAACCACACACAATAATGTATAGACGTTTCATTTTAATTTAAAGGTAAGATGTACTCATTACCTATATGACAGGTAATTGTTCTAGTTTGCTTCTTTCTCACCATAAAGAATACTACAATCAAAAATAACTTGGGAACAAAAGGGTTAGTTGCTTACAGGTTACAGACTATCTCCTAGGAAGCCAAAAATAGGAACTTGAAGTGATAACAGGAAACACTGTTTATTGGCTTGATCCTGTCTTAGTCACTGTTCTATTGCAGTGAAGTGACACCATGGTTAAGGCTATTATTAGATAATAAAGCATTTATTTGGACGATGGGATACAGCGTCAGAACTTTGGTCAATCATCATGGCAGGGAGCACAGAACTGAAGCAATAGAGAACTATTGATTCTTAGGCAGCCTGAGAGAAAGAGAGAGAGAGAGAGAGAGAGAGAGAGAGAGAGAGAGAGAGAGAGAGAGAGAGAGACAGAGACAGAGACAGAGACAGAGACAGAGAGAGACAGAGACAGAGAGAGAGAGACAGACACAGAGACAGACAGAGACAGAGAGAGGCAGAGAGTGGCAGAGAGAGACAGAGAGACAGAGAGATTGAGAGACAGAGAGATTGAGAGACAGAGAAAGAGACAGAGAGAAAGACAGAGATAGACAGAGAGACAGAGAGACAGAGAGACAGAGACAGAGACTTAGAGAGACAGAGACAGATACAGAGACAGGGACAGAGAGATTCTGCCATTATATGGGTTCTTTAAATACAAAAGACCTCTGATTTTCCAAAAGAGCCATTTTCACAATCTTAATTTGCTAATCTAAGAAGAAACAAACGGAAGCAAAAAAAATTCCACCAGATTGAATCTAAACCTGATAAAGAGCTTTTATCATAAATGGGTGTTGGATTTTGTCAAATGCTTTCTTAGCATCTAACGAGATGATCATGTGGTTTAGGTATGTTTTTTAAAAAGCTTTAAACAACCTAAAATAATAATAATCTGTAGAACCCTAAAAAGACACGAAAAAACCTTAAGTCTAAAAAACCAGAAATGTTGATGTGAATAATTCCAGTACTTTGGGAGGTAGAGGTACAACCCCTAAAAACTGCCCTAAAATTCAACAAAACCTCAAGAACCCTAAAAAGACCCCAAAAATTATAAAACCATTTTGTGAAACAATGTGCTATAGTATTTGAAGACTCATAAAGTGACGATCGAGGTCATAAAATGTACCCCTTTGACCCAATGGGCTCTCATAAAAATAAAATAAAAATAAAAAAATAAAAATCATTTCTGTTCAGGAACTCATGGGATATTTTTTATTTAAATATAACAAGCAGGTGCAGGGGGAGTCCCATGGCCCTGAAGTCACTGACGAAGCCTCTGACAGAGGCCAGAGAGGCGAGGTCCAGGGGCAAGAAGTGAGCTGCAGGGGGCGGGGCCAGGGGGTCAAGGCTTTTCAGTCACTCAGGCCCAGGGCAGGAAGTGCATGTCATGGGAGGGGCCTGTGACGTCAGACTCCTTCAGTCTTTCTCCAATTCAACCAATGATTCTGTCCACTAGTTCTTATATCCTGATTATTCTATTATTTTGTTGAATTTATACATCTGATCTAAGAGCTTTCTGGAAGGTCTCTAGGGGTTTTTTGTGTCAGGTTATGCTATTTATTACTAAAATTATATGACTTCAAATTTCTCTATTTGAACCACTTTTATTGTTTTTTTTTTTTTTTTGCCTTGCTCTCTAGGCAAGATTCATAATAAATTCCTTAAAAAAAAAAAAAAAAAAACAAAAAAACCTACAATTCTATTCAACATAGGTGTTTCTCAGCCATTCGGTGTTCCTCAGGTGAGAATTCTTTATTTAGCTCTGAGCCCCATTTTTTAATGGGGTCCTTTGATTTTCTGGAGTCCACCCTCTTGAGTTCTTTATATATATTGGATATTAGTCCCCTATCTGATTTAAGATAGGTAAATATCCTTTCCCAATCTGTTGGTGACCTTTATTTCTTATTGACGGTGTCTTTTGCCTTGCAGAAGATTTTCAGTTTCATGAGGTACCATTTGTCAATCCTCGATCTTACAGCACATGCCATTGCTGTTTTATTCACTTTACTAAATACTATTGGAAAGAGTACATTACCTTGTTTCTTGATTTTAGTTGTTTGAGTTTTTAGAGACTGGGTTTCTCTGGCTGATCAAGAACTCCCTCTGTAGACCAAGCTGGTCTTGAATTCAAAAATCCTTCTAACTGTTTCTCCCAGTTGCTGGGATTTAAGTCATGGGCCACCACTGCTACAAACACACACACACACACACACACAAACACACACACACACACTATATATATAGATGTACTGAGCAAACAGGTAAAACTGTGTTCTAGGAATTTCAGACTTGTCAGGAATAGTCTAATTCTAAAAGGAATAATACATGACATGTATAGTATAATCTTACTGTTCTTAACAGCAGTTCTGGAAGATGAGTAGCATTACTTGTATGTGAGTCCAAACATCCTAATAATCATATTACATTCAACAACACTTTGACAAAGGAGACTCCAGAACTTCTGATAAAATGGGACTTGCATAATTTTAAAGTGCCTGTTCAGATATGGTAGATCCTATGACCATCTGCACAGATGGGGAAGGTCTTAATGTGTCTTGTGTACCTGTACAAGACTTGATTGTGGCTTCAGAATGAGGGGAAGGGCCTAGAGATACCTCTGTAGATGTGGCCTCTCCTAGAGCATCATGGACATATTTGAGAGATCTAAGAGACTCTTGGGCAGGTAGGGAGATTTCTAGCCCTACTTGTGTACTCATGGAAGTTCCAAGAAAACTTTCTTCAGCTGAAAAAGGGGATAACAACTTCTGTCTAGAAGTATCAGGTGTCTTAGCCAACTTGATGGTCAAAACAGGTTCCACGGGTTTTTTGAAGATGAAGTAGAACCCAGAGCTTTCTGGGCATTTGGAAGATATTCTGGAGACATGTGTTGGCATGGAGAAGGACGAACGGCCCTTTGTCCATGTGGATAAGAGTCTATAGCATCTTGTGTATTTGGGGAAGATGGCTGATCCTCTTGAGGAGATAGGGTAGTTCTCATAGTCTCCTGTGAAATTTGGGGAGGTCCTATGGATTCTTGTGCACAGGTAGAATCCAAGGAATTCCCTTCTTTAGCTGTACAGGATGCTACAGACTCTTGTGTGTGCAAATCACATCCCATAGCACCTTATTCACATTGGATTGGATCCAGAACTTACTGTACAGATGGAATCTGTCCTAGAACATCTTTTGTAGATGTGTCACAACCACGAGTCCTTTCTAAAGATGGGACTGTGCCTATAATTCCTTTTGTAGAGGTATCCTGTCCTACAATCCCTTTATGTGATAGGGTAATACTCAGAGAATCCTGTACAGGTTTTGGAAATCCTAGCATCTTTGGTGTATATGGGGAATTCTTTACAGCCTCTCCTACAGATACATAATGTACCAGCGCCCCCAAGGGCTGCATGGAGGGTTGTATGGTCTCAGCACACTGTACAAAGATGGAGCTTGTTTGGCTCCCTGGAAGCATTTTGGCAGAATCTCGGCTGTTTGGGACCTGATGACAAGTCAGGAGGGCCCTTTTGGCTGGTAGGGGATATTTGAATAATTCTTGATCAGATCGGGACTTTCTGAGGACCCATTGTTTGGAGAGAGCATCTTTCAGTCCTCTGCTAGAATGAGAATGTTCAGGATCACTTTTCATAGCAGGAGAATGATTTAATCTTCCTTTCTGTGGGAGAGCAGATTTAAGAACATGTCTTTGATGTTCTTCCATAGAGGGAGATAATCCTAGTGGCCCCCTTACAGATAGAGAAGGTTTCAGAACCCCTGGCGAAGATGTTGATGGTTCTAGTTCACTTTGTGTTTGTGCAGAAGGCACAAGAGTCCCTTTGGAAGACTCGGGAGTTTCTATCACATCTAGCCTATGTGTGAAACTCTCAAGAGCCCCTTCTAAGGATGGCAAAGGTCCTTGAGCTCCAGGTATAAGTGTGGAAATTTTTGTCTCTGATTGGGCAGATATGAGCGGTTTGAGGCTCACTTGGGGAATCATGTTTGCATTTCTTTCCCTTTGGACTGGAAGAGATGATCTGAGCCCGTTTTTTAATGGTAGAGGACTTTGAAAGCCCTCTTGGTTTAAAGGGGAAGTTCTGAAATCCCCTTGGTCAACAGGGTCAGGTCTCAAACTAACTTTACGAGAAGCAGATTGCATAGAGCACTTTGGGGGAGAAGGGGAACATCTTTGGCTCTCTTTGTGACAGGACTTATCTCCATGCTCTGCTTTGGCAGCTGTCAAACATGTTGAACTCTCTTGGGGAAAGGAGATGGAACTCGGTGCATTTGGGACAAAGGAGAAATCTCTGACGTTACCTTTGGGAGAAGGAGGTTTGGATCCCTCCTTGTCTGATGGGGCCTGTGGTAGGTCCCCTTGAACAGAGGAGTCTTGTCCAACATGCTTTGGAGGAGAATTGGAAAGATGAGAGTTATGTAGGGTAGGGGACATCCTTTTAGAACTCCTTCTGGAAGAGGAGGCATGTATGATTTTCCTTTCAACACAAGTGGGAAGTCTTTGGGATGCTTGGGCAGAAGTGGAATGTCCCATAGACTCTTGGAAATATCTGGTTAGTTCCAGAACATCTTGGGTTGATAGGGACAGTCCCTGAGCATGTTGGGTGGATAGCGACAGTCCCTGAGCATCTTGGGGAGAAGTGGAAGATCCCAGATCTTCCTGGCTAAATCGGGAAGGATGTGGGGAACCTTGAATGTGCGGGGAAATTACCTGTCCATGTTGTCCAGCAGAAGATGGCCCATGCACTGTGTGATCTTCTTTGAACTTTTGTCTGGCATCTCCTGCCTCATGTTTAAAAGATGTTGCAGGCACTCTGGCACCCAACTGGTCAAAATCCATAGGTTCTTCAAACACAGTGGATATAGACTGGCTTCTTGTCACCTTCCCAGGGATGGGCACAGAAGAGGAGGCTACTCTTTTTCTGGTGGTGGGCTGTAAAACAGATGGTCTGGTATCCCTGGTCAGTGGGTGACTCGTGCTCTCAGGAACCCTCAGAGGAAGTGTAAGTGTCCATTTTTTTGTTCTTTTTTAGATCCTTAAGGGGGTCTGAGGTCCTCTTCTTGGCCGAAGCCTTGACAAGAGCTTTGAGTTTCAGTAGCTTATCTGTCACATGTGCATCAGGTTTTTTGAATCTCTGGTCTTCATAGGGATTTGGGCACCTGAACTTTTACCCAGTTGGTCTAAGGGGCCCCGGAGTAGCAAAATCCCTTGGGTCTCTGCTGGTCAAGTGCTGACCCTGTTGGGGTAAGGTGTTACCATCTGGTTGGGGGACAGTGAAGGGGGTCCCAGGCTGTGGAGGCTGGGAAACCGATGGTCTGTGGTCAGAGGGTAAAGTCCAGGCTGAGGCTTGCTGCCCTCTCTCCACATGTCTGGCCATTTAATTGTGAAGGACATTGTTCAAGAAACATGAAATGGGCCACTGCCCATGAAAGTGGCAGCGAATGTACTTACAAATGGTTACTCGAGGCTAAATAAATAAATAAATAAATAAATAAATAAATAAAAAAATAAACGCTTAAGCAGCTTCCTCTGAGAGAGGCTCTCTCTCCCTAGAACTGTGAACGTGTCCTGAAGGCCAAGCACACAGAACTAGAGTGGCCGTTGGCCTCAGGAATCAAGCAAACTTCGAGAACTGCTGTCCTCATGCCTGCACGGGCCAGTCCCAAGCCTGGAGAGAGGCTGTCCTCATGCCTGAATGGGCCAGTCCTGAGCCTTGAAAGTGAGTGTCCTTGTGCCTGCACGGGTCAGTCCTCAGCTGGAAAGTGGCTGTCGTCAAGCCTGCACGGGCCAGTCCAGAGCCCATGGAGAAGCTGTCCTTGTGCCTGCACTGGCCAGTTCTGATATTCCTCACTTTGCACTTCTGCTTGAGGTAGCAATGCAATCATCCAAGCTTTCTGAATGAGGAGGGACGCTGAGGAGCCCCTTCTTTTGGGTTCAGAGTGCTACTTGGTCCGGTGTTTTAGTGATTTTCAGTTCTTATTAGGCTTTAGGGTATTTTTAGCATTTTACTGTTTCTATTTTTTTTGTTTTCTTGAGTTTTTTTTTCTTTTTTTTTAATTTAAGAATTATATTTTTGGGGTTTAAGAGTTTTAGTGTTAGCAGGCAGTGGTGACCTTGCCTTTAATCCTACACTTGGGAGGCAGAGGTAGATGGATTTAAGAGTTCAAGGTTATCATGGTCTCTAGAGGACGCCCCAGGACAGCCAGGGTTACACAGAAAAACCCCGTCTCCAAAACTCAAAAAAAAAAAAAAAAGAAGAAGAAGAAGAAGAAGAAAGAAAGAAAGAAAGAAAGAAAGAAAGAAAGAAAGAAAGAAAGAAAGAAAACAAAAATAAGTTTAGTGATATTTTTGGCTTCTTGTGTGTTTTTTTAAGATTTTTAGGATTTTTTTTAGTGTTTGTAGGGTTTTTAGACGAGTGTTTTAGAGTGTTTATTTGTCTTTTTTTTCAGGCTTCTAGTTTATTTTTAGTATTTTTTTTCTGTTTCTTTAAATGATTTTAGTGTGTTTTAGGGTTTTGAGGTTTTATTTATCCTTCAGGGTTTTTTTTTTTTTTATTTTTTGTTTATTGTTTTTTTTTTCTTTTCTTTTTTTTGCATTTTAGTGCTTTTCTTAGGTTATTTTGCTGTTCTTGTTCTTGAATACTTATTTAAAATTTGAGTGTTTTTAATTTTGGTGTTTCATAGTTTTAGTGTTGCCAAGCAATGGCGGCCCATGCCTTTAAACCCAGCAATTGGGAGGAAAAGGTAGGGGATTTTTGAGTTCAAGGCCAGTCTGGTCTACAGAGGGAGCTCCAGGACAGCCTGGGATACACAGAGAAAAACAGTCTCCAAAAAACTCGAAAAAAAAAAAAAAAAAAAAAAAAGAAAGAACGAAAGAAAAAAAAAGAAATATAAAGAAATTAAGATATAAATTAAGCCTTCGGGTCCACTACAGCATTGGGGTGCATTGCCCGGGGAGTCTGCTGACACCAGCAAGGACGCACACAGGATCCCCCATGGGATCCTAAGATCTCTGGTGCATGGAACACAGCGTCTGCACCAATCCATTCTCGCAGGACCTGAGATTGCATTAACTAGGGATGCAGATAACCTAGCCTAAACAGGGGCAAAAATCCCGTCCAGTCCACCCTAGCACTGGGGTTCCTTTCACGTGGAGTTTCTGGACACCCCCAAGTTCCTCACAGGACCCTCCACGGGATCATAAGACCTCTGGTGAGTGGAACACAACCTCTGCCAGGAGGCAGGTTCAAACAACTGAAATCTGGCCACCTTCTGTGCAAGAAGAGAGCTTGCCTGCAGAAAGTACTCTGACCACTGAAGCTAAGGATAGAGCTAGTCTGCTGATAGAGGCTAACAGAGTCACCTGAGGAACAAGTTCGTATCACAGACAACTATAACAACTAGCTTCAGAGATTACCAGATGGCGAAAGGCAAACATAAGAATCCTACTAACAGAAATCAATTCAACTAACCATCATCAGAAAACAACACTCCCAATCACCTAGTCCTGGGCACCCCAAAACATCCAAAAAGCAAGACCCAGACTTAAAAGCATAACTCATGGTGATGGTAGAGGACATCAAGAAGAACTTTAATAACTCATTAAAGAAATACAGGAGAACACAGCTAAACAGGTAGAAGACCTTAAAGAGGAAACAGAAAAATTCCTAAAAGAATTGCAGGAAAACATGACCAAACAGGTGATGGAATTGAATAAAGCCATGCAAGACATAAAAAGGGAAGTAGACACAATAAAGAAAACCCAAAGTGAGACAACGCTGGAGATAGAAACCCTAGGAAAGAAATCTGGAACCATAGATGCAAGCATCAGCAACAGAATGCAAGAGATTGAAGAGAGAATTTCAGGTGAAGAAGATTCCATAGAGAACAACGGCACAACAATCAAAGAAAATACAGGTCGATACCACTGTCTTCTGCAAGAGATAGTGTCGATCCAGAGCTCCTCTATTGTGGCTCCACCATGTGGTCGACAACTCTGTCTCCTGTGGGAGATATGTGTCGGCCCAGAGCTCCGTCATTAAATTACCTCACGCTTTTACATTAAGATGATCGTCTGTTCGTGATTCTTGGATGCACACCGAACAAGAATTGAGTGGGGGTTTCCCCACTAGGTTCTTTCATTTGGAGGTTCCACGGAGATCTGCATGACCCAGGAACCCCGAAAGACCCCTTGGAGCTGCATGCAGCTACAGGGCTGGACTGAGAACTTCAGCAGCAGCAGCATGCACTGGCCGAGACAAGGCGCTACGTGGGAAACTGTGGCCCAGGAACACCGATATGGAGGTTTCCCCGGGATGCCTGCCCCACCACCACCACACATTTCACCACCTGCAGGACAGGCAAGAAAAGAAAGAGGGGCGAGGCCTGCGGGGGTCCCCCAGCACTGGCCTCTGCTGGCTTCCTAGGGCCAACTAGAGTCACCTCTTCTGCCACCTTCCCCTGCATCCCCGAGTTGCCTGGTGCAGCCATCTGTGAGAGCTGCCTTCCCTTCCCTGCCTCACATGTTTTCTCTTCTAGGGTGGTCTCACCCTAAGCTGCTAACCAGCGAGGGAGACATCTGCCCACTTAAAACTTCTGTCCCAGGTAAAGAGCACCTACAAGTCTAATCACCAGGCTCTGACAAATGCGTATAGAGGTCTAGAAAAAGGTGAGCTTAGACTGTAAGAAAAAGCAAAGCTTCGGCAGACTGAGGAGAAATAGATAATAGTAAAAATAGAGATAAAAGAGATTAGAGAGGTCCGAGATGAGAGAGAAACACCAAATGAAAAATATTTAGAGTAAAACCAGTAAGTAAGAGGCAGAAAAGGCATATTACAAACGGAGAGAGAGAGAGAGAGAGAGAGAGAGAGAGAGAGAGAGAGAGAGAGAGAGAGAGAGAGAGAGAGAGAGAGGGGCGAGAGGCAAAAAAAGAGAAGACAAGAGGGATCGTAAACAAGAGAGAAATTTGACTAGAATCTTGGCCACAGTGATAAGAGAAAAAGAAAAAGACAAGATCTAGACAAGAAATCTGGGCAACAGAAGACCGAGCCTCAGCTAAAAAGGCTCAGCTGTGTCAGATTAAAGTTACTTATTTAAAATACACCTTTCGAGATGGGAAGCAGTGGCTAAATAAAGCCAAAAAAAAAAAAAAAAAGTCTATAACTACACCAAGGCAAGTAAGAAAATTCTTGGGCACCGCTGGTTTCTGCAGGCTCAGGATACCTGGGTTGGCTACCTTAGCTGCCCCTTGTACCCCCTAACCAAGGAAGGGGAAGTGTCTGTGTAGACCCCAGATCACCAGAAAGCCTTTAGTGAAATAAAAAAGGCCCTAATGATGGCCAGCCTTTGCCTGACCTAACCAAGCCTTTCACTCTTTATGTAAAAGAGAGATCAGGGGTCACCAAAAGAATCCTTACTCAGACTTTAGGACTTTGAAAAAGGCCAGTGGCTTACCTATCCAAGAAGTTAGACCCTGTTGCCAGCAGGTGGTTTTCTTGCCTACAAGCTATTGCTGCAAGAGCTCTACTTATCAAAGATGCTGATAAGCTCACTTTGGGACAGCAAATAACTGTAGTGGCACCCCACACACTTAAAAGCATTATCCGAAACCCTCCTGACTGATAGATGACTACCAACGCTCCTGTGACACATTATCAGAGCTTTTTGTTAACTGAACTAGTGACCTTCGCTCTACCTGCTGTCCTCAATCTCTACCCTACTGCCCAAGACTTCACATACTCATCCCTGCACTGACATTCTGATAGAAAAAACTGGTACTCAAAATGATCTGAAGGATCAGATCATTCTTGGTCTGAGAGTTCAAGCTGGTACACGAATGGCAGTAGCCTTACAGTTAAAAGACTGAGATGGCCAATGTGATAGCCAAAAAGATCCTAAAAGAAATCTTCCCAAGGTAATGGACCTGCCTTCCTTGCCCAGGTAAATCAAGGACTGGCTAAGATATTAGAGATTAGTTAAAAGTTACATTGTGCATACAGGCTCCAAAACTCAGGACAGGTAAAAAAAGAAAAGAAAATAAAAAAAATTCTAAAAGAAAAAAAAAAAAAAAAAAAAAAAGAAAATACAAAACGCAAAAGGATCCTAACTCAAAACATCCAGGAAATCCAGGACACAATGAGAAGACCAAACCTACAGATAATAGGAGTTGATGAAAATGAAGATTTTCAACTTAAAGGGCCAGCAAATATTTTCAACAAAATTATAAAAGAAAACTTCCCAAACCTAAAAAATGACGTGCCCGTGAACATACAAGAAGCCTACAGAACTCCAAATAGACTGGACCGGAAAAGAAATTACTCCCGACACAATAATCAGAATAACAAATGCACTAAATAAAGATAGAATATTAAAAGCAGTAAGGGAAAAAGGTCAAGTAACATATAAAGGCAGGCCTATTAGAATTACAACATTCTTCTCATCAGAGACTATGAAAGCCAGAAGATCCTGGACAGATGTCATGCAGACCCTAAGAGGAAACAAATGCCAGCCCAGGATACTATACCCAGCAAAACTCTCAATTACTGTAGATGGAAAAACCAAAGTATTCTATGATAAAACCTATTTCACAAAATATCTTTCAATGAATCCAGCCCTTCAAAGTATAATAAAATGAAAAACATCAATATAGGAACGGAAACTAATACCAACAAAAGCAAGAAAGTAATCCTTCAATGAACATAAACGAAGACAGCTGCAGGAACAGAATCCTAACTTTAAACAACAAAAATAACAGGAAGCAACAATTAATTTTATGTAATTTCTCTTAACATCAATGTACTCAATTCCCCAATAAAAACACATAGACTAATATACTGGCTGCCCCAACAAAATCCAACATATTGCTGCTTATAGGAAACACAATTCACGGAAAAAGACAGACACTAACTCCGAATGAAAGGCTGGAAAACAATTTTCCAAGCAAATGGTCTGAAGAAAAAGCTGGAGTAGCCATTCTAATATCGAATAAAATCGACTTCCAACCTAAAGTTATCAAAAAAGACAAGGACGGAAACTTCATACTCTTCAAAGGTAAACTCCTCCAAGAGGAACACTCAATTCTGATTATCTATGCTCCAAATGCAAGGACAGCCGCATTCATTAAAGATGCTTTAGTAAAGCTCAAAGCCCACATTGCACCTCACACAATAATAGTGGGAGACTTCAACACACCACTTTCATCAATGGACAGATCGTGAAAACAGAAACTACACAGGGACACAGTGAAACTAAGAGAAGTTATGAAACAAATGGAACTAACAGATATCTAAAGAATGTTTTATCCTAAAACAAAAGGATATATCTTCTTCTCAGCACCTCATGGGACCTTCTCCAAAACCGACCATATAATTGGTCACAAAACAGGCCTCAACAGATATAAAAATATTGAAATTGTCCCATGCATCTTATCAGATCACCATGGACTAAGGCTGATCTTCAATAACAACATAAATAATAGAAAGCCAACATTCACGAGGAAACTGAAAAACACTCTTCTCAATGATACCTTGATCAAGGAAGGAATAAAGAAAGAAATTAAAGACTTTTTAGTGTTTAATGAAATTGAAGCCACAACATACCCAAACCTATGGGACACAAAGAAAGCTTTTCTAAGAGGGAAACTCATAGCTCTGAGTGCCTCCAAAAAAAAAAAAAAAAAAAAAAGAAAAAAAAAAAAAAAAAACCTAGAGAGAGCACACACTAGCAGCATGACAAAACATCTAAAGGCTCTAGAACAAAAGGAAACAAATTCACCCAAGAGGATTAGACAGCTGGAAATAATCAAACTCGGGGGCGAAATCAACCAACTGGAAACAAGAAGAACTATTAAAAGAATTAACCAAACGAAGAGTTGGTCCTTTGAGAAAATCAACAAGATAGATAAACCCTTAGCCAGACTCACTATAGGGCACAGGAACAGCATCCTAATTAACAAAATCAGAAATGCAAAGGAAGATAATCAACAGATCCTAAAGAAATCCAAACACCATTAGATCCTTCTACAAAAGGCTACACTAAAAAAACCTGGAAAACCTTAACAAAATGGACAAATTTCTTTTTTTTTTTTTTTTTTTTTTTTGGTTTTTCAAGACAGGGTTTCTCTGTATAGTCCTGGCTGTCCTGGAACTCACTTTGTAGACCAGGCTGGCCTCGAACTCAGAAATCCGCCTGCCTCTGCCTCCCAAGTGCTCTGATTAAAGGCGTGCGCCACCACTTCCCGCTGAAATGGACAAATTTCTAGACAGATACCAGATCAAGTTAAGGATCTAAACATTCCCATATCCCCTAAAGAAATAGTATCAGTTATTAATAGTCACCCAGCCAAAAAAAGCACAGGAGCAGATGGGTATAGTGCAGAGTTCTATCACACCTGCAAAGATCTAATTTCAATTCTGCACAAACTCTTCCACAAAATAGAAGTAGAAGGTACGCTACCCAACTCATTCAATGAAGCCACAATTACTCTGATTCCTAAACCACAAAAAGATTGAACAAAGATAGAGAACTTCAGACCAATTTCCCTTATGAATATCTATGCAAAAATACTCAATAAAATTCTCGCTAAACGAATCCAAGAACACATTAAAGCAATCCATACTGACCAAGGAGGTTTTATTCCATGGATGCAGGAATGGTTTAATATATGGAAATCCATCAATGTAATCCGGTATATAAACAAACTCAAAGACAAAAACCACATGATCATCTCGTTAGATGGGGAGAAAGAATTTGACAAAATCTAACACCCATTTATGATAAAAAATCTGGGAAAGATCATTAATTCAAGGCCCATACCTAAACATGATAAAAGCAATCTACAGCAAACCCGAAGCCAACATCAAAGTAAATGGTTAGAAGCTTGAAGCAATCCCACTAAAATCAGGGACTTAACAAGGCTGTCTACTCTCTCCCTACCTATTCAACATTGTACTTGAAGTCCTAGCCAGAGTAATTAGACAACAAAAGGAGATCAAGTGTATACAAATTGGAAAAGATGAAGTCAAAATATGAGTTTTTGCGGATGATAAGATAGTATATATAAGTGATCCTAAAAATTCCACCAGAGAACTCCTAAACCTGATAAACAGCTTTGGTGAAGTAGCTGGATATAAAATTAACTCAAACAAGTCAATGGCCTTTCTCTACACAAAGGATAAACAGGCTGAGAGAGAAATTAGGGAAACAACACCCTTCTCAATAGTCACAAATAATATAAAATACCTTGGCGTGACTCTAACTAAGGAAGTGAAAGATCTCTATGATAAGAACTTCAAGTCTCTGAAGAAAGAAATTAAAGAAGATCTCAGAAGATGGAATAATCTTTCATACTCATGGATTGGCAGGATCAACATTGTAAAGATGGCTATCTTGCCAAAAGCAATCTACAGATTCAATGCAATCCCCATCAAAATGCCATCTCAATTATTCAACGAATTACAAAGAGCAATCTGCAAATTAATCTGGAATAACAAAAAACCTAGGATAGCAAAAACTCTTCTCAAGGATAAAAGAACCTCTGGTTGGATCACCATTCCAGACCTAATGCTATACTACAGAGAAATTGTGATAATAACTGCATGGTACTGGTATAGTGACATACAAGTAGACTAATGGAACAGAATTGAAGACCCAGAAATGAACCCACACACCTATAGTCATTTGATCTTCAACAAGAGAGCTAAAACCATCCAGTGAAAGAAAGACAGCATTTTCAACAAATGGTGCTGGCACAACTTGTGGTTATCATGTAGAAGAATGTGAATATATCCATTCTTATCTCCTTGTACTAAGGTCAAATCTAAGTGGATCAAGGAACTCCACATAAAACCAGAGACAGTGAAACTTATAGAGGAGAAAGTGGGGAAAAGCCTCGAAGATATGGGCACAGGGGAAAAATTCCTGAATAGTACAGCAATGGCCTGTGCTGTAAAATTGAGAATTGACAAAAGGGACCTCATGAAACTGCAAAGCTTCTGCAATGCAAAAGACACTGTCAATAAGACAAAAAGGCCACCAACAAATTGAGAAAGAATCTATACCTATCGTAAATCAGATAGGGGACTAATATCCAATATATATAAAGAACTCAAGAAAGTGGACTCCAGAAAATCAAATAACCCCATTAAAAAATGGGGCTCAGAGCTAAACAAATAATTCTCACCTGAGGAATACTGAATGTCAGAGAAGCACCTTGTCTTAGTCAGGGTTTCTATTCCTGCACAAGCATCATGACCTAGAAGCCAGTTGGGGGAGGAAAGGGTTTATTCGGCTTACACTTCCATGCTGCTGTTCATCACCAAAGGAAATCAGGACTGGATCTCAAGCAGGTCAGGAAGCAGGAGCTGAGCAGAGGCCATGGAGGGATGTTCTTTTACTGGCTTGCTTTCCCTGGCTTGCTCAGCCTGCTCTCTTATAGAACCAAGACTACCAGCACATAGATGACACCACCTACAAGGGGCCTCCCCCCTTGATCACTAATTGAGAAAATGCCTTACAGTTGTATCTCATGGAGGCATTTCCCAACTGAAGCTCCTTTCTCTGTGATAACTCCAGCTGTGTGAAGCTGACACAAAACTAGCCAGTACACACCTGAAAAAATGTTCAACATCCTTAATCATCAGAGAAACGCAAATCAAAACAACCCTTAGATTCCATCTCAAACGAGTCAGAATGGCTAAGATCAAAAATTCAGGTGACAGCAGATGCTGGCGAGGATGTGGAGAAAGAGGAACACTCCTTCATTGTTGGTGGGATTGCAAGCTTTACAACCACTCTGGAAATCTGTCTGGCGGTTTCTCAGAAAATTGAGCATAGTACTACCGGAGGATCCCGCAATACCTCTCCTGGGCATACATCCAGAAGACGTGCAAACCAGTAAGAAGGACAGATGCTCCATTATGTTCATAGCAGCCTTATTTAAAATAGCCAGAAGCTGGAAAGAAAACAGATGCCCCTCAAAACAGGAATAGATACAGAAAATGTGATATATTTACACAATGGAGTACTACTCAGCTATTAAAAGAATGAATTTATGAAATTCCTAGGAAAATGGTTGAACCTGGAGGGCATCATCCTGAGTGAGGTAACATAATCACAAATGAACTCAAATGATATGGACTCACTGATAAGTGGATATTAGCCCAGAAACTTTGCATACCCAAGATACAAGAGACAATTTGTAAAACACATGAAACTGAAGAATGAAGATCAAAGTGTAGACACTTTGCCCCTTCTTAGAATTGGGAGCAAAACCCCCATGGAAGGAGTTACAGAGATAAAGTTTGGATCTGAGACAAAAGGATGGACCATCTAGAGACTGACATATCCAGGGATCCATCTCATAATTAGCCTCCAGACGATGACAGCATTGCATACACTTGCAAGATTTTGCTGAAAGACCCTGATATAGCTGTCACTTGTGAGACTATGCCTATGCCGGGACCTAGCAAACACAGAAGTGGATGTTCACAGTTAGCTATTGGATGGAGCACGGGGCTCCCAATAGAGGAGCTAGAGAAAGTACCCAAGGAGCTAAAGAGATCTGCAACCCTGTAGGTGCAACAACATTATGAACTAACCAGTAACCCGGAGTTCTTGAGTCTAGCTGCATATGTATCAAAAGATGTCCTAGTTGGCCATCACTGGAAAGAGAGGAACATTGGACACACAAACTTTATATGCCCAAGTACAGGGGCCAAAAAAAAAAAAAAAAATGGGAATGGGTGGGTAGGGAAATGGGGGAGAGTGGGGAGGGTATGGGGGACTTTTGGGATAGCATTGGAAATATAATTGAGGAAATATGTAATAAAATATATTAAAAAAGAGAATAAACAATAATTATGCTGAATAAAGAAAAAAAAGAAAGAAAGAAAGAAAGGGAATGTCTAAAAGCCTCTAAGGAAGGTGAAGAGCCTAGAGTTCCTGGTGAAGATAAAGAAATTCCCAGAGACTTCTGATCAGATGACAAAGACTCTGAGACCACCACAGTGATTTGGGTAGACCCCAAAGGTCCTGGAGTGGAAGGCAAAGTTCCCACAGTCTGATTTGCAGACATGGGCTTTCTTATATAGCCTCCATCTATGGGATGCCCAAGAGCATCTTGTCATTCCAAGGCCACCTCAAACTTGAATTTAAAGCCATAATACTTTAGTGCCATTCTCTGTGACCAAGATTGCCAGGCAAGCAAAACTGCAACCTCACAGTGGGACCTCACATCTTTCTGGGTGTAGGAGAGTGGGCATAAAATAGAAATCTAAAACTAACCTGCATGTAATCTTCCTAGAAGTTGTTGTCAGAACAGCTGTTTTCTTATCTCTATTTATGGATATCTACAGACCAATACAACAAGGAGGGATTCTTAGAGTTCATACAACCACTCACCCTGTTGTAAGGGCATGTTGATCTTGTATTCCTTCCAATAGTATATACAATATTTGGAAACTGGCAAGAAGAGATGGAATCAAATGATGCACTGCCATTCTGTTCTCCCACTACCCAAGGTAAACTAGATTTTCCTCTTCTGCACAATGTGGTGACTGGATCCTGCTATTTGGTTATACATGGCCAGGGACATCCATCCATCCTTCCTTCCTTCCTTCCTTCCTTCCTTCCTTCCTTCCTTCCTTCCTTCCTTCCTTCCTTCCTTCCTTCCTTCCTTCCTCTCTCTTTCCTCTCTCTCTGTCTCTCTCTCTCTCTCTGTCTCTCTCTCTCTCTCTCTCTCTCTTTCTCTCTCTCTCTCTTTCTCCCTCTCTCTCTTCAGTTTGGAAGGTTGGGTTTTCCTGTGTATCTCTGGCTGTCTTGTATTGCTCTGTGGAAACCATGCAGATCCTATGTAAACAAACAAACAAACAAACAAACAAACCAAAAAAAACAAAAAAAAACAAAAAACAAAAAAAACAAAAAACAAAAAACATAACAACACCACCACCAAAAAAAGCCTTCAAATGGCTCCCGATTGCTGGGATTAAAGGCAGGGGCCAACAATGCCTGACAAACCAAAACAATAAAACAGCAAATATAAAACCCTAATGTTTTTTTAGTAAAAAGCAAAAACAACAACAACCACAACCAAAAAACAATCCGTAAGAAATACTGTAAAATGTTAAAAAACTGAATTCAAATGAAGGCTAAATTAAATCCCAAACACAAAAACATGCTAAAATCATTTCAACAAATAAAAAAACAATACAAATACACTGTAAGCCTGAAAACAAAACAAAACAAAAGAAAACAAAAACTCTAAATCACTCTTTAAAAACACTCCAAAACTTTAAAATAATCTAGACATCTAAAAAGAATATGTAAGAAGTCGAAATATCCCTAAAACATTTATATACTTATTTATTTATTATTTATTTATTCACTCATTCATTCATTCATTCATTCATTTAATAAATTCTGTCATTCTATCTGTTTTTCTTTCTTTTTCTCTTTTTCTTTCTTTCCATGTTTGTTTCTTTCTCCCTTTCTCTCTCTCTCTCTCTGTCTTTTTTGACCTGTCAGTCTATCTGCCTGCCTGCCTTTCTTCTTGCCTTCCTTCTCCCCTTCCTTGCTTCCTTCCTTCATTCCTTCCTCTCCCTCCTTTCTCTCCTCTCTCTCTCTCTCCTCTCTCTCTCCTCTCTCTCTATCTCTCTGTGTCTTTCTCTCTGTCTCTCTCTGGATATTTGTCTCTCTGTCTCTCTGTCTCTGTCTCTTTCTGTCTCTCTCTCTGTCTCTCTCACTGTCTCTCTCTCTCTTTCTACCTGTCTGACTATTTTCCTGCCTGCCTGACTTACCATCTGCCTGTCTGCCTGCCTGCCTGCCTGCCTGCTTGCCTGCCTGCCTTCTTTCCTTCCTTCCTTCCTTCCTTCCTTCCTTCCTTCCTTCCTTCCTTCCTTCCTTCCTTCCTTCCTTTCTTCCTTCCTCCCTCCCTCCCTCCCTCCCTCCCTCCCTCCCTCCCTCTCTCTCTCTCTCTCTTTCTTTCTTTCTCTCTCTCTCTCTCTTTCTCTCTCCCTTCCTTTCTTCCTTCCTTTCTTCCTCCCTCCCTCTTTCCCTCCCTCTCTCTCACTCTCCCTTCCTTCCTCCCTTCCATCCTTCCTTCCTTCCTTCCTTCCTTCCTTCATTTCTTTCTTTCTTTCTTTCTTTCTTTCTTTCTTTCTTTCTTTCTTTCTTTCTTTCTTGCATGGGATTTTGGAGACTAGTTTTCACTGTGTATACCCTGGAGGTCCTGGAAATCACTCTGTACACTATGCTGGCCTTCAATTAAGAAATTCACCTGCCTCTGCCTACCAAGACTGAGACTGAAGGCATGGATCACTACTGGTGGAAACACTAAAACTCTTAGACCCCCAAAATATAACCCTAAAAATTTTAAGCAAATACTTAAAAACACACACACAACACACACACAATCAAATAAAACAGTATAATATTAAAAAAATTAATTAAACCCTAATAAGAACCAAAAATCAAGAAAAAAATTTAAAATTCATAATAAACAAAGTAATATCATTTTCAGTGACATTCAACAACATGTGACATGTACAAATAACCTCCACATCCTGGGTAAACAAATTCCTATTCCTAAAATCCTCCTCCATTTTTCTGTTCAGATTCTCTGCTCACAGCCCATGCTAGCTAAAGCCACTAACCAATGCTAACCTTGCCTTCTGTTCCCACCCTCTACTCCTTCACATTGAATGAAACACCATCACTTGATGCTGAGAGAACTTGGTAGTTATTGAATATCTTTCCATGGATTGTCACACTGCCTCCTTCTGTCTGCCTACCAAGGGAGTGTGGACAGCCAGGTCTCTTGTCACAAGGCTGACATCCAATTGTTTGTGGAGAACTAAAGTAGTTGCTGAGGGAAGCAAAAACTAGCACAGCATAATTTATGACTGGAGAATACAGGCTTGAAGGTAACTTGGGAGGAAATTTTACCATGTTATTATGTTTAGAGAACTGATAATGCCAACTTGGCCCAACTCTATCATAGAATATGAGCTTTCAAACAGAAGTAAAGAGCAAGAGGGGAAGGAGATTGCCTTACCAATAGTCAGAAAGGTCTGGCTTTGGCCAGGACCATGGTAACTGCTTTGCAGTGGCCCTTGTGCTGGGATCTCAGCGATCTCCTGGACAGGTTCTATTATCTGAAGTTTGGGTAGACTCA
Organism: Mus caroli; assembly: GCF_978045245.1. NCBI lineage: Eukaryota > Metazoa > Chordata > Mammalia > Rodentia > Muridae > Mus > Mus caroli. The sequence continues at coordinate 13,295,048 of NW_028227277.1, forward strand.
CAGGTGTTTTGGATTGTGTGACAAACATACTCATCTACATCAGTTCTTCCAGGAGTATGTCACACATGTTGATCTGAAGAAAATTTCAGAACCCATCATTCCACTGAAATGCAGATCGTTTTACCTCACAGGAAGGACATCATTGGCCAGGAGCAATGGGAGGAGCTTTTACCTTTCCAGTAACCACTACAGACAACACACATAAAGGAGACAGTGGGGTCAAATACATTCCATACTCACAACAGATTTATACCTAAATGGCCACATTTCAATTACTCAAGAGCCGGGGGAGGCATGTGGATCCTAGACAGGTCATGACATGTCTAGACCCTTGAAGATGACATCTTCTATTTTTAACAAATCAGGAAGACAGGAAGAAAGCAAAAGCATTCAGTCATGCTACCTTCAGGAGGCAGAGTCCTTTGGCAGAGTCATGTCCATTCAGTCAACTGCCCTGAAGCTGAAGCAACTGCAAAGCAGCACCTGTCCCATGCTGAAGTCATGAATCTCAGCTGGCTGCACTCCCACAGACACTGTCCAGTGTACATCCAGGCCTTCCCTGTACAGAGTCTTTGAGAAGTGGTTCTGAGCACAAAGCAATACTACCTTCCTTCTGAGGCCTTTTGGGTATGCTAATGTGAACTGCTATTGGAATTTAATGGGCCAGTGATGTGTATCACTCATGATGGAAAGCTCTTCCTAAGCTCTCACAAATTCAGACATCTACACTCCCCCCCCCCATATTCATCATGCAGATCAGGAAAACCTAGGAAGAACCAGATACTGCTACATATTTTCCTGTCACTTAGATGTTCTATGAATTCTTAACAGGAGGGAGAGCATCGCATATGTTGTCCTTATTTACCCTAACCAAAGCTCATAGCTTTGCTGCTGGTTAGTAGTTACAGGGAGGTAAAAGCATCTATCCACTTAAGGATAACACATGACAAACAGAAAGAGTATATAGCACAGGAAATTTGATGTTAACTTCTAACTGTCCTACCACAGTGAGTAATCAGAGATAGGCATGGAACCATTTCATGGAAGACAATTTGAAGTGTCTTAAGGTAAAACAATGTCCAAGCACATTTATACAGAAGCAATAATAGTTTATAATAAACTATGTTCCCGTTCCCTCCTTTTATATGTTTTCTAGACTATCTGGCATTGCCTTTTCAAACTGTTCCATAAAGATCCAAGCAATACATATCTCGTCACTACAGTGATAATTGTAGTAACTGATGCTGCTGAAGAAATTCATTTACTGATAATAAATGAGGCATTGCCATTTGGGTGTTGTAGAGTGGGCATGGAGTCAGGAACTGTGGAGACTCTGTGACATCATTGCTGAATCCAGCAAAAGAGAATGTTTAAAGGGCTCTGTGGAAGGCTAGGGGCTGTGGAATGACACAGAGACAGAATGGCTCATCCCGACCCAGCTGCCTGCCTCCATTTTTGGAGTGAGAACAAACAACCACAACCAATCTTCACCTTGTATCCTGGCCTCTTGTGATCTCTCTTGAGGTCTTCATCAGGGTGAAAAATCTTTGTCTAATTTCCAGGCTGAACTTCTGGGTCTTGGTGTTTGTATTGGGCAAAATAAACAGGAACTGCTCCAACAGGAGCAGAGTCAGGATCTGCTCCACAGAGTGTGACTGAGGCTTCAGCCTCTGGAAACAAAGTCCCCAGAGTTTGCTTAAGGCCTCGTGAGACCCATCTGCTTCACCATACTGGAACTGCCTGAAGCACTGGACGAAGGCTTCACAGGCTGCCATATTTCCAAGGCTGAGTAGAGGATCCCTTTCGGACAGAGTTAACGGGTGCTTCCATTTTTCCCACTGGACGGCTCTTTCTTGGTCCTGGGGCCTTAGGTCTCAGGTGTTTCCTTGGGCCTTCAACAGGGATGCCACCTGGGCAGAGAGGAGGCCTCCGTGAGAAAGGAGACACGGGAGTGATAACTAACGTGTATATGGTTCCTGTCCTTTCATCTTTCAGAACCTGATGCCAGACATGGTCTCTTCACCAAAACATAAGTGTACACATCCAACTCTGCACAGAGATGTCAAAAGTTATACAAAACATGCCCACAAACCCTTTTTGCAGACACCTTGGAACTGTGCGTTCTAGTAAGTTAGCCACTGGCCTGTGTGGCTACTGAACTTGGAAATAGTGGAAGCTGGAAGCTTTTATTCCTACCCACAAGTATCCCTGCAGAATGTTCTCTGCTATTAGGTAGCCATGTTCTGAGCAGTCCCATGGACTGCAGCTGGGAAAACCTATCCTTCTGCAGAGACACATGACTAGAACACTGCCTCTTAGGATAAGAGTACTGTCTGTTCTCACATAGGGCCCAGTTTTCATTCTCAACACCCACATGGTGCCCACAACCATTAGTAATCAAGTTCAAGGAAATCCAACAAACTCTTCTATCCTCTCCAGATACCAGGCATGCATGTATGTATATAGTCAGTCATGCGTACAGGAACATAAAACATCCATACACAATTATAAGATACAAACATTAAAACTTTAAAAGAGGTGCAGGCATCTAATCCCACTCCTCACACAATAATGGTATCCACGTGTTTCCAAATGAATGGAGGTCCCCAAAAGGGGAACAGCTACAGTTTCCCTGAGAAAGCCCTCCAGCTTTGAGTGTCCATTAGTAACCTTTGCAGTCAACCCTTCCTCTCTTGATCTTGTCACACCCACTAAGTGGAATGACCTCATGCCCACCTCTACCACTTTGTCTTTGCTATAACCTTCATAATAGTTTTTCTCGAAGGGAAAAAAAAACATTATATGAGGAGATGAATATCATAAAAAATATCTCAGGAGTTCCTATTGTGAAATCAATACTCAGTTCACTCCATATCTGGAGACAGGGCCTATTCTAAACATCCCTCACACATCTGTGTGCTTATCTCCCACAGGAACTTAGGAGAGAGAGAGTAGTATTGTTCTTTCCCTTTGGTATGATGAGGTTTGAGGTAAAAAAAAAAAATCTTAGAGTCACTGAATTCATTGAAAGTGCTCAAAGACTGGTCTCCCCAGCTTTCAGGGCTTGTGCCTACTGTGGCATTGGAGAGCTTCTTTCTCTGGCTGGATTTCAACTTCTGCCCTTGTACCCTTTTTCCCTCTCCCCCTCAGTGACTCTTTTCCTTCCTTCCTGTTTCCCTTCCCTTTCCTAAAGCAGTTTCTTTTCTTGACATCTCTAAAAGACTGGCCATGAAAATGACTTCAACCCCATTTCCCCTGTAACATTTCCTTTCAAAAGTGAAGAGATACCTAGCCTGTGCATTGGTGACTCAGAAACAACTATGTGCCTATCTACATGGAGCCTGAAAGGATTATAGTATCCAGGCACATGGAAGAAGAAAAGCCTCTATGGAACCCTTAGAAGATTCTACTTTCCTTGATCTAGATATCTAGGCTTCCAAATGAAGCCCTCTGGGTTGGTATCACCCAAGAGATGAGCATGTGATACATATCCATGATGTAATTTGAGAAACATATAAATGTTTACATATAAACACTTAAATGTAGACAATGCTGAAATCATCTACAAGCTTACTTAGTACAGTCATGGTTTACTTCGTAAGACTAAGCAAAGCCTTACAAAGAGAAATTGGGGTGAAGTGTCTCAAAGCTCTGGGAGATCAGATTAGTAATTTTGTTGTTTTTAAAATAAGTACCTTATTAAATATTTATAAGATAGGTGTAAGACTCCATATTTCTGAGACCCTAAGCCAAGAAATCTGTAGGTAAGCTCTGTCCCAGCTCTTTAGTGTCCAGAAACCCTCCTCCCTGTGATCCTAGGTCAAAGGCTACGTGATTAATTAGATCACACATTAATAGGTACTCTCCTCTTATGTGGTCAACATGAACATTTCATACCAAGATGCAAACCCTTATTTCTCATATCTTGTATCCCCAAAATAACGGTTTTATTATTATAATTATTATAATTACTATTATTAGAAAAATTACTATTATTACTACTAATAATAAAAATAGTAATATTATTATTATTATTATTATCATTACATTGTATGTATGAGGAATATGTGAGAATATGGCTGTACAAGTGGGTTGTGGTGCATGGGATGACTAGAGGGTGGCTTTGGGAGTCTGAGATTCCTTCCCACTACCAAGGTTTTTAAGGATGGAATTAGGTACACAAGATTGCAAAGTGAGTGCTTTTACCTCCTACCACACACATTTGAAACCTAGTACTCATTATAACTCACACCATTGTTGTTACCATGACACTGCCTGGCTTCAAGTCCTATGAGCCCTCTCATTATAACACACAGCAAACAATGCCTCCCCAGGCAGGTTGCAGCATGTCCCTGGATCCTAGGTCCCATCCACCTGGTCTCCATCCTTCAAGTGAATATCCAAGCTTCAGTTATGCCAACTGGCACTCTCTATTGCACATCCTTTCTCCTGCCTCCCCCATTCACAGGAACTTTCAAAGACCTATTCAGAATCTTTCACCTCACCTTATACTTAGGTAATTCATGAACTGGGGCTACCAAGAATGAATAGCGTCTGTCCCTTGCTCCTAGACTTGACTGATCTGCTGTCTCCCTTTGTCAAATCTCTCCACACATCAAAGGCCTCTTGGTCCTGGCCTAACACATCATCAGAAAAGAATCCCTTCTTAGAAAGCTGCCTCCTTTCCCCCACAGACCTGTTTAGTAATGTAAAGAATCTGGCTGCTTGTTGTCTATGGAAAGTCTTACTGACACTTCAGGGGTGGGGTTAGCCAGCATCTATCATTTGAGCCTGCAAGAGTCAGATGAGGGTCTGTCTAGCAGCTCATAGATAATCCCCCTCCACCAGACCACCACCAACACACAAATTTCTCCACTTTGTGCTTACTTTGAGTAACTCTGGAAGGAGCTAGATTTCTCTCTCTGGAATCTCTGTCCCTGACATGAGAGTCTAAGACTCACTGCTGTGTTCCAATGCTGACAGACACAAAGGAGTTGCATTCTTCCTCACACTGGCTTCGATACGAGTTTCATACTCCTTAGCCACATCTACCTTTTGAAGCCCCAATTGACCGTACATCACCTTCAGGAGGCACCTTTTGTATACAGAGCTTAAGAAAGCTGGGTTTTAAGGGTCAGTGTGGAAAGGTCCTAGGTCCCTGTCTCCTGATTAGGTCAGGGTTAGTGAGGTCAAGCAAAGGCAGGGAGACCACACAATACTGTATGGAGCATAAATGTCTTCCTTAAAATTTGAATAAGACATTGGAACCACAAAGACTGACAGTGTAACCAGTAAAATGGTACTAAGACAGAATAATTTCAGCACTCAGGGGGCAGAGGCAGGCAAGTCTCCATGACTTGGAGAGTAGCTTGATATGTATAGTGAGTCCCAGGCCTACCAGGGCTCAATACTAACAACTTATCTGTCTCTGTTAGTTCTCTTAACAAATTAGGAGCAGTCATAGCCTACTTGTAATTCTTTTTTTGTTTGTTTGTTTTTTTTTTTTCATTCAGTCTCAAAGAAAAAACAAAAAGACAGCAGCTAGTTGTAAAATAAAACTCAAAGGTAAAGCTTCCTGATAACTTTTCCCATGTAGACATCAACAGTGCTCCTCAACTCCTCCCAGAATACTATACGATTATACTGGCATTGAACATGTACTTGAATTATCTGCATAGTTTTAAAGAAACTGGGAAAAATATGTAAAAACCCTAAGATCCAAATGAAAATGAAAGCACTTATGTTTCGAACATAACACATAAAAACAAGATGATCATTGGCAACTATGAGTGCTTATGTTGAACAAAAAGAGTGTTCAAATATATGCATAAACACACACATCCATATATATGCATATATAATATATTATATATTATATACATTTTGAATATTAAATATGTTAACAAATATATAAAGATATATATTGAATATATGTTGTATATTATATATATAATATAAATGTGTGAGTTCATATGTGTGAGGTTTTATGTGTATGTGTGTATGTGTGTGTGTGTGTGTGTGTATGTGTGTGAGTGTGTGTGTGTGTGTGTGGTTTGTATGCATGTGTGTAAGCCCAAGTTCAGATATCTAATATCTAATATCAATATCTAATATCTTAAACCATTAAGGAACTAAGAGCAATAATTCTCAAACTATTTCCAAAAACTAGGAAAAAAAAAAAAAGAAGCACTACCAAATACATTTTATAAAGCTGGTATTACGATGATTCCAAAAATCAGAGGATACAACAAAAACTAGACCATTTTTCCTGATAAACACATAGGCAAAAATAATCTACAAAATACTTAATAATCAAATTTTAGAACACATTAAAAAGACCCTACCCATGGTCAAGTTGACTTTAACTTAAGAATTCCAATCAACATACTTCTAGAGCAAATATAACAGGGACAGAAATCACATGATTATCTCAATAGCTGAGGTAAAGGACTTTTCGAAGTTCAACATCCCTTCTTGGTAGGAACTCTGGAAAAAAATATGGATAGAAAAAAGATATCTCCACATAAACAATTCCATATAAGCTATATTCAGCAACCATAGAGCCCATTATAATAAATCATATAAATAATAATATATACTCATATATTATATTAATATATTAATAATGGTTAATTAATAATTGATTGAGAATATATTATTATATTAACAATATGATTAACAATATAATTATAATATAGAAATATGTTATGGTAAACCATATAAAATCTCTATGTAGGCTGTATGTAGGAAAATGATAGCCAATAATAATAATTAATATAAATTCTACTATATGTATATATTATATATTCGTACTATATAATTAATAATGATGTATTGATCACATAATTATAATTTATTAATAATAGTATTATAATGTTGAATAATATTATTAGAATATAATATATTAATAATATAAATAGTATAATTATAATATAGAAATATATTATGATAAACCATATAAAAATCTCCATATAGGCTATATGTAACAAACCTATAGTCAATAATCATAAATCATATAAATCACAATATATTAATAATGTATACTTAATAATTGATCATACAATTATAATTTGTGGCTATAATATATTATAGTAACATTATAGTAATATGATATAGTAATAATATAATTATAATATATGAGTATATTAAAATAAACCGTATAAAATATGTCCATGTAGGATATATGTAACAAACCTATAGCCAATTATAATAAATACTATAAATTACAATATATTTATATATTATACATTTATATATTAATAATCTTTATTTAATAATTTACTGATAATATGATTACATGTGGTTTAAATATAGTAATTATATAACTAATTTAGTGATTGATAATGTAATTATTATTGTAAGTATAATATAATAAACTATATAAAATTTCCTTACAGGCTATATGTAACTAACCTATAGCCAATTACAATAAATTGTGGAAAATTGAAAACATACCTTCTAAAATCAAGAAACAAGGTCATGTACTCTTTCCAATAGTATTTAATACAGTGATTAGAATCTTGTCTAGAGAGCAAGGAAAAAAATAATAAAAGTGATTCAAATAGAGAAATTTGAAGTCACATAATTTAATAATAAATAGCATATTCTGACACAAAAAACCACTAGAGACCTTCTAGAAAGCTCTTAGATCAGATGTATAAATTCAACAAAATAATAGAATGTATAATCAGGATATAAGAACTAGTGTTTTTTTCTATACCAAAAATATAATTAAAAATATAATTATAATATAAAAATATATTATGATAAAGGACAAGTTAATCAGGAGGGGAAAACTTCATTCATTCCAGATTCTTAAAGGTAAAGGAAGACCTGGGTTTGGCGTATTGTGCTGTGATAATTGTAGCATTCAGAAAGCTAATACATGGAAAACTGCTGTGACTTGGAAGCCAACCTGGGCTGCATTATGAATACCAAACCATACAGTCTTAAAAATAAAGTACCTAAGAATATATCTATCCAAGGTGATGAAAACTGAAAAACATTGTAAAAAGAAACCAAACACATGAATATGGGAACATTTGAGTTAGGGAAGCAGAAGGCCGGCCTGAGTAGGGCCACAAGCCTCTTCCGTCTGACCAGCACCTGGGTAGCTGGAGCGCAGAGTAGGCTGACACCCTTCAGCTACCCACGACACCTGCCACAGGATTTTGAGACTTCTGGTGATTGGTACACAGCTTCTGCTCCAGTCCAATTGCGCGGGACCTGAGACTGCTTTGGTTGCGGATGTAGAAATCCGGCCTGAGTAGGACCACAAGCCTCTTCCGGTCAGACCAGCACCGGGGTAGCTAGGGCAAAGGGTTGGCTGACACTTGCCAGCAACCCACAACACCCTCCACAGGATCTTAAGACTTCTGGTGAGGGGAACACAGCTTCTGCTCCAATCCAATTGCCCGTGGGACCTGAGACTGCATTTGTTAGGGAAGCAGAAAACCGGCATGAGTAGGGCCACAAGCCTCTTCGGGTCTGACCAGCACCTGGGTAGCTGGAGCGCAAGGTCGGCTGACACCCGCCAGTTACCCACGACACCTGCCACAGGATTTTGAGACTTCTGGTGAGTGGAACACAGCTTCTGCTCCAGTCCAATCATGCGGGACCTGAGACTGCTTTGGTTGGGGAGGCAGAAATCCGGCCTGAATAGGGCCACAAGCCTCTTCCAGTCTGAACAGCACTGGGGTAGCTAGAGCGCAGGGTCTGCTGACACCCACCAGCTACCCATGATTGAGACTTCTGGTGAGTGGAACACAGAGTCTGCTCCAATCTTTAAACAGTGACAACAATAACAACTAATCCCAGAGATTACCAGATGGCGAAAGGTAAATGTAAGAATCATACTAACAGAAACCAAGACCACTCACCATCATCAAAACCCAGCACTCCCACTTCGCCCAGTCCTGGGCACCCCAACACACCAGAAAAGCTAGACCCAGTTCTAAAAGCATATCTCACGATGATGGTAGAGGACATCAAGAAGGATTTTAATAACACACTTAAAGAAATACAAAAGAACACTGGTAAACGGGTAGAAAACATTAAAGAGGAAGCACAAAAATCCCTTAAAGAATTGCAGGAGACCACTCCTAAACAGGTAGAAGACATTAAAGAGGAAGAACAAAAATCCCTTAAAGAATTGCAGGAGAACACTGCTAAACAGGTAGAAGACATTAAAGAGAAAGCACAAAAATCCCTTAGAGAATTGCAGGAGAACACTGCTAAACAGGTAGAAGACATTAAATTGGAAGCACAAAAATCCATTAAAGAATTGCAGGAAAACCAGACCAAACAGGTGATGGAATTGAATAAAACCATACAACCTAAAAAGGGAAGTAGAAAAAATGAAGAAAACCCAAATTGAGGCAACACTGGAGATAGAAACACTAGGAAAGAAATCTGGAACCACAGATACGAGCATCAGCAACAGAATACAAGAGATGGAAGAGAGAATCTCAGGTGCAGAAGACTCCATAGAGAACATCGGCATGACAATCAAAGAAAATACAAAATCCAAAAAGAACCTAACTCAAAATATCCAGGAAATCCAGGACAAAATGAGAAGACCAAACCTAATGATAATAGGAGTAGATAAGAATGAAGATTTTCAACTCAGAGGACCAGCAAATATATTCAACAAAATTATAGAAGAAAACTTCCCAAACCTAAAGAAAGAGATGCCCATGAACATACAAGAAAATTACAGAACTCCAAATAGACTGGACCAGAAAAGAAATTCCTTCCGACATATAATAATCAGAACAACAAATGCAAAAATAAAGATAGAATACTAAAAGCAGTAAGGGAAAAAGGTCAAGTAACATATAAAGGCAAGCCTATCAGAATTACACTGGATTTTTCACCAGAGACTATGAAAGCCAAAAGGGCCTGGACAGATGTTATACAGAAACTAAGAGAACACAATTTCCAGCCCAGGCTACTATACTCAGCCAAACTCTCAATTACCATAGATGGAGAAACCAAAGTATTCCACGATAAAACCAAATTCACACATTATCTTTCCACAAATCCAGCACTTCAAAGGATAATAACAGAATAAACCAATATAAGGACGGAAACCACATCATAGAAAAAGCAAGAAGGTAATCCCTCAACAAACCTAAAAGAAGACAGCCACAAAAACAGAACACTAACTCTAACAACAAAAATAAAAGGAAGCAACAATTACTTCTCCCTAATATCTTTTAATATCAATGGACTCAACTCCCCAATAAAAAGACATAGACTAAAAGGCTGGCTACAGAAACAGGACCCAACATTTTGCTGCTTACAGGAAACTCATCTCAGAGAAAAAGATAGACACTATCTCAGAATGAAAGGCTGGAAAACAATTTTCCAAGCAAATGGTAGGAAGAAACAAGCTGGAGTAGCCATTATAATATCTGATAAGATTGACTTCCAACCCAAAGTCATCAAAAAAACAAGGAAGGGCACTTCATTCTCATCAAAGGTAAAATCCTCCAAGAGGAACTATCGATTCTGAATATCTATGCTCCAAATACAAGGGCAGCCTCATTCATTAAAGATACTTTAGTAAAGCTAAAAGCACACATTGCACCTCACACAATAATAGTGGGAGACTTCAACACACCACTTTCACCAATGGACAGATCATGGAAACAGAAACTAAACAGGGACACAGTGAAACTAACAGAGGTTATGAAACAAATAGATCTGACAGATATCTACAGAACATTTTATCCTAAAACGAAAGGATATACCTTCTTCTCAGCACCTCACGGTACCTTCTCCAAAATTGACCACATAATTGGTCACAAAACAAGCCTCAATATATACAAAAATATTGAAATTGTCTCATGCACCCTATCAGATCACCATGGACTAAGACTGATCTTCAATAACAAAATAAATAATAGAAAGCCAACACACACGTGGAAACTAAACAACACTCTTCCTAATGATACCTTGGTCAAGGTAGGATTAAAGAAAGAAATTAAGGACTTTCTGGAGTTTAATGAAAATGAAGCCACAACATACCCAAACTTAGGGGACACACTGAAAGCATTTCTAAGAGGAAAACTCATAGCTCTCAGTGCCTCCAAAAAAAAACAAGAGAGCACACTTTACCAGCTTGACAAAACACCTAAAAGCTCTAGAACGAAAGGAAGCAAATTCACCCAAGAGGAGTAGACAGCAAGAAATAATCAAACTCAGGGGTGAAATCAACCAAGTGGAAACAAGAAGAACAATTCAAAGAATCAACCAATCTAGAAGTAAGGGATTCTTACTGGTTCTTTGAGAAAATCAGCAAGATAGATAAACCCTTAGCCAGACTCACTAGAGGGCATATGGAAAGTACTCTAATTAACAAAATCAGAAATGAAAAGGGAGACATAACAACAGACCCCGAAGAAATCCAAAACACCATCAGATCATTCTACACAAGGATATACTCAACAAAACTGGAAAACCTGGATGAAATGGACAAGTTTCTAGACAGATACCAGATACCAAAGTTAAATCAAGATCAGGTTAATGATCTAAACAGTCCCATATCCCATAAAGAAATTGAAGCATTCATTAATAGTCTCCCATCCAAGAAAAGCCCAGGACCAGATGGGTTTTGTGCAGAGTTCTATCAAACCTTCAAAGAAGAACTAATCCCAGTTCTTCACAAACTATTCTACAAAAGAGAATCAGAAGGTACTCTACCCAACTCATTCTATGAAGGAACAATTACTCTGATACCTAAACTACATAAAGACCCAACAAAAATAGAGAACTTCAGACCAATTTCCCTTATGAATATTGATGCAAAAATCCTCAATAAAGTTCTCGCTAACCGAATTCAAGAACACATCAAAAAAATCATCCATCCTGACCAAGTAGGATTCATCCCAGGGATGCAAGGATGGTTCAATATACGGAAATCCATCAAGTAAACCAGTATATAAACAAACTCAAAGACAAAAACCACATGATCATCTCGTTAGATGCTGAAAAAGCATTTGACAAAATCCAACACCCATTCATGATAAAAGTCTTGAAAAGATCAGGAATTCAAGGCCCATACCCAACCATGAATAAAGCAATATACAGCAAACCAGTAGCCAACATCAAAGTAAATGGTGAGAAGCTGGAAGCAATCCCATTAAAATCAGGGACTAGACAAGGCTGCCCACTCTCTCCCTACCTATTCAACATTGTACTTGAAGTCCTAGCCAGAGCAATTAGACAACAAAAGGAGATCAAGGGGATACAAATCAGAAAAGAAGAAGTCAAAATATCGCTTTTTGCAGATGATATGATAGTATACATAAGTGACCCTAAAAATTCCACCAGAGAACACCTAAGCCTGATAAATAGCTTCGGTGAAGTAGCTGGATATAAAATTAACTCAAGCAAGTCAATGGCCTTTCTGTACACAAAGGATAAACAAGCAGAGAAGGAAATTAGGGAAACAATACCCATCTCAATAGTCACAAACAATATAAAATACCTTGGCGTGACTCTAACTAAGGAAGTGAAAGATCTGTATGACAAGAACTTCAAGTATCTGAAGAAAGAAATTAAAGAAGATCTCAGAAGATGGAAAGACCTCCCATGCTCATGGATTGGCAGAATCAACATTGTAAAAATGGCTATCTTGCCAAAAGCAATCTTCAGATTCAATGCAATCCCCATCAAAATTCCAACTCAATTCTTCAACGAATTGGAAAGGGCAATCTGCAAATTCATCTGGAACAAAAAAAAACCTAGGATAGCAAAAACTCTTCTCAAGGATAAAAGAACCTCTGGAGGAATCACAATGCCTGACCTAAAGCTGTACTACAGAGCAATTGTGATAAAAACTGCATGGTACTGGTATAACGACAGACAAGTAGACTAATGGAACAGAATTGAAGAACCTGAGATCATCCCACATACCTATGGTTACTTGATCTTTGACCAGGGAGCAAAAACCATCCAGTGGAAAAAAGACAGCATTTTCAACAAATGGTGCTGGCACAACTGGCGGTTATCATGGAGAAGAATGCCAATTGATCCATTCCTATCTCCTTGTACCAAGGTCAAATCTAAGTGGATTAAGGAACTCCACATAAAACCAGAGAACTGAAACTTATAGAGGAGAAAGTAGGGAAAAGCCCCGAAGATATGGGTACAGGGGGAAAATTCCTGAATAGAACAGCAAAGGCTTGCGCTGTAAGATCGAGAATCGATAAATGGGACCTCATAAAATTGCAAAGCTTCTGCAAGTCAAAAGACACCGTCAATAAGACAAAAAGGTCACCAACAGATTGGGAAAGGATCTTTACCTATCCTAAATCAGACAGGGGACTAATATCCAATATATATAAGGAACTCAAGAAGGTGTACTCCAGAAAATCAAATAACCCCGTTAAAAAATGGGGCTCAGAAATGAACAATGAATTCTCACCTGAGGAATACCGAATGGCAGAGAAGCACCAGAAAAAATGTTCAACATCCTTAATCATCAGGGAAATGCAAATCAAAAAATCAAAACAACCCTGAGATTCCACCTCACACCAGTCAGAATGGCTAAGATCAAAAATTCAGGTGACAGCAGATGCTGGCGAGGATGTGGAGAAAGAGGAACACTCCTTCATTATTGGTGGGATTGCAAGCTTGTACAACCACTCTGGAAATCAGTTTGGCGGTTCCTCAGAAAGTTGGACATAATACTACCAGAGGATCCAGCAATACCTCTCCTGGGCATATATTCAGAAGATGCTCCAACAGGTAAGAAGGACACATGCTCCACTATGTTCATAGCAGCCTTATTTATAATAGCCAGAAGCTGGAAAGAACTCCGATGCCCCTCAACAGAGGAATGGATACAGAAAATGTGGTACATTTACACAATGGAGTACTACTCAGCTATTAAAAAGAATGAATTTATGAAATTCCTAGGCAAATGGATGGATCTGGAGGGCATCATTCTCTGTGAGGTAACATATTCACAAAGGAACTCACACAATATGTACTCACTGATAAGTGGTTATTAACCCAAAAACTTAGGATACCCAAGATATAAGATACAATTTGTTAAACACATGAAACTCAAGAAGAACGAAGACCAAAGTGTGGACACTGTGCCCCTTCTTGGAATTGGGAACAAAACACCCATGGAAAGAGTTACAGAGATAAAGTTTGGAGCTGTGAAGAAAGGATGGACCATCTAAAGAATGCCATATCCAGGGATCCATCCCATAATCAGCTTCCAAAAGCTGACACCATTGCATACACTAGCAAGAGTTTGCTGAAAGGACCCAGATATAGCTGTCTCTTGTGAGACAATGCCGGGGCCTAGCAAACACAGAAGTGGATGCTCACAGTCAGCTATTGGATGGATCACAGGGCCCCCAATGGAGGATCTAGAGAAAATACTCAAAGAGCTAAAGGGAACTGCAACCCCATAGGTGGATCATTATTTTGAACTAACCAGTACCCCAGAGCTCTTGATTCTAGCTGCATTTGTATCAAAAGATGGCTTAGTAGGCCATCACTGGAAAGAGAGGCCCATTGGACTTGCCAACTTTATAAGCCCCAGTACAGGGGAATGCCAGGGCCAAGGGGTGGGGGTGGGTGGGTGGGGGACTGGGGGGGTGTGTATTGGGGACTTTTTGGATAGCATTGGAAATGTAATTTTGGAAATTACCTGATTAAAAAAAAAATGAGAACATTTCCCACATCTTAGATTAGCAGATTAAGACTGTGAAAATGGCACTTCTGCCAGAATGTGTCTGCAAGGTTAATATAATCCTCATCAAAAATTCCAATGCCACTCTTCACAGAACTAGAAAAAGAAAAAATAAAAATTCACATTTAAATACAAAAGACCTCTGATTTTCCAAAAGCAATCCTAAACAGAAGGAAAATGCATAGATGGATCACAATACTCAGTTTAAATTTCCACTAATACCATAGGCAGGGGTGGTGCATGTCTTCAATCCTGGCACTTGGGAGTTAGATGCCAATGGATTTCTGAGTCCAAGGCTAGCTTGGTCTACAGAGTGATTTCCAGGACAATCAAGACTACACAGAGAAACCCTGTCTCCACAAAGAAAACAACAACCACAACAACAACAAATCCAGTAAAGAGCTATAGTAACAGTCACATGCTGACACAAAAAAGAAAATACATGAACAGAATAAAGGATGCAGAGGTGAACCCCCTCAGCTACAGCCATTTTGTTTTCACATTGCTGTTAAAAATATTCATTGATGAACAAGAAAATGTCTTCAAGAAATGGTAATAAAACCAGAAATGTTGATGTGGATAACTCCAGTACTTTGGGAGGTAGAGGTAAGAGAAAAAGGGATTCAAGATCATTCTTGGCTACATAGCCTGTCCCAAAAAACCAAAACCCCAAACAGGAAAGTAAACAAACTAAAGAGGAAATATAAATGGTGCTGGCAAAAAATTGGGTGTTTATATGTCAAAGAACAAAACTAAAACTGTGTCCTTCACTCTGTCCAAACTTATTCAAAGTGGATCCATAATCTTTTTGTTTGTTTGTTTGTTTGTTTGATTTTGTTTTTTCGAGAAATGGTTTCTGTGTAGCCTTGGCTGTCCTGGAACTCACTTTGTAGACCAGGCTGGCCTTGAACTCAGAAATCTGCCTGTCTCTGCCTCCCAAGTGCTGGGATTAAAGGCATGAGCCACCAAGCCTGGCTGGATCCATGATCTTAAGATGACACTTGAAACCCAAACTGCTAAAGGAAAATAAAATTACAATATCCCACTTTAAGCACAAGCAAGGAGTTTCTGAAAAGACCCCAAATAGCAACTTATTTTATGTTTATTCAGCAATAAAGAATAAAAATTTTAGTAAACAAGATGGGGAGGGAGGTCATGTTAAGCGAAGTAAGCTTAGTTCTTTACTGTCTAAGGTCTGAGGGAATTTAAATTAGTCACATAGAGCTCAAAAAATAGTACAAGAATTGACAAATGTCATTACATGACATTAACAAATTCCAGTCTCCAAAGGAAACAAGTGTCAAAGGAGAATGAAGAGGGAGTCTACAGAACAGGAAAAAGTTAAAAAATAAAAACAATAACTTTGCCAACCACATTTGTAAAAATATTAATCTGGACAAATGTATAAGAACCTCAAAACTTAAGGACAATTATCTCATTACTGGATAGGTTAATGAGTTAATAGATAATACTCAAAATAGCACATACAAATCACCAATAAATACATGAAAAACATTCAACATCTTTAGCTATCAGAGGAAGACAAATTAAAGCTAAATTGAGATCTAACAGAAGTCAGAAGATAGCAATAAGTACTGGTGAGTAATTGGGGAAAAACATTATATATTGCTGGATGAAAACCTAACTACTTCTGGGCTGTGGTGATGCATGCCTTTAACCTCCTACTAGGGAAGTAGAGGTCTTTAACTCTCTGTGAGTTCCATGACAGCCTATCCTGAAGAGAAAGTTCTGGACAGCCAGTACTTCTAGGAGAAACCCTGCCTCAAGGATGAAAGGAAGAAAGGGAAAAAGACAACCAAAGGAAACCAAACTAGCACATTAGCTATAGAAATTGCTCTTTGGAAGTTAAATACTTTAAAAAGTAAGTAAAAGGTAATAATATTAAAATTAAAGCTGTTAGAACTACCATATGAAATAGGCACACCAGTGAATTTTCTTCACTATTTATACATGCACACCAAATGTATAAACTATGGAGTTTTATGCATCTATAAACAAATAAAATTTTCATTAAATTGGATGGAACTGAGTCCTTTGGTCTGGCCACTGAGAGTTTGACCATGCTCCAGTGTGAAACTGCACAAGCAAGGCAAACTGGACTTGTATTTTTTTATCTTTTTTTTTTTTTTTTGGAGGGGGTAGGGCGATGGGTCGGGGCAGACCTAGGAGTACTAGGAAGAGACTTTGCTTGGGGTTCATGACATGAAATTACCAATAACCAATGAAAATACGAAAAAAAAAAAGAACTGTACAGAAATATAAATCATAAGAGTGTTAAGAGGGAACAATCCAGATCCTTCCCGCCTAGGATCTGAGGCAACCTGAAACACAGTCACCAAGAAACTGGCCCATCCATATGAGGTTAGTCAGCTTGGCTACCTCGCATCCATGTCATGCCCCCTCCGTGTTCCCAATCAAGCCATTTGCTTTCATTTTAGTTCTCTTGTGTGTCCATACTGACAAGGGCAAGCCTTGTGCTGGTGGTCATCCCTGTACAACTTTACCTAAGATAGTTTGTTCTTTCCTTGTTATGATGGGTTCCAGAGAGAGAGGTCAGCCTGTAAGGATTTCCTACGAGGGAACATCTGGCTACCAGGCGACCTCAACTTACCAAACCGTGCAGTTTGCATCCTAAAGTTAGTAAAGTCACAGGCTCCATTGAGGTCAAAGTTTGCTTTATCCTTAATGCCACAGTACTGTCTGTCTGCTTGCAAGGCCCCTTCTCTGAGTAATAAACGACCCCACATGCTAAACTCCACTCCACACATCACCCGCCAGACACTGTCTCCTTCCTAATTCCCAGAAGCAACCTCATCTCCCTGTTGTCAAATATCCAGTAGCCACTCAGTCCTCAGAAAAGATAATGATGATGCAGGAACGGTCAGCTTCGTGGCCTTCTTCCCAACTTCAGGTCTAACAGGGATTCTCCTGTCTCAGGCACCTCAGGAACTGATGCTACTGGGAGTGGGAGGTGGGGCGCTAAAAACTAGTTCCCTTCTTCCTAGACCTGACTGATCCCTTGTGTCACCTTCTGCTCTGGAACATCAGAGCTCCTCAGATCGGCCATATACTGGCTGGCCTCAGCTTACCCCGAGGCAAAGTTATTAAGTAATTAGGTTTTGAAGAGTGCTCCAGAAATATCTCCTCTTTGCCATCAGTAAAGGGTCTTGGAGCTAAGAAGGGTCTGGCCCAATAGTCACACAGACTTAACAGCTTTCCTGTGCTGAATCTGAGCCTGCTCAGAGACTGGGGTACAGCAGTAAATATCACTGATTCTCTCCTGATAAAAATCTACCACCTGAGGATAGAAAGAAGTCCCTCTCCCTGCCATCAACCATCCAGATCTCTGCTTTGCACTTACTTGTAGGTGACTGTGTGGGCTTGGACTGAGTTCTATGTGGCTTCCTCAGGTTCTCTTGCCTTTTGAAGCAAAAAGTGAGCCTGCATACCTTCAGGAATCACTCATTTCACATGTGTCTTCTACAGCTAAAATGACCTTGTGAATGTCCACTGAAGAGAACTGAGCTAGTGGGGTCAACAAAAGGTCAGATTCAGCCTTTCTAAGTCTCTGGTGGAGGTTTCCTCCTGGAAATATGAAGGGGAGACACAGGGGCCTCGGGAAAAATCTTTTAATATTTTCAACATATCTGTGCTTTGTGATCACGTTTCTAAAATTTTCTTAAGTATTTGTTATTTTTACTTTTTTTAAAGGAGCCCTCCAACAGAAATTTCTGGTGGGGAAGATGTAATATTTTTAGCCCTTCTTTCTACCTGTAAGTGAACCAGCACAACCCACCACTTTTTTGTTTCTCCAGAATTTAAGGTATTATTAAGGGGTTCTTTAGTTTGCTAAAGACTTCAAAATTGGCAATTTTTAACAATAATGGACTTTTGCACACAGGGTGAGCTGATGACGCCTTGTTCACCTTTATGGAGAGGAAGTGGACAAATCTCCTTAAGTCCCTAGGGCCCCTTTACAACAGTTTAGAAAATGTTATTTACTTATCTCTGAATTGAATGAAAAGATGTATTTTCAATAAAAAGTATTTTCCCAAAAGCTAGATGTTGGTACAAAAGACCTATAAACTGATTTTTTTTAAAGAATCATATTGTATACAAAGGACAAATATGAAAGGTTTTCAAACTCGGAAGAGTTTCATTTTGAAAGTATGGTAAGAACCCTAGAGTTAATAATCATGAACACAGAACACAACATGTAGCAAACAAAAGTACAAAGTACACTCCAATAGGCCAGCAGGCATAAAATTAGGAAATGTAAGGATCTTTATAATGGAGTACAAATCCTCCCCTATTCTCCATGAAAACAAACAGACTCCCTGTTGTCTCCAAAGACTTTGAGTAGGAAATCATCCACCATCCTTTCACTTCCATTTGATTAGAGCTGACTCTAAGACCTGCCAAGATTGCAGGACAGGAAAATTGGACTCCCTTATCCACTTTGGTATGTGTGTTTCCAGTTAGTGTTACAAATGATCACATCCTTAGACAACTAAAAGAGAGCATATCTATTCTATGACAATTCCAGAAGGCAGAAAGTGTAAAACTCAAGGGGTTAGCTAGTTTTACTCATGCGTGGAACTGTTGTTGGCAACCTATAGGTTGCAAGTCCTTGTGACACTTTCACAGGAGTTGTCTAAGACTATCTGTATGTCAGATAATTATGTCACGAATCCTAACAGTAGGAAAATACAGTTATGAAGTAGTAAAAAAAAATAATTTTATTGTTGGGACTCCCCACAGCATAAGAAAATATATATTTGTAGGAACTGCAGTATCAGGGAGGTGGAGAACAACACTCTGGAACCTTGAAGACCAAAAGCATGCTGTGCCTCCCAGCCTGTCCTTGGCATCAGTCTAAGATCTGCTTCTGACTCTGCTCTTCTTGCTTCCGTTTGTTACTTCTGATGATATGGGGATAACCTACATAATATAGTCAAATGCCCTATCTGAGGACATGATCAAATCCATTTTGTGTAACAATGTGCTATAGTATCATAAGGACAGGGCTGTCTTTGGGAGCAGTGCTCTTCTGCATTCCTCTGTGTGCTTTGATTTCTTTAATTTTTTTTCTTCTATTAAGTTATTGTTCCCCAGTTTTATTTTATTTTATTTTACTTTATTTTACTTATTTTATTTTATTTTAGTTTAGTTTACTTTATTAGATATTTTCTTTAAATAAATTTCAAATGTTATCCTCTTTCCTGGTTTCCCCTCCAAATACCCCCTATCCCATCCATCCTCTCTTTACTCACCAACACAACCAATCATACTTCCCTGTCCTGGCATTCCCCTACCCTGGGGAATGGAGCCTTCTCAGGACCAGGAGCCTCTCATTGGTGTCCAACTAGACCATCCTCTGCTTCATATGTGGCTGTAGCCATGGGTCCCTCCTTATGTACTCTTAGATTGACATTTTGATTATTATTATGTATTTATTTCAGTTACATTTCCAATGCTATCCCAAAAATCCCCCACACCCTCCCACACCTATACACCCACCCACCCACTCCTACATCTTGGCCCTGGCGTTCCCCTGTACTGAGGCATATAAGGTCTGCATGCCCAATGGGCCTCTCTTTCAACCAGGCCATCTTCTGATACATATGCAGCTAGTGACATGAACTCTGGGTGAGTACTGTTTAGTTCATACTTTTGTACCACCTAAAGGATTGCAGATGCCCCAAGCTCACTGGGTACTTCCTCCAGCTCCTCCATTGGGGACCCTGTGAAACATCCAATAGCTGACTGTGAGCATCCACTTCTGTGTTTGCCAGGCCCTGGCATAGTCTCACAAAGGACAGCTATATCAGGGTCGTTTCAGCAAAATCTTGCTAGTGTATGCAATGGTGTCAGCGTTTTGAGGCTGATTATGGGATGGATTCCCAGGTATGACATTCTCTAGATGGTCCATCCTTTTGTCTCAGCTCCATACTCTAACTTTGTAGCTACTTCCATTGGTGCCTTGCACCCAATTCCAAGAAGAGGCAAAGTATCCACACCTTGGTCTTCCTTCTTCCCAAGCTTCATATGTTTAGCAAATTGTATCTTATATCTTGGGGATTCTAAATTTATGGGCTAATATTCACTTAATATCCAGTGAGTACATATCATGTGAGTTCTTTTGTAATTGATTTACCTCACTCAGGATGATGCCCTCCAGGTCCATCCATTTACCCAGGAACTTCATACATTCATTCTTTTTAATAGGTGAGTAATACTTCATTGTGTAAATGTACTACGTTTTCTGTATCCATTCCTCTCTTGGGAAGCATCTGGGTTCTTTTCAGCTTCGGGCTATTGTAAATAACACTGCAATGAACATAGTAGAGCATGTGTCCTTTTTACTGGTTGGAGTATCTTCTGGATACTTGCCCAGGAGAGGTATTGCGAGATCCTCATTTATTACTATGTCCAATTTTTTGAGGAAACACCAGATTGATTTCCAAAGTGGTTGTATGAGCTCAAATTCCACCAACAATTGAGGAGTGTTCCTCTTTCTCCAAATCCTTGCTAGCATCTGCTGTCACCTGAATTTTTGATCTTAGTCATTCTGACTGCTGTGAGGTAGAACCTCAAGATTGTTTTGGTTTGCATTTTCCTGATGATTAAGCATCCTGAGCATTTTTTCAGGTGCTTCTTAGCCATTTGTTATTCCTTAGTTGAAAATTCTTTGTTTAGCTCTGAGCCCCAATTTTAATGGGGCTATTTGATTTTCTGGTGTCCACCTTATTGAGTTCTTTATATATATATTGGATATGCGTCCCCTATATGATTTAGTAAATATCCTTTCCCAATCTGTTGGTTGAATTTTTGTCTAATTGATTGTGTCTTTTGCCTTACAGAAGCTTTACAATTTTATGAGGTCCCATTTGTCGATTTTCGATCTTACAGCACAAGCCATTGCTGTTCTATTCAGGATTTCC
The DNA here is from genome assembly GCF_978045245.1 of Mus caroli. Classification (NCBI taxonomy): domain Eukaryota; kingdom Metazoa; phylum Chordata; class Mammalia; order Rodentia; family Muridae; genus Mus; species Mus caroli. The sequence goes on from NW_028227277.1 coordinate 13,316,729, forward strand.
CCCTTCATGCCCATATTCGAGGCTTTCCCCCAAGGTCACCCCTATAAGTTTCAGTGTCTCTGGTTTTATGTGGAGTTCCTTAATCCACTTAGATTTGACCTTAGTACAGTGAGATAAAATGGATCAATTCGTATTCTTCTGCATGATAATCACCAGCTGTGGCAGCAGCATTTGTTAATTTTTTTTTTCAACTGGATGGTTTTAACTCCCTTGTCAAAGATGAAGTGATCATAGGTGTGTTGGTTAAATTCCAGGTCTTCAGTTCTATTTCATTGCTCTACTTGTCTGTAGCTATACCAGTACCAGTTCAGTTTTGTTGCACCAAACAAAAACATTGAAGGCATGCTCTAACCAGATACAGCACTTCCTGAATCCCAAGAGGCCTTCTGGAATCCAGGTCACACTACACTATTTGTATCCAAAGAGTACTGATCCAGTCCCAGATACCCAGACAAGTTAACAAAGAAATGACCAGATGGTGAAAGAAAAATAAAAGGACATAACCAACTGAGGCCAATGTAATTTGACATTATCAGAACCCAGTTTTCCTACCCATTTAAACACACATGAAGAACAAGAGTTTGAGCTAAAATTGCATCTCAAGAGGATGACAAATACCTTTAATAAGGATAAATTAACACCTTTAAGATATACAGAAGACCACAGGCTAACAGGTAGAAGACCTTAGAGAGGAAAAAATTACTCACTTGAAGACAGACAAGAAAATACAATTTAAAAGGTGTTGGAATGGTAAAAAAAAAAAAAAAAAAAAAAAAAAAAAAAAAAAAAAAAAAAAAAAAAAAAAAGGATACCACTGAAAAATGGGAAAAGAAACAACATAAATTTTAAAAACTTCTTCTGCACATTCATCAGACTCCAGACACATAGAGGAAAACTTCCCTTACACCACCCATCTTCCCTGATCTCTGACACCCCTGCACAAAGCCAAGTTTCACTCAAAAGCATGAGAGCCCAGGACTACATCCATTCCCCTACGAACTCTCCACCCACCTTCATGTGATTTAAGGCTCCTGAATCATAAAAAATGGAGGTCTGAAAACAGAATTTTGTTGTTGTTGTTGATGTTATTGTTATTTTTCTTTTTTATTAGGTATTTTCTTTATTTATCTTCCAAATGCTATCCTGACTTTCCCCTGTACCCTCCCCATGCCCTGCTCCCCAACCCACCCACTCTTGCTTCAGGCCCTGGTATTCTTCCTGTACTGTGGCATATAATCTTCCCAAGACCAAGGGCATCTCCACCCATTGATGGCCTACTAGATCATGCACTGCTACATATGCAAGGAGAGATACAAGCTTTGGGGGGGGGCAGGGATAATGGTTAGTTCATATTGTTGTTCCTCTTATAGGGTTGCACTTCCCCTTAGCTCCTTGGGTACTTTCTCTAGTTCCTTTATTAAGGGCCCTATGTACCATTCAATAGATGACTGGGAGTATCCACTTCTGTATTTGCCAGACACTGGCAGATCCTCACAGGAGACAGCTTTATCAGGGTCCTTTGAGCAAAATCTTGCTGGCATATGCAATAGTATCTGGGTTTGGTGGTTGTTTAATGGATGGATCGCTGAGTGGGGCAGTCTATGGATGGTCCTTCCTTCTGTCTCTGCTCTGAACTTTGTCTCTGTAACTCCTTCTATGGGTATTTTTTCCCCTTCTAGGAAGGAACAAATTATCCACACTTTGGTCTTCCTTCTTCTTTAATCTCATGTGTTGTACAAATTATATCTTGGGTATTTTAAGTTTCTGGGTTAATATCCACTTATCAGTGAGTACATATCATGTGTGTTTTTTTGTGATTGGGTTACCTCACTCAGGATGATGTATCTCATCTATTTGCCTAATAATTTTATAAATTCATTGTTTTTAATTGCTGAGTAGTACTCCAATGGGTAAATGTACCAAATTTTCCATTCCTCTCTTGAGGGACATCTGGGTTATTTCCAGATTTTGTCTATTATAAATGATGCTGTTATTAACATAGTGGAGCCTGTGTCTCTATTAAACACTTATATATATATATCAATCCGAAAATGACCACTAACCTATTTTTTTGGTTTGATTTATTTTGTTATTGGAAACTGTGTTTCTCTGTATAACCCTGGCTATACTGGAACTCACTCTGTAGATCAGGCTTGCCTAGAACTTACAAATCCACCTGCCTCTGCCTCCAAAGGGCTGGGAATAAAGGCATGGACCAACACTGACTGGCTAATCCAAAATAAAAAGTTAATTGTTCTTCAAAAATACAATAAATAAATAATAATAATAATAATAATAATAATGATGATGATAATAATAAATAAATGAAGGAAAACACTAAACGAAACCCTACAGCCAAAACACAAACAAAGAAAAAAACCCGACAACCTAGGAGACAAAAAAAAAGCAACAATAAAAAAACAATAAAACTCTACAATAGTCTTCTAAACCGCCTATTAACCCTTTAAAAGACCCTACATTTCTACAAAAATACACAAAGCCATAAATTTCACTAAATCTGTTTTCTTTTTGTTTCTTTGTTTCTTTGTTTCTTTGTTTCTTTGTTTCTTTGTTTCTTTGTTTCTTTTTTCTTTCTTTTTTCTTTCTTTCTTTCTTTCTTTCTTCTTTCTGTCGTTCTTATTTTTATTTCTTTTTTTTTCTTCTTTTTTTTTTTTCAAGTTTTTGGAGACTGAGTTTCTCTGTTTACTTCTGGCTGTCCTCGAACTCACTCTGCAGACCATGCTGCCTTCGACCTTAACACACTCCAACACACATTCACACAAACACTCAAAAAAATACTAAAACCCTAAAGAAAACCCTAAAGCCAAAAACAAACAAACAAACAAAACACTCTAAAATATTTTTTAAAAAGCACTAAACATACACTAAAACCCAGAAATCCAAAATAACCTCTAAAACAATCTCCAAAAAATCCAGAATACCCTTTAAAAAAACCCTAAATTTCTTAAAAAAAAATTACACAGGAAGCCCAAAATATGAATAAATTAATTTGCTTCCTTCTTTCTTTCCTTCCTTCCTTCCTTCCTTCCTTCCTTCCTTCCTTCCTTCGTTCCTTCCTTCCTTTCTTTCTTTCTTTCTTTCATACTTTTTTTTTTCTTTTTTTGAAATTTTGGTAACTAGGATTCTCGGTGGATCCCTACCTATACTGGACCTGCCTCTATAAACCATGCTGGCCTTGAACTAAGAAATCTAGTACTTCTTCCTCTCAAGTTCTGGGATTTAAGGCATGGGCCACCACTGCCTGGCAACACAAAAACACGTAACTCCAACAATAAAACCTTAAAATTAAAATAATATTAATAATCAAAAAGTCTATAAAAACAAAACAAAAATCCCTAAAAATAAAAGATAGAACACTAAAAAAAATTGAAAAAAAAATCAAAACCCTAAAACACCCTAAAAACCTTATAAATAAATCATAAAAAACACTAAAAATACACCAAAATACGAAAAAACCAAAAAAAAAAAAAAACACTCTCTAAGATACTCTTATAAAAAAACCTACGAAACCCTTTTCAAAAAACACTAAAATTCTAAAAATAAAAAAACAAACAACAAAAAAAAAAAAAAACAAAAAGGCAAAAATGTCCATTAATTAATTTTCTGTTTTCTTTCTTTCTTTCTTTCTTTCTTTCTTTCTTTCTTTCTTTCTTTCTTTCTTTCTTTCTTTCTTTCTTTCTTTCCTTCTTTCTTTTTCTTTCTTTCTTTCTTTCTTTCTTTCCTCCTTCCTTTCTTCCTTTCTTTCTTTCTTCCTTCCTCCTTAGTTCCTTCCTTCTTTTCTTTCTTTCTTTCTTTCTTTCTTTCTTTCTTTCTTTCTTTCTTTCTCTCTTTCTTTCTTTATCTGTCTATCTATCTATCTATCTATCTATCTATCTATCTATCATCTATCTATCTATCTATCTATCTATCTATCTATCTATCTATCTATTTATTTATATACTTATTTATTTTTTGAGCTTCTTATGATTGGATTTCTGTTTATCCCCCAAAATAAAAACTTAATATTTAAAAAAAAAATGTAAAACACTAAACGAAAACTCTAAAGACAAAACAAACAAACAAACAAACAAACAAAACAAAACCAATAAAACATTAAAACAGAAAACAAAAATACAAACAACAACAACAACAAAAAACACCCAGAAAGGTCAAAATATACATTAAGTAATTTTCTCTTTTCTTTCTTTATTTCCTTCTTCCTTCCTTCTTTCTTTCTTTCTTTCTTTCTCTCTTTCTTTCGTTCGTTCTTTCTTTCCTTCCTTCCTTCCTTCCTTCCTTCCTTTCTTTCTTTCCTTCCTTCCTTCCTTCCTTCCTTCCTTCCTTCCTTTCTTCTTTCTTTCTTTCTTACGTTCTTTCTTTCTTTCTTTCTCTCTTTTTTTCTTAATTTTTTTTTCAGAGTTTGGAGACTGGGTGTCTATGTGTTACCCTACCTATATTGGACCTGCCTCTGTAAACCAGGCTGGCCTTGAAATAAGAAATCCAATACTTCTTCCTCTCAAAGTGTTGGGAATTAAGGCATGGGCCACCACTGACTAGCAACCCTAAAACTCTTAACTCCTTCAATAAAACCTTAAAAGTAAAAATATAATAATATTTAAAAACTCAAAAAACCCTAAAAATAAAAGATAGAACCCCCCCAAAAAAAAACCAAAACACTAAAACACCCTAAAATACTTTTTAAAAAAATCAGAAAAAACACTAATAATACACTACAATACTCAAAACCAAAAAAAAAAAAAAAACTATAAGATACTGATATAAAGATCCCTACAGAACCCTTTACAAAAAAAAAACTAAAATTCTAAAAAAAAAAAAAAAAAAAAAAAAAGCCATAATGTCCTTTAAGTAATATTCTCTTTTCTTTCTTTCTTTCTTTCTTTCTTTCTTTCTTTCTTTCTTTTTTTCTGTCTTTCTTTCTTTCTTTCTTTCTTTTTTTCTTTCTTTTTTTTTTTTTCAGATTTTGGAGACTGGTTTTTTATATGTATCCCTATCTATATTGGATCTGCCTCTGTAAACCAGGCTGGCCTTGGACTAAGAAATCCAATATTTTTTCCTCTCAAAGTGCTGGATTTAAGGCATGGGCCTCCACTGCCTGCCTACTCTAAAACTCTTAACTCCTTCAATAAATCCTTAAAAGTAAAAAAATAATAATATTCAAAAACTCTAAAAAAATAAAACAAAAACCCCAAAAAATAAAAGATAGAACCCAAAGAAAAAAGAAATAAAACACAAAACACTAAAACACCCTAAAAAACTTTTAAAAAAATCAGAAAAAAATCACTAATAATACACTTAAATACTCAAAACCAATATATATATATATATATATGATACTGTTTTAAAAAACCCTACAAAACCCTTTACCACAAAAACTAAAATTCTAAAAATTAAGAAAAAAAAAATAAAACAGAAAGTCCAAAATGTCTTTTAAGTAATTTTCTTCTTTCTTTCTTTCTTTCATTCTTTCTTTCTTTCTTTCTTTCTTTCTTTCTTTCTTTCTTTCTTTCTTTCTTTCTTTCTTAATTTCTTTCTTTCTTTCTTTGTTTCTTTTCTCATTTTATTTCATTTTACTATATTTCATTTTTTTTTTAGTTTTTCATGACTGTGTTTCTCTGTGTATCCCTACCTGTCCTGTAGCTCCCTCTTTAGATTAGTCTGGCCTCAAACTCAAAAATCTACTACCTCTGCCTCCCAAGTGCTGAGATTGAAGGCATGGTCCACAATTTCCCAGTAACCATAAAACAATTAAATACCAAATATAAAACCTTAATATATATATATATATATATATATAGATAGATAGATAGATAGATAGATAGATAGATAGATAGATAGATAGATAGATAGAAAGATAGATAAATAGAAAAATAATAGATTGAAGGAAAAGGCAGGAATGGAGGAAGGAAGGAAGAAAAAGAAAGAGAGAGAGAAAGAAAGAAAGAAGAAAGAAAGAAAGAAAGAAAGAAAGAAAGAAAGACAGACAGACAGACAGACAGACAGACAGACAGACAGAAAGAAAGAAAGAAAGAAAGAAAGAAAGAAAGAAAGAGAAGAATAAAAAGAAAGAAGATAGAAAGATAGATGGAAAAATGAAGGAAAGAAGGAAGGAAGAAAGGAAGGTAAAAAGGAAGGTAGGAAAGAGGGAAGGAAAGAAAGAAAGACAGACAGAAAGACAGAAAGACAGACAGACAGACAGACAGACAGACAGACAGACAGGAAGGAAGGAAGGAAGGAAGGAAGGAAGGAAAGGAAGGAAGGAAGGAAGGAAGGAAGAAAGAAAGAAAGAAAGAAAGAAAGAAAGAAAGAAAGAAAGAAAGAAAGAAAGAAAGAAAAAGAAAGAGAGAAAGAAAGAAGAAAGAAAGAAAAAGAAAGGAGAGAGTTTTAAGTTCATCTGGATTTCTGGATTTTTTGAAGAGTGCTTTCGAGTTGATGGCAGTTGTCTACTGTATTTTTGGTTTTTTTTTTTCTAGTTATATAAACAATTTTACTGTGTTTTAAGTTTGGTGGTTTTATTTACGCTTCAGGAATATATTTTTCATTTATTATTAATTTTCTTTTTTGTATTTTAATGCACATTAAGATTTTGTTGTGTGTGTGTGTTCTTGAATATTTATTTAAAACTTGTGGGGTTTTAATTTTTGTTTTTCTTGGTTTTATTGTTGCCAGGCAATTATGGCTATTGCCTATAAAATCTAGCCCTAGGGATGAACTGGTAAGGGAATTTGAACTTGGAGGCTAGTCTGGTCTATGGAGTGACACACAGGATGGCCAGAGAAAGACAGAGAAAGCCAGTCTCCAAAATTCTAGAATGAAAAAAAGAAAGAAAGAAAGAAAGAAAGAAAGAAAGAAAGAAAGAAAGAAGGAAGGAAGGAAGGATGGAAGAAAGGAAGGAAGGAAGAAAGAAGGAAGGAAGCAAGGAAGCAAGCAAGCAAGCAGGCAGTCAGACAAGCAAGCAAAGCAAGCAAGAAAGAAAGAGAGAAACAGCGAAAATTATAATTGTGTTTCAGGGTCATTTTTAGCCTCTTGTACATTTTTTGGGGGGTGTGATTAATTTTTTTTTTGGAGGGAGATGTGAAGTGCCGTGAGCAATCACCATTACAAGTTGGCGCCTACTTCTGCTGTGCCTAACTGGTAAACAAGTAATGTGCCCCGGTGCAGGAGTGAATTTGTGCCAAGTCACTGCCCATCCCAGGGCATAGCAATGAGGCCTATGGGCAAGGAACAAATCAGGTGTTGACATGCCATGCCAAGGTGTATATAAGCAGCACCATTTGCCGGGGTTCAGGGTCTTCCTCCTGATGAAGCAATAAAGCTTTGCTGCAGAGGAAACTGGTTGACTGAGTGTGTTCTTGCTGGTGAGGCACAAGCTAGGGACACTTGGTGCTGAAACCCGGGAAAGCCATACCATCGCCAGGCATTGAGGGGACCCTCCGTTCACTGGGCGGATTCAGAACTGCAGGTTGAGGTAAACTCTGTAAGGAATGTTCGGTCTTGAACTTTCTCTGGCATTAGAGGCCTTTATGATTGTTTTCACAGGGCTTGTTCTTTTTCTTTTAGGTGCGTTTTGCTTTCACCGGTGGAATTGCTGACTGGTTCTTAGTTGCAGTCAGGCACAGTTAGATAAAAAGACAGTATGGCAACCTCCCACTCCATGGTGACCGCTTAAGGTCGGTCTTGAGAGAGTGTGGCCTGAAGATCGTCACTAAGACCATAGAGGGCTTTGTTAAAGAGATAGATCACATAGCACCGTGGTATGCATGCTCAGGGTCCTTAACTATCGCCTCCTGGGTGAAAATGAAAGGAGATCTAGTTAGGGAACAACAGAACAGCAAACTGAAAGCAGGGACCATGCCGTTGTGGAAGTTGGTAAGATCGTGCTTAAAAGACAAGGAATGTCAGCAAATGGTTAAGGCGGGCAGAGGGTCCTGGAGCAGGTTCAGGACAGTCTATCAGAGACAGAGCAGGGAGAGAGGTTAGCAGTTCAGAGAAAATGGGAAGTGTATTCCCAGATCTCAGCTGCCACCATTAATGCATGGACGGCACTCTCTAGGAAGGGAGAGGTAAGCAGACATTTGACAAAGATCATTCAGGGCGCCCAGGAGTCATTCTCAGACTTTGTGGCTCGAATGACAGTAGCAGCAGGGAGAAACTTTGGAGACCCAGAGGCAGCTATGCCTTCAATTGAACAGTTGGTCTATGAACAGGCTACGCAGGAATACAGGGCAGCTATTACATGCAGAAAGAGCAGAGGATTGCAGGACTGGTTAGAGGTTTGTCATGAGCTTGGAGGGCCACTCAGTAATGCAGGTTTGGCAGCCACCATTCTACAAGGGCAGAAGTGCCCTGACATGGCTGAGCTCAAACTCTGCTATAATTTTGGTAAACCAGGTCACTTGCAAAAGAACTGCAGCACCCTTGTCCAAAGGAGAGTGCTAGGTTTGTGTACTAAGTGTGGGAAAAGATATAATTGGGCCAGAGATTGTCACTCAGTCAAGGTCATTCGAGGCAAGACCCTGCAGCCAGGACTTCCACAAGCAGTAGAGAATGAGGGCATTCCAAAAAATGGGTATCAGGGCCCCAGGTCTCAGGGCCCCAAAACATATGGGACCCTGGCAGGCAACAGGTAGACCCCACAGTCTGCAGGGCAACAGAAGGCTCAGCAGGATTGGACCTCTGTGCCACCACCCATTCATGCTGGTGCCCCAAATAGGAGTGTAGCCCATTCCTCCTGAATACAAAGGACCTCTGCCTCCAGGAAGTATCAGCCTAATACTGGGCCGGCCTTCCCTTATTTTTCAAGGTCTTAATTTTCACCATGGAGTTGTAAATCCAGATTATGAAGGGAAACTTCAAGTTCTCTGTTCCTGCCATCAGGGTGTCTTTTCTATTTCACAAGAGGATAGAATAGCTCAGCTAATAATTTTGCCAAGCCTACATGGTTATTTTCCCTCCTCTGGTGTCCCTCGAGCTGCCAGAGGGATTGGCTCTACTGGAAATGATTCTGCTTACTTAATAATGCCTCTTGACTCCAGACCATCCTTAGAATGAGTTAAAGAAGGGAAACAATTTAAAGGGATTTTAGATACAGGAGCAGATAAAAGTATCATCTCTTAGCACTGGTTGCCATAAGCCAGGCCTGTTACTCATTCATCACATTCTTTACAAGAGTTAGCCTATCAGTCCTGCGCCACTATTAGCTCTCATTCTTTGAGTTGGCAAGCACCTGAAGGTCAAATGGGACGATTCACTCCTTATGTCTTACCACTCCCAGTTTTTCTCTGGGGGAGAGATATTTTACAGGCAATGGGAATGACCTTGACTAATGAATACTCGCTAAAAGGTGTTCAAATGATGAAGAAAATGGGCTATAAAGAAGGAAGAGGATTAGGGAAAGGAGAGCAGGTTAGAGTTGAACCTCTCCTTCAAGAAGGTAATAATGGGAGACAAGGTTTGTGTTTTTCCTAGGGGCCGTTGAGGGTTCCATGCCCATACCATGGCTTACAGAGGAAGCAGTATGGGTTCTTCAAGGGCCTCTCACCTCTGAAAAATTAGAAGCAGCCACAAAACTGATCTCTGAACAGCTATGCTTGGGTCATTTAGAGCCCTCTACCTCACACTGTAATACACGTACTTTGGAATTAAGATAAAATCTGGCAAATGGCACTTATTACATGATCTTAGAGCAATTAATGCACAGATGCACCTGTTTGGTTCGGTTAACTGAGGGCTACCATGGCTTTCCGCCCTACCCAAGAATTGGGAAATTATAGATATAAAAGATTGCTTTTTTCTCTATACCTTTATACCTTCAAGATAGACAATGATTTGCATTTAACATCTATCCATTAATCATTTAGAGCCTGATCAAAGAAACCAATAGAAGGTCATACCTCAGGGGATGGTGAATAGCCCCACAATGTGTCAAATGTATGTGCATTTGGCACTTAAGTCAGTTAGAGATCATTTTCTTTCATTACTTTGGATACTTTACATGGATGACATTTTGATTTGCCATAAAAATTCACAGTTATTGCAAGATACATACCCTATATTAATATTAAACATTAGTGCAATGGGGATTGCAGGTGTCCACCGAAAAGGTACAAGTTGCTTGAATGGGAACCTTCATAGGGTCACTCATTTATCCTGACAAAATTGTTCCTCAAAAATTAGAGATTCACAAAGGTTAACTACATACCTTGAATGATTTGCAAAAATTGCTGGGAGATATTAATTGGCTGAGACCATTTTTGAAAATTCCATTAGCGGAATTAAAGCCCTTATTTGATATATTAGAGGGAGATACCCACATCTCCTCCCACAGAGCACTTAACCCAGCAGCATTTCAAGCTTTACAAACTGTAGAAAAGGCCTTACCAGATGCTCAATTACTACACATTGACTAGTTGAAGTAATTTGAATTTTGCATATTAAAAACCGCACAGTTACCAACAGCAGTCTTTTGGCAAAATGGACCCTTAATATGGGTCCACCCTAATGCTTCCCCTGCAAAAATCATTTAATGGTATCCTAATGCAGCTGCTCAACTTGCACTTCAGGGGATAAAAGCAGCTATTACTCAGTTAGGGAAAGAACCTCATATGCTATTTGTGTCTTATACCTCTATTCAAGTTCAAACCCTGGCAGCAACAACTAATGATTGGGCAGTCTCGGTTGCCTCTTATTCAGGACAAATTGATAATCATTATCCAAAACATCCAATCTTACAGTTTGCCTTAAGCAAAGCCATAGTGTTTCCAGTAATGAGAGCCAAACACCCGCTTGCGGATTGTGTGCTGGTGTATACAGATAGATCCAAATCTGGCAGAGGTGCTTATGTAGTAAATGGCCAAGGAACATCCAAACAATATAATGAGACATCACCCCAGGTTGTAGAGGGTATAGTGGTACTGGAGGTACTTAAAATTTTACGGGGACCGCTCAATATTGTATCTGATTCCTTATCTGTGGTTAATGCAGTTAATACACTTGAAGTTGCTGGTTTAATTAGACCCTCTAGGAAGCTTGCTCACATTTTTCAGCAAATTCAGTCTGCCCTGTTACATATAAGACATCTTGTTTATATTACTCATGTCAGGGCTCATTCTGGCCTTCCTGGCCCCATGTCTCATGGAAATGACTTGGCAGACAAAGTCACTAGAATCATGGCTGCTGCCCTGTCCTCACAGGCAAAGGCTGCAAGGGAGTTTCATAAATGCTTCCACATAAGGGCTGAAACTTTGCGCCGCCATTTCATTTTGCCCAGGAAAGAAGCTTGTTACATGTCACCCAATGTCAAAACTGTTGTCAATTTCTGCCTACTCCTCATGTAGGGGTAACTCCCCGAGACATCAGACCATTACAGGTCTGGCAAAGGGATGTCACTCGTATTTCCTCCTTTGGAAGAAATCAATATATACAAGTTTCCATTGACATCTGCTCTGGTGTTATATTTGCTACACCTTTAACAGGTAAGAAAGCCTCTCATGTTATACAGCACTGTTTAGAAGCTTGAAGTGCTTGGGGCAAGCCCACAATCATTAAAACTGATAATGGGCCAGCATATACCTTTACTAAATTTCAGCAATTTTGTCATCAAATGGATGTCACTCACCTGACATGCCTTCCTTATAATCCTCAAGGACAAGGCATTGTGGAATGTACCCACCATACACTCAAGTCTTATTTAATAAAACAAAAAGGGGGAGTTGGTGAGACTGCCCTCAGTGCCAAGAGTAGCTGTCTCCATTGCTCTCTTCACACTTAATTTTTTGAATCTTGACGAGCAAGGTCGCTGTGCAGCTGATCGAAATAGCTCAGACCAAAAGAAATGGTGAAATGGAAAGATGTCTTATCTGGTCTGTGGAAAGGCCCGGATCCTATTTTAATAAGATCCAGGGGAGCTGTCTGTCTTTTTCTACAGAGTGAAGACACCACCTTTTGGCAGCCGAAACGACTCACCCGCAAGATAATAATCAAGGATGGTGTGGAAGATGCTGACCTCCCTAAGACTGCTTCAGATTCTGACAATGCTAAACTTGTCTCAGGTTCCTAGTATGAAGGGCAACAGAGATGGGCCAATCTTTCAGCTTTCCCTAAACCAATGCCAGTTCACCATGATGCTATCGTTTTTCCAAAATTCTTTACTACCAATAAAAAAAACTGGATTTACCATATTTGCCATTTGTCCCTTTGCCGGTCCAGTTAGGAGAAAATCGCTCCCTCCAAAACAGGGTTCTCTATGTTTTCAATTAACACAAAAGGGGGACTGTATTCAGCTCAGTATCCATATGTTAGGATCATTTAAGGATAGTGGAACTGTAAATCTAACCCAAACCCGAGGAAAAGGAAATAATAGTATTATTCATGTTACATGGTTTTGGTGGCAATCGTCAGTCTGGCAAAAGAGACATTCCTGTCTCCCAATTGGAATGAGATGGATCATCCTTGTCAACCCAGGATTGCTCCCCATTGTGGTGGAGAGGATGTAGGGGAGTTACTGCCATGTCAGTCTTCTGTAGCCAGATGGATTGATGAGCACAAATATTTACCTTCTCCCCCAATATGTTGTTTGGGACTGAAGAAGAGTTTGTAATGAGAATGGGCCTCTTCTTGCAGGACCGCAGAATGAGCCCTTTCCATAAATGGCTACTTTATTGGGATAAATGGAAGCTGTACAGATATTAATCCCCTTGTTTTCTTAAAAGTAGGTGCCAAAGGAACGGCCATTTACACTGGTGTCTCCAATTATACCAGGATTGAGGTAGATGGACAACCAACGAGATAAGTAAATCATACTGAAGTGATCTCTAGTTTAAATAAAACACAGATTAATCAAACCAGCTATATATCAACTCCAATATGTGTCTATCCTCCCTTTCTATTTATTTTATCTAATGATTCATTTGAAAACTGTGTAAATGATTCCTGTTGGATTTCTCAATGTTGGGATGCAACAAAGGACCCCCGCACCATAGTGGCCCGGATCCCACGTTGGATACTTGTTCTGGTGGAAACACCCTCTACCTTATCCCTGTTTCGACAAAAAAGAGATTTTTAGCATTACTGCTGTCGTGATCATAGCAATTTCAGCCAGTGCAGATGCTGCTAGAGCTGCAGGATTCGCTATGGCTTGTACGGTCCAAACAGGCACAAAATTAAATCAGCTTTCATTCGAATTGACTGATGCTATCAATGTCCAAACTTCTGCTAGTGCCCATTTAAAGAGAGGGCTGATGATTTTGAATCAGCGCCTTGATCTGGTTGAGGAATAGATAGGTGTCCTATACCAGTTGGCCCAGGTGGGTTGTGAAAGAAAAATGGGCACTCTGTGCATTACCAATGTTCAATATGAAAATTTTACTTGTGCAGCTAATCTGTCTAGACAGCTTTCCTGTATCTTGCCGGAAATTAGTAAGAAGGATTCTATGAGACTCTTGAGGCAGTAGCAGTTCTAAGGATCAACTCGAGGTAAATGGACCTCTCACTGACAGAGGGCCTCTCCTCCTGCATTTCATCTGCATTTTCTTATTCCAAGGAATGGGTGGGGATAGTTTTATTTGGTGCTTCCATCTGCTGTGGGCTTGTGCTCATGCTCTGGTTGGTTTACAAGCTCAGAGCCCAAAAAAGTTGTGACAAGGTCGTCATTGCTCAAGTATTTGTGGCCATTGAACAAGGGGCCTCTCTGGAAATCTGGCTATCTATGTTGAAATAATTAATGTTGTGGTGATAAGTTTAGGAACATCATGATCATCCCTTGCACATCGCTGAGGTCTCCTCATTGCACGTGGAAGGGTGGTCTTGGATCCTTCTTCCTCATTACATTTTGCTTTGGCTAGCCTCTGATTTAGAGTTCACCCTAGGCCAATTCTAACAATAGCATAAGTACTGTGGTATCCAGAGATGGGCAATCTTCCTTGTGTGTGGACCAACCTAAGATATGGGGCCTGGTGGCAATAAGGTTTCCCTATGACGGGTAAGGCCTTAGCATTAGAGGAATGACCTAAAACAAGGAGCCACAGCAAACATGAAGATCAACAACTCAGGCCTAGACGACCATTGCTTTAGTAAAAGAAAATTTTGCTTTAATAAAACAAAAAGGGGAGATGTATAGAGCCTTGAGCAATCGCCATTATAAGATGGTGCCGGCTTCTGCTGTGCGTAACTGGTAAACAAGTAATGTGCCCCGGTGCAAGAGTGAATTCGTGCCAAGTCACTGCCCATCGCAGGGCATAGCAATGAGGCGATGGGTAAGCAACAAATCAGGTGTTGACATGCCAAGCCAAGGTGTATATAAGCAGTGCCATTTGCCGTGTTCCAGGGTTCAGGGTCTTCCTCCTAATGAAGCAATAAAGCTTTACTGCAGAAGAATCCTGTTGTCCGAGTGTGTTCTTGCTGGCGAGCAGAAACTCGGGACTGGGGATTTTTTTTTTTAAGGCTTTAAAGTGTTTTTAGAAGAATGTTTATTTAAAAATCGAGGGTTTTTATTTAGGTGGTGCATAATTTTAGAGTTGGCAGGCAATGGCGGACACTTGCATACGAATGTTAGCCCCAAGGATGAACAGGTAGGGAAATTTTTTTAGTTGGAGACTAGCCTGGTCTAAAGAGTGATTTACCAGAGAGACGGATAAACAGAGAAACCCAGTTACCAAAAATTGAAAAAATATAAAAAAGAAAGAGAGAGAGAAAAAGAAAGAAAGAAAAAAGAAAGAAAGAAAGAAAGAAAGAAAGAAAGAAAGAAAGAAAGAAAGAAGAAAGAAAGAAGAAAGAAAGAAGAAGAAAGAAAGGAAGGAAGGAAGGAAGGAAGGAAGGAAGGAAGGAAGGAAGGAAGGAAGGCAGGCAGAGAGAGAGAAAGAAAACAAAAGAAAGAAGATAGGAAGAAGGAAGCAAGGAAGTAAAGAAGGAAGGAAGGAAGAAAGGAAGGAAGGAAGGTAAGGAACGAGGGAAGGAAAGAAAGAAAGAAAGAAAGAAAGAAAGAAAGAAAGAAAGAAAGAAAGGAAGGAAGGAAGGAAGGAAGGAAGGAAGGAAGGAAGGAAGGAAGGAAGGAAGGAAGGAAGGAG
>NW_028227277.1:13336808-13341808 GCF_978045245.1 Mus caroli
TTTTTTCTATTTTCTAAATTTCTTTTCATTTCTTTACTTTTGGGGGAGACACTGGGTTTCCCTGTGAGTCCCTGTCTGTCATGGACTTATTCTGTAGATCACGCTGTCTTTGAACTCAAAAAAATCCATTCCTGTTCCTCCCAAGTGCTGGGTTTAAAGGCATAGCAAACATGGCCTGGATATTCAAGCTATTGAGCACCCAAATTAAAACTCTAATTATTAAAAAAAAATATTTAAGGACATGAAATAAAAAGAAAGAAAGAAAGAAAGAAAGAAAGAAAGAAAAGAAAGAAAGAAAGAAAGAAAGAGAAAAATATCCTCCCAAAAAATTCCCCCAAAAAACATTTAAGTATTAAAAAACAAAACAAAATAAAACAAGACTTTGAAACCTAAATAAAACCCCAAAACCCGAAAACACACTAAAATATTAAAAAAAAACCCAAAATACAAAAAAATACACTAGAAGCCCCAAAACAAACAACAACAATAAAAATTTCTAAAACACTATTCTAAAGACCCTACAAACCGTTAAAAAAAAAATCTTAAAGTCTAAAAAAAAAAAAAAAACAGAGAAGGCAAAAATGTCATTAAAATTCTTCTTTTATTTCTTCCTTCCTTTCTTTCTTTCTTCCTTTCTTTCTTTCTTTCTCTCTCTCTCTCTCTCTCTTTCTTTCTTTCTTTCTTTTCTTTCTTTCTTTCTTTCTTTCTTTCTTTCTTTCTTTTTCTTTCGTTCTTTCTTTCCTTCATTTTTCTGTGTGTGTGTCTGTATTTCCTTCCTTAATTTCTTTATTTTATTTTTATTTATTTATTTTTTTTTTAGGTTTTGAAGACTGTGGTTCTCTTCCTATCTCTAGGAGTCCTAGACCTCATTCTGTAGACAGGCTGGCCTTGAACTCATAAATTCTCGAACTCTTTCTCACAAATTTTGGGTTAAAGGCATGGGTCATCATTGCTTGGCAAACTTAAAACTAAGAAACACCACAATTAAAATAATCAAATATAAATAAATATTCAAGAACAACAAACAACATACAAACATATAAGAACATTGAAATAATAATAATAAAAACATCCCTGATGCTTAAATAAAACCCAAAACCTTGAGAGAAAAAAAAAAAAAAAACTAAAAGTACATTGGATGCATAAAATGAACAAAAAAACAAAAATTCTAAAACTCTCTTCTCAAAACCCTAAATTCACTCCCCCCAAAAAAAATTGCACCAGAGGTCAAAAATGACCATGAAAGAGAATTATTTTTTTTCTTTCTTTCATTCATTCTTTCCTTCCCTCCTTTCTTTCCTTCCTCCCTCCCTCCCTCCCTCCCTCCCTCACTTCTTTCCTTCCTTCCTTCTTTTCTTTCTTCCTTTCTTTCCTTCCTTATTTTTTTCTTTTTTAGAGATTTTGGAGACTGAGTTTCTCTTTGAATCTCTGCCTGTCTGGGACATCACTAGGTAGACCATGTCGGCCTGGAACTCCAAAATCCGTTACCTTTTTCATACAAGTGCTTGGTTATATGCATGTGCCACAATTGCCTGGAAACACCAAAATTAAAACCCACACAAATAAAAAAATATTCAAGAACAAGAAAAAAAAAACTAAAACTAAAACTAAAAAACCTAAGAACATTAAAAAACTAAAAAAAAAAAAAAAAAAAAAAAAAGAACAAAAAAAACTTAATCCTAAACTAAAACCCCAAAACTCTGAAACGAACGAAAAATACATTTTAAAAACACATGAAAAATACATTAGAGGACAAAAAAAAAAAAAAACAACAACAAAAAAAAAAACAAAACAAAAGAAATAATTCAGAAAAATTCTAAAACTCTTTTCTTAAAATCCTACACACCGAAAATATAAAAAATAATAAAATAATATATTTCAGAATAACCTAAGAATCCAAAAATGGTCCTAAAGTTCATTACTTACATTCCTTCATTTTTTCTTTCTCTATTTCTGTATTACTTTATTTCTTTCTTTATCTTTCTTTCTGATTCACACTTTCTTTTTTTTCTCTCTCTCTGTCTTTCTGTCTCTCTGCTTCTCTCTGTCTCTGTCTCTGTCTCTGTCTCTCTCTCTCTGTCTCTCTGTCTCTCTGCTTCTCTCTGTCTCTGTCTTTGTCTCTGTCTCTGTCTCTCTCTCTCTCTCTGTCTGTCTGTCTGTCTCTCTGTCTCTATGTCTCTCTCTCTGTCTCTGTCTCTGTCTCTCTCTCTCTCTCTCTCTTTGTTTCTTTTTTCTGTTTTCAGTTTTGGGAGCCTGGGTATCTCTGTATATCTCTGATTGTCCTGGAAGGCACACTTTAGAACACCCTGGCCTACAACGTAAAATATATCCTACCCCTTCCTCCCAAGTGCTGCATTAAAGTCATGGGCCATCATGACCTGGCATCTGTAAAACTATGGAAAACCAAAATTAAAACACCGAAAATTTTAATAAATATTCAGGAACGCACACACACAGAGAAGCACACACACATGTAAAATAAAAAATAAAAAATTAAAATCCTAAGAAAACATTAAAAAGGTAATAATAATTTAAAAAAAAAAACTGGTCCTAAATAAACCCCATATCACAAAAACACACTATAATTCTTTAAAAAACTCGAAAAAAAAAAAAAAAACACTAAAAGAAACACTGGTAGACTAAAAAAAAAAAAAAAAAAAAAAAAAAAAAAAAAAAAAAAAAAACACCCACAAAAACCTCTAAACCATAAAAAAGAAAAAAAGCTAAAATTCTAAAAAAAAAAGCAGCAATCAGAGCCAAAAAACCCTTTACATTCTTTCTTTATTATATTCCTTCATTTTTCCTTCTCTCTTTCCTTATTAATTTCTTTCCTTCTCTCTCTCTGTCTCTCTGTCTCTCTCTCTCTCTCTCTTCTTTCTTTCTTTCTTTCTTTCTTTCTTTCTTTCTTTCTTTCTTTCTTTCTTTCTTTCTTTTTTGATTTTTTTTTGGAGATTGATTTCTCTGTGTATCTCTGTCTGTCCTGGATCTTCCTCTGTAGACTAGGCTGGCCTCGAACTCAAAAAGTGACTACCTCCACCACACAATTGCTGATATTTAAGGCAAGGTTCACCACTTCCTGGCAACAGTAAAACTCGTAAACTCCAAATATAAAACCTTAACCTTTATTAAAAAAAAAAAAAAATCAAACTCACACATCACGCACATACACACACACACATACACATGAAGACACAAAAATGCCAGGTTTGGTGGCACACGCCTTCGATTCCAGCAACTGGGAGGCAGAGGCAGGCAGATTTCTGATTTCGAGGCCAGCCTGGTCTACAGAGTGAATTCCAGGACAGCTAGGTCTATATAGGGAAACTCTGTCTCACAAACACACACACACGCGCACACACAAACACACACAAACACAAACAAACACACAAAACTTAAAAAAAAATAACCCCAAAAAAAAAAAAATCCTAACACACAATGAAAAAAAAAAATAAAGAAAATTTAAAGCCTAAAAAAAAAAGAAATCTAAAACCTTAAAAAACCGGAGTATCCTTTAAAAAAAAATACAAAAAACAAACAAAAATACAAACAACAACAAAACCCAAAAAGAAAAAACAGAAATGAACACTTCAAATACACAAAAATACTGAAAACGAAAACACCTCTAAAACACTCTTCTTAAAACCCTTAAGAAAAACACTAAAATTCTAAAAATCTGAAAAATATACAAGAACTCAAAACTGACTCAAAAATTGATTTTTTTTTGTTTTGTTTTTTTTTTTGTTTGGTTAGTTGGTTTTTCTTGTTTTTTTTTCTTTTTTTGACTTTTTGGAGATTGGGTTTCTCTGTGTTTCTCTCTCTGTACTGGAACCCAATTTATATACCATGATGGCCTGGAACTCAGAAATCTAATACCTCTGACTCCCCATTACTGAGATTAAAGGCAAGGGCCACCCCTTCCTGCCATTCCTAAAATACTTAAACTTTGAAAGTAAAATATTAAATTAAAAAAAAAAAAGCCTCTAAAATACACACATACAGACATCGATACACACAGACAAAAGCAAACAAATAAACCTAAAAAAAGTGAAAGATAAAACTATAAAAAAAAAAAATTAAAAAAACCCAAAACATTAAAACACCCTAGAATCTTTAAAAAAAAAAAAAATCCTAAAAAACTAAGAAGAACTAAAATATTGAAAAAAAAAAACAAACAAAAAAAGTCTAAAAGCTTCAACAAACCCTACAAAACCGTTATAAAAAAACAATAACATGTAAAAACAAAAACAAAAACAAAACAAAAGAAAACAAAACACAACAAAACAAAAAAACACAATTAGTCCAAAATGTCCATAAAGTAATTTCTTTCTTTCTTTCTTTCTTTCTTTCTTTCTTTCTTTCTTTCTTTCTTTCTTTCTTTCTTTCTTTCTTTCTTTCTTTCTCTCTCTCTCTCTCTCTTTCTTTCTTTCTCTCTTTCTTTCTTTTTTCTTTCTTCCTTCCTTCCTTCCTCCTTTCCTTATTCCTTCCTTCCTTCCCTCTTTTTTTCCTTTTCCTTCTCTCTCTCTCACTCTCTCTCGATGTATCTCTCTCTCTTTCTCTCTCTATCTCTTTCATTTTCTTTATTTTTTAATTTTTAGAAACTGGGTTTCTCTGTTTATCCCTGGCTCTCTGGGCGATCAATCTCAAGACCAGGCTAGCTTCCAACTAAAAAATCCCCTTCCAGTTCACCTTAGGGCTAGCATTTATATGAAAGGGGCAGCCATTGCCTGCCAACTTTAAAATTATGCACCACCAAAATAAAGAACCTCAATTTTTAAATAAATATTCAAGAATACACCCACAAAAAAATAACACAAAGAAAACAATGAAATATTAAAATAAATAAATCTTTGAAGTCTAAATGAAACCTGAAAAGTCCAAAACACAGTAAAAATTAAAAAAAAAAGAAAAAAAATTTAAAAATACACTAGAAATCTGAAAACAAAAAAAGCTCTGAAACATTCTTTAAAAACACTTCAAAATCTTAAATAAAACCCCTAAAA
>NW_028227277.1:13350002-13365002 GCF_978045245.1 Mus caroli
AAACCAGGCTGGCCTTGAACTAAGAAATCCAATACTGGAACTCACTTTGTTGACCAGGCTGGCCTAGATCTTACAAATCTACCTGCCTCTGCCTCCCAAAGGCTGGGAATAAAGGCATGGACTACGAATGACTGTCAAAACTAAAATGCCTAAAAAGAAAAAACAAAAACAAAACAAAAAAAAAAAACAACAACAACAAAAAAAAAACATTAAAAATTAAAACAATAAACGAAAATCCTGAAGCCGATAAACAAACAAAAAATGCAAAAACCTAAGAGACCAAGGGAAAAAGAAAAAAAAAAAGGAAAAACAAAACTCACCAATAGTCTTCTAAACACCCTATTAACCCTTAAAAAGAACCTAAATTGCTACAGAAATACACAAGGAGCCAAAATTTTCACTAAATCTTTTTTTCCTTCCTTCCTTCCTTCCTTCCTTCCTTCCTTCCTTCCTTCCTTCCTTCCTTCCACCCTCCCTCCCTCCCTCCCTCCCTCCCTCCATCCCTCCCTCCCTCCCTCCCTCCCTCCCTCCCTCCCTCCTTTCTTTCTTTCTTTCTTTCTTTCTTTCTTTCTTTCTTTCTTTCTTTCTTTCTTTCTTTCTTACTTTCCTTCTTTCTCTCTCTCTCTTTTTCTTTCTTTCTTTCTTCTTTCCTTCTTTCTTAATATCTTTCTTTATTATTTTTCTTTCCTTTTTTTTTTCTTTTTTTTCAAGTTTTGGAGAATGGGTTTCTCTGTGTATTTCTGGCTGTCCTGGAACTCACACTGTGGACCGTGCCGCCTTCAAACTCAACAAACTCAAACACACACACACACACACACACACACACCCTAAAAAAAAAAACTAAAACCCTAAAGAAAAACCCTAAAGCCCCCCCAAAAAAAACCTCTAAAACCTTAAAAAAATAAACTAAACATAAACTAAAACCCTAAAAACCAAAAAAAATCCTCTAAAACAATCTTCAAAAAATCCTGAAAACCCTTTAAAAAACCTTAAATTTCTTAAAAACAAAAACAAAAATAAAAAAATACACAGAAAGCCCAAAAATAGGCGTAAAGTAATAATTTGCTCCCTTCCTCCCTTCCTTCCTTCCTTCCTTTCTTTCTTTTTTTTTTTCTTTTCTTTTGTCGTGACTGGGTTTTTTTGTGTATCCCAATCTGTCCTGGAGCTCACTGTGTAGACTATGCTGGCCTCGAACTCAAAAAATCCTGCCTCCTAAATGTTGGGGTTAAAGGCATGGGCTTCCACTGCCTGGCAAACCTATAACAATTAAAACCCAAATATAAAACCCTAAATTTTTTACAAAAGAATCAAGGACAACAACAACAAAAAACCCTGACAAATACTCTAAAAAGCTTAAAAAAAAAAAAACAAAAAAAGAAAAAAGAAAGAAAGAAAAAGAAAGAGAAAAAGAAAGGCTAAATTCAATCCCAAAACCATAAAATACACGAAAATCCTTAAAAACAAGAAAAACACTAAAAATACACTAAAAGACTGTAAACAAACAAATAAACAAAAAAAACTTCTTAAAACACTCTTCTAAAAATTGTACAAACCCTTAAAAAGCACTTAGAAATCTAAAAAGAAAAAAAAAATACACACAAAGCCAAAATGTCCCTACTAGTTTCTTTCTTTCTTTCTTTCTTTCTTTCTTTCTTTCTTTCTTTCTTTCTTTCTTTCTTTCTTTCTTACTTTTTTTTTTTTTTTTGAGGTTTTCGTGACTGGGTTTCTCTGTGTATCTCTGGATGTCCACCTGGAGCTCCCTCTGTAGACCAGACTGACATTCACTAAGAATTCCACTACTTCTGCCTCCCAGTTGATGAGAATCGAGGCAAGGGCCACCATTTTGAGCCAAAACTTAAGTCTTAAAATCCAAAAATAAAACCTTATATTAAAAAACTAATAATACTTAAAAACACTGAAATAAAATACAAAAATAAAAAAAAAAAAACTACTAAAAAAAGGCCAAAAAACCCTAAAAGGAAAAAAAAAAAAAAAAAAAAAAAAAAAACAAAAAACAAAACTGTAGAGCCTTAAAAAAAAAAACCCAAATACCTAAAACACTCTAAAATATTAAAAAAAATATAAAAATAAAAACATACAAACAAAAAACCCAAAAAATACACTACAATCCTGAAAGACAAGAAACACACACACACACAAAAAAAACAAAAACAAAAAACATCAAAACTCTAAAACAATCTTCTAAATAACCTTAAGAAAAACACTAAAATTATAAAAAAAAAAGAAATAAAGAAAAAAATATACACAAGAACCACAAAAAGACCCTAAAATTTTTTTTTTTTTTTGAGTTTTTCTGTTTTTGAGTTTTGGGAGACTGTGTTTAGCTATGTACCTCTGGCTGTCCGGCAGCTCCCTCTGTATACTATGCTGGTCTCAAACTCAAAAGTCCACCTACATCTGCCTCCCGATTGCTGGGATTTAAAGCATGTGCCACCATTGCCTGGCAACCATATAATAATCCTCAAATATGAAACCTTAATTTAAAAAAAATTCGAGGACAACAACAACAACAACAAAATACCCCTAAGAAGTAGAGTAAAATGCTAAACAATAAATAAATAAAATAAAGCCTAAATTAAACCCACAAACCCTAAAGTACATTAAAATCCTTAAAAAATGAGGAAAAACACTAAAAAATTCTAAAAGCCTGATAACCAAAAAAACTCTAAATCACCCTTCTAAAAATTCTTCAAACCCTAAATAAAAACCCTAAATTTTAAAAATTCTAAATTAAGTTGCTGGCAACACTAAAACTCTTAAACTCACAATATACAACCCTCGAATTATAAAGAAAAACTCAAAAACACACACACAAAAACAAAATAAAACAGTAAAGTGCTAAAAAAATAAGTCCCTTAAACCTCATAAGAACCAGAAATCACTAAAACAACCTAAAGTCCTTTAAAAATTATAGAAAAAGCTCTAAACATACACTATAACACTTAAAACCAAACAAAATTCTAAAATACTCTTCTAAAAAACCCTAAAACACCTAAAAAAAAACCTAATATTAAAAAAAAGAACCACACAATAAGCCAAAAATATCCATAAAGTACTTTTCTTTCAGTCTTTCCTTTCAGTCTTTCCTTTCTTTGTTTTCTTTCTTTCTTTCTTTCTTTCTTTCTTTCTTTCTTTCTTTCTTTCTTTCTTTCTTTCTTTTTTCTTCTTTCTTTCTTCTTTCTTTCTTTCTTTTTTATTTCTTTCTTTCTTTATTACTTTTTGTGTGTGTGTGTGTGTGTGTTTTGTGACTGGGTTTCTCTGTGTATCCCTATCTGTCCTGGAGCTGCTTCTGTAGAAGAGGCTGACCTCAAACTCGGAAATCCACCAGCCTCTGCCTCCCAAGTATTGTGATTTAAGGCATGGGCCACCACTGCCTGGCAACTCTAAAACTTTTAAACCCCAAAATTAAAACCCTAAAAATTAAAAATAGAAGAAGAAGAACAAGAACCACCACCACCACCACCACCACCACCACAACAACAACAACAAAAAAAAAACCTAAGAAGAACAGAAAAATGCTAAAATAATAAATAAATAAATAAAAAATAAAGCTTAAATAAAACCCCAAAACCCTAAAACACACTAAAATGGTTTTTAAAGCCAAAAAAAAAAAAAAAAAATTGGCTGGCAACACTAAAGCTCTTAAACTCAAAATATACAAACTTAAAATGAAAAAAATAAAACAAAACTCAAGAACACACTCAAACCCTAAATAAAACACTAAAATGCTTAAAAATCACTTAAACCTATTAAGAACCCAAAATCACTAAAAGACCCTAACATCCTTTTAAAAATATAGAATAAACTCTAAACATATACTAAAACCCTGAATACCAAAGTACCTCAAAAGCATTCTTCTATAACCCTACAAAACCATTTAAAAAAACCTTAAATTCTAAAAAAACATGAACACAAAAATAAACATACAACTTTTTGTTTGTTTGTTTGTTTTTGTTTTTTGAGACAGTGTTTCAGTGTGGTTGTCCCGGAACTCACTTTGTAAACCAGGCTGACCTCAAACTCAGAAATCCAATACCTCAGCCTCTCTCTCTCAAGTGTGGGATTAAAGGCATGCACCATCACTGTCTGACAAGAGTAAAACTCATAAACTGCAAAATAAAACTCTAAAATTTTCAGAAAGTCTTTTCAAAAACAAAAATAAAAAACAAAAACAAAAACAAAACAGAAAAAACCTAAAAAAAGTTTTGTAAAACCCTAAAAAGGAACCCGTAAAGCCTAAAAAAAAAAAAAAAAAACCCAACCCCCCAAAAAAAACAAAAACAAAAAACAGAAAGGAAAACCACTAATATACACTAAAACCGTGAAAAAAAAAAAAAAAAAACTCTAAATACTCATCTTAAAAAAATTACACTGAAACTCTTTTCTTTCTTCCTTTCTTCTTCTTCTTCTTCTTTTTTTTTTTTTTTTTCGTTTCTTCGTTTATGAGCCTGGGTTTCTCTGTGTATCCCTGGCTTTCCTGGAAGTCACTCTGCCACCATTTCTGGCAACCATAAAACAATGAAATACCAATATTAAAACCCTAAAATTAAAAAAAAAAAATATTCAAGCAAAACAACAAAAACTCTTCTAAAAACATTAAATTCCTTAAAAAAACAAAACAAAACAAAACAAAAAAAATAAATAAAAATAAAAAAACTAAAATTCCAAAGAACATACATCAAAAGCCAAAAAATGTCCCTAAAATTCTTTTCATTCTTTCTTCCTTAAATTCTAAAAAAAACATGAACACAAAAATAACCATAGAATTTTTTTTTTTTTGAGACTGGGTTTCTCTGTGTATGCTTGGCTACACCTAAACCCTGAACTCCCCTCAATAAAATCCCTAAATATTTGTAAAAAAAAATAAAATAAAATAAAAAAAAATCTTAAAACCCTAAATAAGAACATGAAACCCTAAAAAGAACCATAAGCCCCTAAAAAAACCCTCAAAATTCTTTAAAAATACTCAAAAATCCTAACAAAAAGACCAAAAAAACCCATAAAACCTTTAAAAAGGTCCTGAAACCATTAAAGAAGTCCCTCAAGTCTTAAAAAAAAAAATTAAGGAAAGTCCTTTAAAAAAACCTGAAAAGAACCTAAAAACCTAAAAAAGAAAACCTTGATGTTTTAGAAAATCAACAAAAACCCTTTAAAAAAAAACTATAAAATTATTAAAAAAAAGAACTTAAAAGAACCTAAAACCCTAGCAAAATATCCCAAAATTCTAAAACAAACAACAAAAAACACTACAAAGACCGAGAAACCCAAAAACGCTAAAAAAAAAAAAAAAAATCAACAAAAAACAACAACAACAAAATAAATCCTTTAAAAAATAATAATAATAAAACCTAAAAAATTCCTAAAATCCTTTAGAAACCCTAAAGAACCCTAAAATACCTTAAAATCTAAAAGAAATCAAGAAATTTCAAAAAAAAAAAAACCATAAAATTGAACCTCAAAAACACCTAAGACCCTAAAACACAATAAGACCCCAATTTTTATTTTTTTTTTTTTTTGTTTTTTGTTTTTTGGGTTTTTTTTTTGGTGGCTAATAGTTCTTAATACTTTTTTTTTAATTAGGTATTATCTTCATTTACATTTCAAATGCTATACCAAATATCTCACATACCCTCCCCCCCCAGTCCCCTACCCACCCCCTCCCACCTCTTGGCCCTGGCATTCCCCTGTACTGAGGCATGTAAAGTTTGCAAGACCAATGGGCCTCTCTTTTCTCTGATGGCCAAAATTTTTTAAAACCATAAAAAACCTAAAAACCCTAAATAAAAACCCTAAGGACTTCAAAAATCACCCTCAAAACCCTAAAATATCTAAAATACTTAAAACACCCTAAAATTAACCTAAAACCAAAATAAATAAATAAATAAATAAATAAAAAAGAAAGAAAACCCAGAAAAACCTTAGGTTCTTTAAACAAACACCAAAAGATCCCTAAAAAGCTAAATACAAAAACAAAAAGAATAGAAATAAAATAAAGCAAAACAAAACAAAAAAAAATAAAATAAAATAAAAAACAAAAAACCCTAAAATACATTTTTTTTTTTTTTTTTTTTTTGGAGACTGTTTTTTTGTGTAGCTCTAGCTTTCCGGGAACTCACTCTCAAGACCAGGCTGGCCTCAAACTCAGAAATCTGTCTGCTTCTGCGTCCCAAGTTCTGGGATTAAATGTACGGGTCATCACTGCCCGGCAACCCTAAAATACTTAATAAACACTTTTTAAAATAAAAAAAAAACTACAATTCAAAAAAAAAAAAAAAAAAAAAAGCAAGAACTCTAATAAGACCCCCAAAATTAGCTGGGCGTGGTGGCGCACGCCTTTAATCCCAGCACTCGGGAGGCAGAGGCAGGTGGATTTCTGAGTTCGAGGCCAGCCTGGTCTACAAAGTGAGTTCCAGGACAGCCGGGGCTACAGAGAAACCCTGTCTCGAAAAACCAAAAAAAAAAAAAAAGACCCCCAAAATTCTAAACCCCTAAAAATTGCCCTAAAATTCAACAAAACCTCAAGAACCCTAAAAATACCCCAAAAATTATAAAACCATAAAAAAGACCCTATGGCATTAAAAAATTGCCCAAAACACTGAGAAAAATCCTAAAATCATCTTTTAAAGGAAAGAATCCTTAAGAAAATAAAATAAAAGCATAAAATGAAATAAAAATAAAATCCTTAATAAAAAATTTTTTAAAATGTAAAAAAACCCTCAAAAATGCTAATTTTTTTAATAACCCTTAAACAACTTAAATAATAATAAAAAAAATTCTAGAACCCTAAAAAGACACAAAAAATCCTTAACTTTAAAAAACCATATAATGTTAAAAATGATCCTTCTAGAAACCTAAAAAGCTGTAAAACTAAAGCTCAAAAATCTAAAGAAAAAACCTAAAAAAAAAAATTCTTACAAAAACCATAAACGAACCCTAAATTACTAAAACACCCTAAAATCCTTTTGAAAAAACTAAAAAAATGCCCTAAAACACTAAAAAAAAATCAACCCTGAAAAAATCAACAACTCTAAAAAGATTGTGCCAGAATTCCTAAAACCATAAAAATCCTAAATTAAAAAAAAAAAAAAAAAAAAAAAAACTTGAAAAATATATCAAAACACTGAAACTCTAGAAAAACCCTAAATTCCTATAAAAAAAATCCTACAAAACTTTAAACTTCTAAATGAAATCTTGAAACCCTAAAAAGAATCCTAAATCCCTAAAAAAAAAACCCTTAAAAGTATTGTTATAAAAAAAAAAACCTCAAAGACCCTTAAAACACTAAAACTCTAAAACGAAAATTGAACCTGAAACCATTAAAAAGAACCAAACAAAGAAACAAACAAAAACCTAAAAACTTAAAAATAAAAAAATTTAAAAATCCTTTGAAAAAAACCTAAAAAGACCCTAAAAACATTCAAAGCATTCAAAGAAAACCTTGAAGCTTTAAGAAATCAAAATAAAAAAGTATAATTTTATAAAAAAATTAAAAATAGGACCTAAAATAACATAAAAATACTTAAAAAAAAGAAAAATATTGCCAAAATTATAAAACAAAACAAAACAAAAAATAAAACAACCCCCCCCCACAAAACAACAACAACAACAATCAAAATTCTGGAACCCTAAAAATACTCAGAAAATACTAAACTACCCCCAAAAAGCAAGACCTAAAGCATTAAAAAAATAATAAAATAAATCCTAAAAAAATATTCCTAAATTCCTTCAAAAAGATCTTGTTTAAAAGAATCCTTAGAATCCTTGTTTAAAGATTCTAAGTTCTTTTAGAGTTTTCTTTTTTTAAGGTTTTTGGTTTCTTTTAGAGTGTGTGTTTGTGTGTGTGAGACCCTAAAACCCTAAAAGACCTTAAAATCTAGAAGAAATCAAGAAACTTAAACGTTTAAAAACCCTAAAAATAAACCTCAAAAACCGCTGACTCAAAAACTCACACTCACACACAAAACACACACAAACACATACACACACACACACACAAACAAATTTTTTTTAATATCATAAAAAACTCATAACCTTACATAAAATCCCTAAGGCCCTCAACCCCTGCCAAACCCTAAGAATTCTAAAAAACTAAAAAAAAAAAAAAAAAAAAAAAACCTATAAAAGAAATCAAAAACCTTAAAAAAAGAAAACTCTAAAAAACCTTAGAATCTTTAAACAAACACTAAAAGAGCCCTAAAAAGCTAAGAAAAACCAAAAACCCTAAAATACTTAATAAACACATTTTATAAAAAACTTAAATTCAAAAAAAGCAAGAACACCAAAATGACACTAAAAAATTGTAAAACCATAAAAATGCCCTAAAATTCTACAAAACTTCAATAACCCTAACAAGACCCTAAAAACCATAAAGTCATAAAAACAAAACAAACAAACAAACAAACAATACAAAAAAAAAATGATCGCCCTAAACTCTAGAAAACCCTAAAATTGAAAGAACCTAGTGGTGAAACCCCCACTCAACTCCCTATTCTGCATGCACCCAAGAATCAGGAACAGAACACGACACCTTGATGTAACAATAGGAGGTATTTTAATGGCAGAGCTCTTGGTTGAAACGTACCTCACACAGGAGACAGTGGATTCGACCATGAGGCTTGGAAGCTAGGGGTTTTTATATAAAAGGAGTGGGGCTGGGGGAGGAATTGGCACGGTTTCACATGATTGGTCCATTTAAACATCAGCAGCCTGATAACATTTAAGTTAGGTCAGAGGGGTGGGAGATAGGGAGGCGACGGGCCTGCTCGGGCAGGTCCTGGTCTGTTCTGCTATATTCTCAGCCCCATGTTTCAAAGATCACAAACAACTCTTTGGGTTCTTTGACATATATTACATGAATCACAGGTCTCAAGTTTTATTTCCGTTCAAAATCGTTTTTTTAATGAAAGAACCTTTTTTTTTTTTTAAAGATTTATTTATTTATTATATGTAAGTACACTGTAGCTGTCTTCAGACTTTTTTAAAAAACCCTAAATTATTAATAAAAACTTTAAAAAACTAAAAAAAAAAAAAAATTAAAATTCTAAACAAACCTCAAGAACTCTAAATTATTTTTAAAAACCCTAAAACCTAAAACAACCTAAAATAAATAAAATAATCTATAGAACCCTAAAAAAACACTAAAAACTCCAAAAACCTGGGAAAAAAAAAAAGCTTCTAGGACCATAAAAAATAAATAAATAAATAAAAACAGAAAACCCTAATGTCCCTAAAATCCCAAAAAACGTAAAAAAACATAATATTCTTAAAAAAAACCCACATAAACAAAACCTAAAACACAAAGACACCCTAAATCCTTTCAAAAACAAAAACAAAAAACCCTAAAACACTAAAAAAAGAACCCTATAATTCTGAAAAAGTAACGAACACTAAAAAGACACCAAAAAAAATCCCTAAAACTATAAAAAACCTAAAATCCTTCAAAAAAAAAAAAAAAAGAAAGCTAAAAAATACAACAAAACACTAAAATCCCCAGAAAACCTAAAACACTCTGAGGGAATACTTACAAAACCTTAAAACCCTAAATAAAAACCTGAAACCATAAAAAGACTACTAAACCTCTTACAAACGCTAAAATTCAAAACAAACAAACAAACAAACAAACAAACAAACAACTAAATGTCCTAACATTCTGAAAAAAAAAAACAAAAAAACAAAAACTCAAGAACTCTAATTAAAAAAAAAAAACGTAAAACACTTAAACAACTTAAACATAATAAAAATAATCTCTAGAACACTAAAAAAGGCACTAAAAAAGGCCTATGACTGAAAAAACAAAACAAAACAAAACAAAAACAAAAACAAAAAAAACCCTATATTGCAAAAGAAAAAAAAAAAAAAAAACTTCTAGAATACTAAAAAACCATAAACATTATTAAAATAAAAACAAAAACAAAAAAAAAACAAAAAAAAACTAATGCCCCCAAAATACAAAAAACCATAAAATTCTTAAAAAAAAAAACAAACCATAAATGAACCCTAATACACTAACACACACTAAAATCTTTTAAATGAAACAACAGACCTCTAAAACACTAAAAAAACCCTATAATTCTGAAAAACACATGAACACTAAGAAGAACCCCCAAAATCCCTAAAGCCACAAATACCCTAACATCCTTAAAAAAAAAAAAAAACAACTAAAAACTACACCAAAACCCTACAACCCCCCAAATCTTAAAACCCTCTAAACATACCTACAAAATTTTAAAACCCTAAATAAAAACCTGATAATCCCACAAGAATACTAAACCTCTAGAAAAAAACCCATAAAATTCTAAAAAAAAACTTGAAAAACCCTAAAAAGACAATAAAAACCCGAAAACCAAAATTAGACAACCTGAAACTGTTAAAAAAAAAAAAAAAAAAAAAAACCCTTAGACTTACAAAAAAATCCTTAAAAAAAAAAAAAATGAAAAGAACCTAAAAAGTAAAAAAACAAACAAAAACAACAACAACAACAACAACAACAACAACAAAAACCTGAGGCTTTAAAAAATCAACAAAAATCCTACAAAAAACTCTTAAACTCTAAAAAGAGCCAGAAAGGCCTAAAACCATTAAAAAAAAAAAAACAAAAAAAAAGAAAAACAAAACAAAACAATACAAAACAAAACAAAACAAAACCAAAATCTAAGATCTGAAAAAAAAATCGCAAAAAAAAAATGAAAAAAAAACTTAAAATCTTTTACAAACATTAAAAGAACCCTAAAACCTTAAAAAAAACCCAAAACCCTAAAATTCTTAAACAATCCCTAAAACAGGTGCAAAAAGATAAAAAAAAATTTAAAATAGTTAACATGGATTTTTAAAAACCTAAAATTCTAAAAATACAAAGAAAACACAAGAACTCTAAAAAGACCCTAAAAATTCTAAAACCCTAAAAAACTCCTAAATTCTACAACTCTCGAACCATAAAAATACCCTAAAATCCATAAACCCCCTTTCAAAAAAACAAACAAAAAAACCCTGAAACACCCCTTCAAACCTATGGACTTAAAAGAATCGCCAAAAACCATGAAAAACCCTAAACTTATTTAAAAACCCTAACAGAACCCTATAAATACTTTTAAGAATCCCTAAAAGACTTAATAAAAACTAAAAGAAACCCTAAATTTCAAAATATAAATACCAAAATTCTAAAAAAAAAACCCTCAAGAACAGAAAAAAGATCCAAAAAACACCAAAAACCATAAGAATGGACCTCAAATCCTAAAATCCTTTAAAAAAAAACTCAAAAATACATCAAACCCCTGAAAAATAAAAAATAAACAAACATTAAACCCCGTAAAAATTCCTACTGCAAGATCATACCCACCCTGAGAAACAACAAAACCAAGAAGAAAAACCTACTTCACTGCCAGCCACTTCCTGTAAAGACAGGGTCACTTCCGTTCACTTCTGGTCATGATGTGGCCGCTTCATTTGACAACATGCTCACATTTGACAACAGGGTCACTTCCGGTTAGGCTATGGCTACTTCCTGTCACCATGCAGCCACTTCCTGTCCTGGTATTCTCATATCTGGTCACGGAATGGTCACATATCATCGTGGTGGAGTCACTTCCTGAATCTATATTATGTGTATGGAATATAACATATTTTATATATGTAAATTTTTGACTTTTTATATTTATCAGCTTTTATACAAAACTTTAAATTTACACCTATATCCACATATGTTCATTTATATATTGACATTTATGTATATATCATATATTTATCAATACTAATATACATATTGCATTTATGTTAATATCTATACTATGTTATAGATATAACATAAATAATATAAACAGCATGGGTATATGTTTATGTATATATCATATATAATTTTCCTGTGTGTATATAAAATGTATATGTCAGATACATAACAATATATAATTATATATGATATATTAAAATACTTATATATGCAGCATATGATTAAGTTAAATGCATTATATATTTATAAGTATTTTATATAAATATATGTGAAGTATACAGATATTTCATTTACAAAATATAATATATATATACATATATATATTTATGATTAATAAAATTGAAATATATAAAATATGTGTAAATTTATACATATATACATACTTTATATATGAGCTTAGTACCTGTCATTTCAGTGGCCTGTGCATATGAATGATGTCATGTATACATTATATATTATGTGATGTATACATTATATATGGTATAATATAAACACTATTTACATATAGGTATATCTGTATATTTAAGTATGTATATAATAATAATAATAATATTAATCATCATCTTTATTATTATTTATAGTTTTAGTGTTTTTGTTAAGGCTTTTGTAGGGATTTAAAAACTGTTTTAGACATTTTTTTTTGGTTTCGAGTATTTTTGTGCATTTTTAGTGTTTGTTCTTTTTTTTTTTAATGATTTTAGGGTTTTTTTTTTCATTTGGGGTGTTTTATTAAGTATTTTTTTAAGGTTATATTTTTTTCAGGTTTTCTTGTTTGTTTATTTGTGTTTTTGAGTTTTCTTTTATTTTCTGTTCTTTTCTTTCCTTTCCTTTTCTTTTCTTTTCTTTTCTTTTCTTTTCTTTTCTTTTCTTTTCTTTTCTTTCTTTTTTTTTTTTAATTTTAAGTGTTAATTCGGGAGTTTAAGAGTTTCAGGGTTGCCAGGCAGTGGTGGTTCATGCCTTAAATCCCAGCACTTGAGAGGAAGAAGTATTGGATTTCTTAGTTCATGGCCAGCATGGTTTACAGAGGCATGTCCAGTTTTGGCAGGGATACAAAGAAAAATCCATTGTCTAAAAACTCAAAAAAAAAAAAAAAAAGAAAGAAAGAAAGAAAGAAAGAAAGAAAGAAAGAAAGAAAGAAAGAAAGAAAGAAAGAAAGAATGTCCCAAGCTATTGTTCTCTCCAGCAAGAACACACTCTGACAACACGATTCTTCTGCCACAAAAAGCTTTATTACTTCTTCAGGAGGTAAGACCCCAATTCCGTTGCTTATATAGCCCTCAGCCATGGCCTTTCATCACCTGATGTGGCCTGTCACCTCCTGATTCGTTGCTTTCCCATAAACCCATTATTATGCCCCGAGATAGGCAGTGACTAGGCATGAGTTCACTCTTGCACTTGCGCACAAGGCTTGTTTACTAATTAGGCAGAGGCTAGCACCATCTTATAATGGAGATTGCTAGCCGCACAGCTCTCCACATCTCCCCCTCATTTTATTTTATTAAAATGAGGCTGGAATAGGTCTTTGTAATTTTGCCCATCCGCTGTGGCTCCTGTCTTAGGTCGTTCCTCTAATGTCACAGCCTTTCCCGTCATAGGGTAATCCTATTGCAACTGGGCCCCGTGTCTTAGGATGATCTGTGCATGAGGAAAGTTGCCCGTCCCTGGATACTGCAGTGCTATGTGACACTAACTACTAAATGACCTAGGGCAAACTCTACAAAAGAGGTCAGCCACCAGTGTCAACTAATTCTTGAGCATAGATAGCCAGATTTCGGGAGAGGCCCCTTGCTCAATGGCAGCAAGTGCTTGAGCTATCACAACCTTGTCATTTGTTTATTGGGTTCTAAGCTTGCAAACCAACCAGAGCATGAACCCAAGTCCACAGCAGGTGGCAACACCAAAATAATCCTACCCCTAAACATTCCTTAAAATAAGAAAATGCAGATGAAATCCCGGAGGAGAGACCCTCTGTCAATGACAGGTCCACTCGCATTGAGTTGATCTTTAAAACTGCAAACCTCAGGGCCTCAAGACTCTCATCAAATCCCTCAGGACAATTTCCTGCAAGACACAAGGAAAGCTGTCAAGACAGATTACCTGCATGAGTAAAATTTTCATATTGGATACTGGTAATACACAGAGCACCCAACTTTCGTTCACAACCCAACTGGACCATCTGGTATAGGACGCCTATCTGTTCCTATGCCTGGTCAAAGCACTAATACAAATTTATCAGCCCTCCATTTAACTTAGTACTAGCAGTAGTTAGGAAAGTGATGGCATCAGTCAGATCTGCTGAAAGCTGATTTAATTTTGTGCCTGACTGAACCATACTAGCCATAATGTACCCTGCAGCTGTAGCAGCAGCTGCACTGGCTGAAATTGCTATAATTATGGCAGTAGTAATGCCAAAATCTCTTTTTTTGTCGAAACAGGGATATGGTGGAGGGTGTTTCCTCTGGAACAGGGATCCAACAAGGTATGCATGCCATCATGGCACGGGTGTCCTTTGTTACATCCCAGCATTGAGATATCCAACAAGAATCATTGAAACAGACTTCAAATGAATCATTTGAAAGAATAAACAAGAAAGTCGGGTAAACACAGACTGGCATAGGTGGGTAATTAATCTGGTTTACGAAAGTTTTATTGAACCCAGTGATCTCTACGCTGGTATTAGTTTATCCATAAGAGTCCACGGAGTCAATGTATTCTCCAATACTGAGCAAATCTGGAGATGCCAGTAAAAGAAGCCTTTCCAACTGCTCCTCCCTGGATAAAGATCAAAGGATTGAGTTCTGTACAACTGCCATTGACTCCACAAAGCACCCACTATGAAAGGGATGCATTCTAAAGTCCTGTATGAAAAGTCCCTTTTTCATAATAAATTCCTTCTCTGGGTCAGCCATCATGTTGGGAGATTAGGAAAAGGTTTTACTCTGATCTGCCTAACGAGTGATGGAGGATTGACAATCAGACCAAGGCAAGATCAGCCCTTCATCTTCCAATCTATAATGTAGGGCTATTTTTGGTTGTGGAGGACATTCTTTGTCTGAAAAGTTAATTGGTGGAAATGTACCATTGACCCAAATTGCCTCCTGCCGTAAGGTCCGATATGTAATGGTTATATCTGCTTTGGAAGTATCTTGGATTGTGCTCACCCAGCCTCCTCGGTGAACATTAAACATCCCCAAGGCTCGGACTGTGAGGTTTATACATTTTCCTGGTCTATTAATTTGATGACATAAAGAACTCTG
>NW_028227277.1:13370002-13377502 GCF_978045245.1 Mus caroli
ACATTATCTCTCCACGAATCCAGCCCTTCAAAGGATAATAACAGAAAAAAAAACAATACAAGGACGGGAACCACGCATCTAGAAACAACAAGAAGGTAATCCCTCAACAAACCTAAAAGAAGACAGCCACAAGAACAGAATGTCAACTTTAACAACAAAAATAACAGGAAACAACAATTACTTTTCCTTAATATCTCTTAATATCAATGGACTCAACTCCCCGATAAAAAGACATAGACTAACAAACTGGCTACACAAACAAGACCCAACATTTTGCTGCTTGCAGGAAACTCATCTCAGAGAAAAAGATAGACACTACCTCAGAATGAAAGGCTGGAAAACAATTTTCCAAGCAAATGGTATGAAGAAACAAGCTGGAGTAGCCATTCTAATATCTGATAAGATTGACTTCCAACCCAAAGTCATCAAAAAAGACAGGGAGGGGCACTTCATACTCATCAAAGGTAAAATCCTCCAAGAGGAACTATCAATCCTGAATATCTATGCTCCAAATACAAAGGCAGCCTCATTCATTAAAGAAACTTTAGTAAATCTCAAAGCACACATTGCACCTCATACAATAATAGTGGGAGACTTCAACACACCACTTTCACCAATGGACAGATTATGGAAACAAACTAAACAGGGACACAGTGAAACTAAGAGAAGTTATGGATCAAATGGATCTGGCAGATATCTACAGAACATTTTACCCTAAAACAAAAGGATACACCTTCTTCTCAGCACCTCATGGTACCTTCTCCAAAATTGACCACGTAATTGGGCACAAAACAGGACTCAACAGATACAAAAATATTGAAATTGTCCCATGCATCCTATCAGATCACCATGGACTAAGGCTGATCTTCAATAACAAAATAAATAATAGAAAGCCAACATTCACGTGGAAACTGAACAACACTCTTCTCAATGATACCTTGGTCAAGGAAGGAATAAAGAAAGAAATCAAGGACTTTTTAGAGTTTAATGAAAATGAAGCCACAACATACCCAAACTTATGGGACTCAATGAAAGCATTTCTAAGAGGAAAACTCATAGCTCTGAGTGCCTCCAAAAGGAAACTAGAGAGAGCACACATTAGCAGCTTGACAACACACCTAAAAGCACTAGAACAAAAGGAAGCAAATTCACCCAAGAAGAGTAGACGGCAGGAAATAATCAAACTCAGAGGCGAATTCAATCAAGTGGAAACAAAAAGAACTATTCAAAGAATCAACCAATCAAGGAGCTGGTTCTTTGAGAAAATCAACAAGATAGATAAACCCTTAGCCAGACTCAATAGAGAGCACAGGGAAAGCATTCTAATTAACAAAATCAGAAATGAAAAAGGAGACATAACAACAGATCCTGAAGACATCCAAAACACCATCAGATCCTTCTATCAAAGGCTATACTCAACAAAACTGGAGAACCTGGATGAAATGGAGAAGTTCCTAGACAGATACCAGGTACCAAAGTTGAACCAAGATAAGCTTAATGATCTAAACAGCCCTATATCCCCCAAAGAAATAGAAGCAGTCATTAATAGTCTCCCAACCAAAAAAAAAGCCCAGGACCAGATGGGTTTAGTGCAGAGTTCTATCAGACCTTCAAAGAAGATCTAATCCCAGTTCTTCACAAACTATTCCACAAAATAGAAACAGAAGGTACTCTACCCAACTCATTCTATGAAGCCACAATTACTCTGATACCTAAACCACAAAAAGACCCAACAAAGATAGAAAACTTCAGACCAATATCCCTTATGAATATTGATGCAAAAATCCTCAATAAAGTTCTTGCTAACCGAATCCAAGAACACATCAAAACAATCATCCATCCTGACCAAGGAACCCCTAAACCTGATAAAAAGCTTTGGTGAAGTAGCTGGATATAAAATTAACTCAAACAAATCAATGGCCTTTCTCTACACAAAGAATAAACAGGCTGAGAAAGAAATTAGGGAAACAACACCCTTCTCAATAGTCACAAATAATGTAAAATATTGGTTTCATCCCAGGGATGGAGGGATGGTTCAATATACTGAAATCCATCAACGTAATCCAGTATATAAACAAACTCAAAGACAAAAACCACATGGTAATCTCGTTAGATGCAGAAAAATCATTTGACAAAATCCAACACCCATTCATGATAAAAGTCTTGGAAAGTTCCAGAATTCAAGGCCCATACCTAAACATGATAAAAGCAATATACAGCAAACCAGTAGTCAACATCAAAGTAAATGGTGAGAAGCTTGAAGCAATCCCTCTAAAATCAGGGACTAGACAAGGCTGTCCACTTTCTCCATATCTATTCAACATAGTACTTGAAGTCCTAGCCAGAGCAATTCGACAACAAAAGGAGATCAAAGGGATACAAATTGGAAAAGATGAAGTCAAAATATCACTTTTTGCAGATGACATGATAGTATATATAAGTGACCCTAAAAATTCCACCAGAGAACTCCTAAACCTGATAAACAGCTTCGGTGAAGTAGCTGGATATAAAATTAATTCAAACAAATCAATGGCCTTTCTCTACACAAAGAATAAACAGGCTGAGAAAGAAATTAGGGAAACAACACCCTTCTCAATAGTCACAAATAATGTAAAATATCTTGGCGTGACTCTAACTAAGGAAGTGAAAGATCTGTACAATAAGATCTTCAAGTCTCTGAAGAAAGAATTTCTAGAAGATCTCAGAAGATGGAAAGATCTTCCATGCTCATGGATTGGCAGGATCAACATTTTAAAAATGGCTATCTTGCCAAAAGCAATCTACAGATTCAATGCAATCCCCATCAAAATTCCAACTCAATTCTTCAACGAATTAGAAAGTGCAATCTGCAAATTCATCTGGAATAACAAAAAACCTAGGATAGCAAAAACTCTTCTCAAGGATAAAAGAACCTCTGGTGGAATCACCATGCCAGACCTAAAGCTTTACTACAGAGCAATTGTGATAAAAACTGCGTGGTACTGGTATAGTGACAGACAAATAAACCAATGGAATAGAATTGAAGACCCAGAAATGAACCCACACACCTACGGTCACTTGATCTTCGACAAGGGAGCTAAAAACATCCAGTGGAAGAAAGAGAGCATTTTCAACAAATGGTGCTGGCACAACTGGTTGTTATCATGTAAAAGAATGCGAATCGATCCATTCCTATCTCCTTGTACTAAGGTCAAGTCTAAGTGGATCAAGGAACTTCACATAAAACCAGAGACACTGAAACTTATAGAGGAGAAAGTGGGGAAAAGCCTTGAAGATATGGGCACAGGGGAAAAATTCTTGAATAGAACAGCAATGGCTTGTGCTGTAAGATCGAGAATTGACAAGTGGGACCTCATGAAACTGCAAAGCTTCTGCAAGGCAAAAGACACCATCAATAAGACAAAAACACCACCAACAGATTGGGAAAGGATCTTTACCTATCTTAAATCAGATAAGGGTCTAATATCCAATATATATAAGGAACTCAAGAAAGTGGACTCCAGAAAGTCAAATAACCCCATTAAAAAATGGGGCTCAGAATTGAACAAAGAATTCTCACCTGAAGAACACCAAATGGCAGAGAAGCACCTGAAAAAATGTTCAACATCCTTAATCATCAGGGAAATGCAACTGAAAACAACCCTGAGATTCCACCTCACACCAGTCAGAATGGCTAAGATCAAAAATTCAGGTGACAGCAGATGCTGGCGGGGATGTGGAGAAAGAGGAAGACTCCTCCATTGTTGGTGGGATTGTAAGCTTGTACATCCACTCTGGAAATCAGTCTGGCGGTTCCTCAGAAAATTGGACATAGTACTACCGGAGGATCCAGCAAAACCTCTTCTGGGCATATATCCAGAAGATGTCCCAACCGGTAAGAAGGACACATGGTCCACTATGTTCATAGTAGCCCTATTTATAATAGCCAGAAGCTGGAAAGAACCCAGATGTCCCTCAACAGAGGAATGGATACAGAAATTATGGTACATTTACACAATGGAGTACTACTCAGCTATTAAAAAGAATGAATTTATGAAATTCCTAGCCAAATGGATGGAATTGAAGGGCATCATCTTGAGTGAGGTAACACAATCACAAAGGAACTCACACAATATGTATTCACTGATAAGTGGATATTAGCCCAAAACTTAGGATACCCAAGATATAAGATACAATTTGCTAAACGCATGAAACTCAAGAAGAATGAAGACCAAAGTGTGGACACTGTGCCCCTTCTTAGAATTGGGAACAAAACACCCATGGAAGGAGTTACAGAGACAAAGTTTGGAGCTGTGATGAAAGGATGGACCATCTAGAGACTGCTGTATCCAGGGATCCATCCCATAATCAGCTTCTAAACGCTGACACCATTGCATACACTAGCAAGATTTTGCTGAAAGGACCCAAAGATAGCTGTCTCTTGTGAGACTATGCAGGGGCCTAGCAAACACAGGAGTGGATGCTCACAGTCAGCTATTGGATGTATCACAGGGCTCCCAATGGAGAAGCTAGAGAAAGTACACAAGGAGCTAAAGGGATCTGCAACCCTATAGTTGGAACAACATGATGAACTAACCAGTACCCCGGAGCTCTTGTCTCTAGCTGCATATGTATCGAAAGATGGCCTAGTCGGCCATCACTGGAAAGAGAGGCCCATTGGATTTGCAAACTTTATATGCCCCAATATAGGGGAATGCCAGGGCCAAAAGAATGGGAATGGGAGGGTAGGGAAGTGGGGGGGCGGTATGGGGGAATTTTGGGATAGCATTGGAAATGTAATTGAGGAAAATATGTAATTAAAAATAAAAGAATATAAAATTTAACTTCTGTTAGCTATCTATCTTTTGATCAAGGGTGTGCTTACACAAAATGTTCATAAGTTACATAGGGTAATTTTGAATATTTTGCTAAATCATACCAATACTTTTGAATACATATCTTATTAGAAAAAAAAATAAAGAGACAATGATCATTCAAAAAAAAAAAAAAACCTTGATTTTTTTGTTTTTGTTTTTGTTTTGTTTTACTTTGGGTTTAAGATCTCCATTAAAAAATCTCCATTGTTGAGTAAAAAAACAAACAAACAAACAAAAAAAAAAACAACAAAAAAAAGTTT
The DNA here is from genome assembly GCF_978045245.1 of Mus caroli. NCBI lineage: Eukaryota > Metazoa > Chordata > Mammalia > Rodentia > Muridae > Mus > Mus caroli. The sequence continues at coordinate 13,375,119 of NW_028227277.1, forward strand.
CAGGGTTGCAGGGCGTGGTGGCACATGCCTTTAATCCCACCACTAGGGATGCACAAGCCGGAGGATTTCTGAGTTCGATGCCACCCTGGTCTACAAAGTGAGTTCCAGGACAGCCAATGCTACACAGAGAAAACATGTCTCGAAAAAAAAAACAAAACAAGCAAAACAAACAAACAAACAAACAAACAAAAGAGTTTCAGGAATGCCAGGCTGTGGTGGCCCATGCTTTATATCCCAGCATTTGAGAGGAATAAGTGTTGGATTTCTTAGTTCGAGGCCAGCATGCTCTAGAGAGGCATGCCCAGTATTGGCAGGGATACAAAGAGAAACCCATTGTGCAAAAAAGTTCAAAAGAAAGAAAGAAAGAAAGAAAGAAAGAAAGAAAGAAAGAAAGAAAGAAAGAAAGAAAGAAAGAAAGGAAGGAAGGAAGGAAAGAAGGAAAGAAGGAAGGAAGTAATAAAGTAAAGGAAGGAAGGAGGAAACAAATTACTTTATGCATATATTGGGCTTCCTTGTATTTTTTCCTGTTTTTTTTTTTCTTTTTTTTTTCGTTTAAAGGGTTTTGTGTATGGTTAGTTTTTTAAAAAACATTTTAGGGAGACTTTTTTTTTTTTTTGCTTTAGGTTTATATTTTATGGTTTTACTATTTGTGTGTGTATGTATCTATGTTTGTGTCTGTGTGTGTTTCTGTGTGTGTGTCTGTGTGTGTCTGTGTGTGTGTGTCTGTGTGTTCCTGAATAGTTTTCAAAAAATTTAAAGGTCTTATTTTGTGGATTGTGAATTTTAGGGTTGCCTACTGTCTGGAGTGATCCATGCCTTTTATCTCAACTTTTTAGAGAAAGAGTCTTGGATTTCTGAGTTCATGGTCTGGCTTAAAGAAAGAAAGAAAGATGGAAAGAAAGTTGGAAAAAAAGAAAGAATGAAATACTGTAAGTAGGAAATTTACTGTATGAAAATGTTTGTTTCTTTTTTTTTTAATGAATACTAGGGTTTTTAAAGAGTTTTTAGAAGAGAGTTGTATAGATTTTTTTTTGGAGGTTAATATTTTAAAATGTTTTTGGATTATTTTTTTGGCTTTACTGTTATTTATTAGGGTTTTATTACTTGTGTGTGTGTGTTTGTGTGTGTGTGTTCTTGAATATTTTTCAAAAAAAGTAAAATTTATTTTGTAAAAAAACTCAAAAAAGCTCTAAAAATCTGAGAGAGAGAAAGAGAGAGAGAGAGAGAGAGAGAGAGAGAGAGAGAGAGAGAGAGAGAGAGAGAGAGAGAGAAATAAAAGAATGGAAGGAAGAAAAAAGAAAGAAAGAGACAAAGTAAGGAAGGAATGAAAAAGAGAAACGAAGAAGGGAAAGAAGGAAGGAAAGAAAGAAAGAAAGAAAGAAAGAAAGAAAGAAAGAAAGAAAGAAAGGAAGAAAGGAAGGAAGGAAGGAAGGAAGAAAAAAAAGAAATAATGAGAAAAAGGTATGGAAGGAAGAAAAAGAGAAAGAAGGAAAGAAGGAAGGAAAGAAAGAAAAAGATAGATAGAAAGAAAGTGAAGAAGAAAGGGAAGGAAGAAAGAAAGGGAAGAAAAAAAGGGAAGGAAGGAAGAAAGAAAGAAAGAAAGAAAGGAAGGAAGGAAGGAAGGAAGGAAGGAAGGAAGAAAGAAAGGGAAGAAAGAAAGGGAAGGAAGAAAGATAGAAAGGAAGGAAGAAAGAAAGGAAGGAAGAAGCAAGAAAGAAATAAAGACTGTAAGTAAGAAACTTAATTTATGGAAAATTTTGGGTTCTTTTGTACTATTTTTTTAAAGCGGTTTTAGAAGAGCGTTGTATAATTATTAGGGTTTTTTTTTTTTTGGATTTTAGTGTATGTTTAGTGTTTTGTAAACATTTTAGAGAGTTTTTTGGAGGCCTTTATGTTCATATTTTAGGTTTTTACTGTTTGTGTGTGTATGTTCTTGAAGATATATTTTTTTTAATTTTAGGTTTTTGGGTGGTTTAAGGATTTTAGGATTGCTGTCAGTGATGACCCATGAGTTTTATTCCAGCACTTTAGAGACAGAGGTCTTGGATTTCCAAGTTTATGGTCAGTCTACAGAGTGAGTTCCAGACAGCCAAGGATACACAGAGAAACCGTGTCTCCAAAAACTAAAAAAAAAAAAAAGAAAGAAAGAAAGAAAGAAAGAAAGAAAGAAAGAAAGAAAGAAAGAAAAAAAAAACTCGGGGGGAGCGGGGAGGGAATACATTCAGGGTCATTCTTGGATTCTTGAATGTGTATATATATATTTGGAACTATAGAGGTTTTTTTTTTTTTTTTTCGGGTTTTCTTGGGGTTTTAGAACAAAGTTTTGAAAATCTTTTTCTTTAAGGTTTTTAGTATCTGTTTAGTGTTTTTTTTCTTTGTTTATT
>NW_028227277.1:13382502-13447502 GCF_978045245.1 Mus caroli
AAAGCAAACCCAAGTTTAAAACAATTTATCATCTTTAAAATCAATAATATTAGAAGCATTACTATCATATTACAAAGTTTGGCTGCCAATTAATACCTATGAATACATGTAAGCTTTACTGCTTTAATAAAGAGGCATTGCTTTAAACCTTATCTTAAATTTTAGTTTTTAGAATAGAAACCACATTCATTAATATTTAAACTAGAAATATCTTTAGAGACCCTGTCTCTTGGTCTTCCTTATGTCACGTGTTAGAAGAACTCTGAAGTAGAGTTATGAAACTTAAGACTATCTGTAGCAATGTAACAATTATTAATCTTAACCAACAACTTTTGAGCTGATTGTGAAAACACACAGAACACATTTCCAATAAAAAAGCACCAAATGAAGCAGTTACATTTAGACCAATCAGAGAATATTAATTTTTGCAGCTACAATCATAGAATTAAGGGCACTTTATAATTTGTCAAATTCATTAATCACGAACCATTTATCAGCTTTTTTACCCTGAAACTAAGAGATTGTAGACTCGCCCTTTTTTTCTAAAAAGAACAGTTTTCCAGCAGGGACTCTCCTGCCATATGTCTAATTCCTGTTTGAGGCATGTGGCAGCTCTTGGCTTTGCAGATAAAATTTTTTATACCATCTTTATTATCCAACATAAAACATAGAACATTCATTCATACAGACTGGACACAAACATACATGAATTGAACCTGAGAACAGATTGGTGCACCAGACATTAGACAACACACAAAAGGGGCCAGAGTACTTTTGTTATAAGGCCCAGAGAGAACAAAGCATGGCACTCCTGAAATTAACTGTGCTTTTTAGGACATTTTCCTCCCTCCTCATGATGCAGGTTTTTTTTTTTTTTTTTTTTTGACTGTGGCTTATCCACCTGATCATTAATTTCCTTTTTAATAAATCCTTTCTTTTCTAATGCCTTAAAATGTAGCTTTTGGGAGCTATGTCTAATCGCCTAACAGTTCCTAGTCCCTGATAAACTTCACTGCTGAAACTAAGTGAATTAGCATTTGGGTTAATCCTGTTTCAACTTAGCCCATACTGACCTTCTCCGGTATGAATTTCCTTTAATTATTTTCTTCTTTTATGGAGATCCAAACCAGCAGTGCTTCTTCCAAATGTCCTCTGCTGTTTCTCAGTCCTGTGTTGGTTCGGCAAAAGTTGTCTCCACCCACATGACCATATGTGTGGGTTCTAGGCTGGAAAGGCACCTTAAAAACCTGGAAGAGAAGAAGGGCTAGAGAGTATGAGATAAAAATGGACCTAAGACAGTCATCCTGATGAAAGCTCAATTTTACTATTCTGCACGCAGTTATGGAGCAGGGGAGGGGGGCCCAATTCCTGCCAAATAATAATCTTGGGTTCCAGTAGCAGGGTGACCACGTGACGGCTTTGGAAGAGCAAATCAGCAAGCTCCAGCAGTGGGCTAGGCAGAACAATTGAGCAGCACACTCCACCACTGAGCATGCAGGTTTCAGGCTTGGGGACGGGAGACTACAGTTGTTGTTTTGAACTTGATTTTTTTCTAAAAAAAACATTAAAGGTTTTATATTTGTGGTTTGATCATTTGGGATTGCCAGGCAAAGTTGGTTCATGACTTTAATCCCAGCAATTCGGAGACAAAGGTAGGTGCTTTTTTTTTTTTTTTTTTTTTTTTTTTTTTTTTAAGTAGAGTTCAGCAAGGTCTCCACAGGGAGGTAGAAGACAGCCATTGACACACAGAGAAACGCAGTCTGCAAAACTCAAAGACAGAGAGATAGAGAGAGACAGAGAGAGACAGAGAGAGACAGAGAGAGACAGAGAGAGAGAGGAGAGAGAGAGGAAGGGAGGGAGGGAGTGACAAAGAGAGTGAGAGAGAGAGAGAGAGAGAGAGAGAGAGAGAGAGAAATAAACAAAAAACCAAAAAAAGAAAGAAGAAAGAAAGAAAGGAGGGAGGAAGAGAGGGAGGAAATGAGTGAGGGATGGAGGGAGGGAGAGAGGGAAGGAAGAAAGAAAGAAAGAAAGAAAGAAAGAAAGAAAGAAAGAAAGAAAGAAAGAAAGAAAGAAAGAAAGAAAGAAAGAAAGGAAGGAAGGAAGGAAGAAAGAAAGAAAGAAAGAAAGAAAAAGAAAGAAAGAAAGAAAGAAAGGAAGAGATTAAGTAAGGAATTCTTTTGGGTTCTTTCATATTTTTTTTATGAATATTAGAGTTTTTTGAAAACGTTTTTAGAGATCTTAGATGACTGTTTTATAGTTTTTATTTTTTGGATTTTTTTGATTTTAGTTTATATTTAGTGTCTTTTACTAGGTTTTAGAGTGTTTTTTTTTTTTTACGGTTATATTTTAAGGTTTTACTATTTTGTATGAGTGTATCTGTGTGTGTTTGTGTGTGTGTGTTTGTGTCTGTCTGTCTGTCTGACTGACTGTCTGTCTGCCTGTCTGTCTGTCAGTTCTTGAGTATTTTTCAAAAATTTAAGGTTTTATTTTGTAGTATAAAAATTTATTTTTGCCAGTGTGTGGTGACCCATCCATTTTATCCCAGAACTTTGGTGGCAGAGGTCTTGGATTTGAGTTAATGGTCAGACTAGTATGCATGGTGAGTTTCAGGATAGACAGGAATACAAAGAGAATTTTTTAATTGGGGGGTTTTAGAATAATTTTTAGATTCTTGAATATATAAATATGAATATAAACATAACATAAACATAAATAAATAAATATATATAATTTTAGGTTTTTTTATGAGTTTTGTAGTTTTTTTTTTTTTTCGCGTTTTAGAGATTTTTGGCGTTAAGAGTTTTAGTATATGTATACTATTTTTTTTCTTTGTTTATTAAGAATTTAGGATTTTTTTTTCTTGATTTTCATTCTTATTGGGCTTTATTTCATTTTCTTAACGTTTTCCTATTTTGTGTGTTTGTGTTCTTGAATATTTTTACAAAATATTTAAGTTTATATTTTTTGGGTTTAAATGTTTTAGTTTTGCCAGGCAGTGGTGATCCATGCCTTCAATCCCACACTTGGTTAGGCAGAGGCAGGTATATTTCTGATTTCTAGGGCAGCCTGGACTACAGAGTGATTTCCATGTTGCCAGGGTATACACATATATATTTTTTAATGATTTTAGTGTATTTACGGATTTGGGATTTCATTTAGGCTTTATTTTACATTATTTTGTTACCATTTTAATGTATTTCTTTGGGTTTGGTCCTTGTCTTTGTTCAGGCTTCTAGTGTATTTTTAGTGTTTTTTCTTTTTCTTTTTAATGATTTTAGTGTATTTTTGGGTTTGGGGATTAATTTAGTTTTGATTTTACTTGACTTTTGTAGCATTTTACTGTATTGCTTAGGGTTTTGTTTTTGGTGGTGTTGTTTTTGTACTTGATTTTTTCTAAAACATTTAGGGGTTTATATTTGAGATTTCCTAGTTTTGGGTTTGCCAGGCAATGTTGACCCATTTCTTTAATCTCAGTAATTGGGAGACAGAGTTAGGTTTTTTCTTTTGTTTTGTTTTGTTTTGTTTGGTTTTGTTTTGTTTTGTTTTGTTTTGTTTTGTTTTGTTTTGTTTGTTTTGTTTTGTTTCATTTTGTTTTTTAATTAGAGTTCTTTGAGGCCTGCACATGGAGCTGGAAGTCAACCAGAGATACACAAAAAACTCAAGAGAGAGAGAGAGAGAGATAGACAGAGACAAAGAGAGAGAGAGAGAGAAAGAGAGAGAGAGAGACAGACACAGACACAGTGAGAGAGAAATTTAGGAAGAAACAAAAAACAAAGACAAAAAGAAAGAAGAAAGAAAAAAATGAAAGAAAGAAAGAAAGAAAGAAGGAAAGAAAGAAGGAAAGAAACAAAGAAAAAACAATGAAACAAACAAACAAACAAACAAACAAAGAGAAAGAAAAAAAGAAAAAGGAAAAAAAATGAAAGAAATACTGTGCATAAGAAAGTTACTCTATGGAAATTTTTGGAATTTTGAAAGCGTTTTAAGGGTTTTTAGAAGGGTCTTTTATAGGTTTTTTTTTTTTTTTGTATGAATAGTGTTTTTAAGATTGTGGAGGTTTTTTTTTGGATTTACTGTTATATTTTAGTGTTTTAGTATGTGTTTGTGTATGTGTGTGTGTGTTCATAAGTATTTTTAAAAACTTTAAGGTTTTATTTTCTAGATTAAAAATTTTAGGGTTTCCAGTTTGAGGTATCCCATGCCTTTTATTCAAGAACTTTAGAGGCAGAGGTCTTGGATTTCTGATTTCATTGTCAGGCTAGTCTCGTGTAAGTTCCAGGAAAGCCAGGGATACATAGAGAAACCCTTCTACAAAAAATCAAAGAAAAAAAAATATAAGGAAAAAATAAAGAATATTTTGGATTCTTAAATATGTATATATATATTTATACTTTTAAGAATTTTAGAGTTTTTTTATGGGTTTTGTAAGATTTTTATAATAGTGTTTTAGAGATTTTTGGTTTTAAGTGTTTTAGTATATTTTTATAGTTTTTTTTTCTTTGTTTATTATGAATTTTAACATGTTTTCTTGAATTTCGGTTCTTATTAGGGTTTAGTTATTTTTTTTAATGTTTTACTGTTTTATTTGATTGTGTGTGTGTTGTGTGTGTGATTTTAAATATTTGCTTAAAAATTTTTAGGGTTATTATTTGGGGGTTTAAGAGTTTTAGTGTTGCCAGGCAGTGATGATCCATGCCTTCAATCCCACATTTGGTGGGCAGAGAAAGGTGGATTTCCTAATTGAAGGCCAGCCTCATGTAAAGAGTGATTTCTAGGACCTCCAGGGTATACACAGGGAATCCCAATCTCCAAAATCCAAGCAAGAAAGAGAGATAGAAAGAAAGAAAGAGAGAAATAAAGAAAGACTGAAAGAAAGAAAGAAAGAAAGAAAGAAAGAAAGAAAGAAAGAAAGAAAGAAAGAAAGAAAGAAAGAAGAAGGAAGGAAGGAAGGAAGGAAGGAAGGAAGGAAGGAAGGAAGGAAAGAAAGAAAGAAAGAAAGAAAGAAAGAAAGAAAGAAAGAAAGAAAGAAAGGAAGGAAGGAAGAAAGGAAGGAAGGAAAAAAGGAAGGAAGGAAGGAAGGAAGGAAGGAAGGAAGGAAGGAAGGAAGGAAGGAAGGAAGGAAGGAAGGGAGAAAGAGAGAAAGAGACAGAGATAAAAACATCGGGAAAAAGACAGCATTTATAAAATATACAAAATTAATTAAAAATATATGAACAAAAAAATAAACAAATGTTTACTTAGAGTTCAGCATGGTCTCTACAGTAAGCTGGAGGACAGTAAGAGATACACAGAAAAACTCAATCAAAAAATCAAAAAAATCCAAAAAAAAAAAAAAAAACTAGGGAGAGAGGGAGAGAGAGAGAGAGACATACAGATCAAGAGAGAGAGAGAGAGAAAGAGAGATAGAGAGAGAGATAGAGAGAGAAAGTTAGAAAGAAAAAACAAACAAACAAGAAAGAAAAAAAAAGAAAGACAGGGAGTTAGAGAGGAAGGAAGGAAGGAAGGAAGGAAGGAAGGAAGGAAGGAAGGAAGGAAGGAAGGAAGGGAGGGAGGGAGGAAGAATAAAGTTAGGACGGAAAGGGGAGACAAAGAAAGAAAGAAAGAAAGAAAGAAAGAAAGAAAGAAAGAAAGAAAGAAAGAAACAAACAAACAAAGAAACAAAGAAACAAAGAAACAAAGAAAGAAAAGGAAAGAAAGAAAGATAGAAAGAAAGAAAGAAAGAAAGAAAGAAAGAAAGAAAGAAAGAAAGAGAGGAAGAAAAAAAGAGGAAGAGAGAAAGAGAGGAAGAAAGAAACAGAGAAAGAGACATAGAATAAAAACAGCTGAAAAGACAGAATTTATAAAATATACAAAATTAATTAAAAATGAACAAAAAAACAAACGAACGTTTTAGGGATATTTAGGCTTCATGTGTATGCCTTTTAGATTTCTATGGTTTTTTAAAAGGTTTTGTAGGTTTTGTAGAGTTTTTAGAAAAGTGATTTAGAGTTTCTTTTTTTTCAGGCTTCTATTGTATTTTTAGTGTTTTGTTTTTTTTTTTTAATGATTTTAGTGCATTTAAATGTTTGGGTTTTAATTTAAGCTTTAATTGACTTCAGCCTTTTCCTGGGTGATCAGATAAAATGCATGGGATTATTTCGAAGGAAGAAAGGAAGAAAGGAAGGAAGGAAGGAAAGAAGGAATGAAGGAAGGAAGAAAGTAAGGAAGGATAGAAGGAAGAGAGGAAGGAAGGGAGAGTGAGGAAAAGAGAAAAATTAAAAAAACAAATAAAGACAAGAAATAAAGAAAGAGGGAGACAAAGAGATAAAGTAAGAAAGGAAGGAGGAAAGCAAAGAAAGAAAGAAAGAATTTATAAAATAAATATGTAATTATTCGTAAATAAATAGATAAATAGATAAATAGATAGATAAATAAATAAATAAATAAATAAATAAATAAATAAATAAATAAATAAATACATATCTTAGGCATATTTCGGCTTCTTGTGTATTCTTTTCAGATTTCTAGGGTATTTCAAAAGTTTTGTAGAGACTTTAGTATAGTGATTTATATTTTCTTGGTTTTTGGGCTTCTAATATATTTCTTTGTTGTTGTTCTATTTTGTTTTGTTTTGTTTTTTTTAATGATGTTAGTATATTTTAGGGTTTCAGTTTTAATTTATGTTTTAACTGACTTCATTTTTTGAAGGATTTTACGGTATTTCTTATGGTTTTGTTGTTGTAATTTTCGTATTCTCTTTTTTCCAAAAAAAAAAAAAATTAGGGTTTTATATTTGGGGTTTCATTGTTTTAGTTTTGCCAGGCAGTGTTGACCATGCCTTTAATTCCAAATATTGAGAGGCAGATGTAAGTGATTTTTTTTTCCTTAGAGTTCAGCATGGACTCTACAGTAAGTTGGAGGACAGTAAGAGATACACAGAAAACCCCAGTTTAAAAAACTCAAAAAAAAAAAAAAAACAAAAACGAGGGACACAGGGAGAGAGACACAGAGAGAGATACACACATACAGATCGAGAGAGAGAGAGAGAGAAAGAGAGAGAAAAAAGAAAAAAAACAAACAATGAAAGAAAAAGAAAAAAGAAAGAGAGGGAAATAGAGAGGAAGGAAGGAAGACAGGAATGAAAGAAGGAAGGAAGGAAGGAAGGATGTAAGGAAGGATGGAAGGAAGGAAAGATGGAAAGAAGGAGAAAGTTAGGATGGAAGAGAAAAAGACAGACAGACAGACAGAGAGAGAGAGAGAGAGAGAGAGAGAGAGAGACAGACAGACAGACAGAGAGAAAGAAAGAAAGAAAGAAAGAAAGAAAGAAAGAAAGAAAGAAAGAAAGAAAAAGAAAGAAAGAGAGAGAGAGAAAGAAAGAAAAAAGAAAGGAAGGAAGGAAGGAAGGAAGGAGGAAGGAAGGAAGGAAGGAAGGAAGGAAGGAAGGAAGGAAGGAAGGAGGGGAAAAAGAGAAAGAGACAGATAAAAACATAGTTAAAAAGACAGAATTCATAAAATATACAAAATTAATTAAAAATCAATGAACAAACAAACAAACAAATGTTTTAGAGATATTTTGTCTTCTGTGTATTCTTTTTAGATTTCTATGGTATTTAAAAAAAATTGTTGGGTTCTTAGAAAAGCGATTTAGAGTTTCTTTTTTTTTTTCAGGCTTCTATTGTATTTTTAATTTTTTTCTCTTTTTATTGAGTTTAGTGTATTTAAATGTTTGAGTTTTAATTTAAGCTTTAATTGACTTCAGCCTTTTCCAGGGTGATCAGATGAAATGCATGGGATTATTTCAAAATATTTATATCTGTTGAGAAATTGAGAGAAAGTAATAAAAAAGGAACAAACAAAAAAAGAAAAAGAAAAAAAAGATGGAGAGAGTGAGAGAGTGTGATAGGAAGGAAGGAAGGAAGGAAGGAAGGAAGGAAGGAAGGAAGGAAGGAAGGAAGGAAGGAAGGATGAAGGAAGGAAAGAAGGAAGGGAGGAAGGATGGGAGAGTGAGGAAAAGATAGAAAAATAGGAAAAAACATATAAAGACAAAAAATATAGAAAGAGCGAGACAGGGAGATAAAGTAAGGAAGGAAGAAGTAAAGGGAAACAAAGAAAGAAAGAAAGAAAGAAAGAAAGAAAGAAAGAAAGAAAGAAAGAAAGAAAGATAGAAAGAATGAAAAAACAAAGAAAGAAGGAAGGTAGAAAAAAGGAAGAAAGATAGAAAGACAGAATGTATAAAATAAATAAGTAATTATAAATCAACAAATCAATCAATCAATCAATCAATAAATAAATATTTCGGATTCTTGTGTATTCTTTTCTGATTTCTAGGGTATTTCAAAGTTTTGTAGAGTCTTTAGTGATTTAGACTTTCTTGGATTTCAAGCTGGTAGTGTACTTTTATTGTCTTTTATTATTATTTTTTTAATGTTTTTAGTGTATTTTAGTGTTTCAGTTTAAATGAATACTTTAACTTTTTTACCATTTTAGTATATTTATTATGGTTTTGTTGTTGTTCTAATTCTTCTTGTAATTTTTGTTGTTTCTTTTTTTCCAAAAATATTATGGTTTTATAATTGTGTTTTCATTGTTTTGGTTTTGCCAGTCAGTGTTGACCATGTCTTTAATTCCAGCTATTGAGAGGCAGATGTAAGTGATTTTTTTTTTTTTATTTAGAGTTAAGCATGATATCTACAGGAATCTGGAGGACAGTAAGAGATACACAGAAAATCTAATCTAAAAAACTCAAAAAAAATAAACAGAGGAAGTGAGAGAAAGGAGAGAGACAGAGAGAGAGAGAGAGAGAAAGTAATACACACACACACACACTCTCTCTCTCACACACACACACACACACACACAGAGAAACAAAAAAAAACAAGGAATGAAAAAGAAAAAAGAAAGAGAGGGAGAGAGAAAGGAAGGCAGGATGGTAGGAAGGAAGGAAGGAAGGAAGGAAGGAAGGAAGGAAGGAAGGAAGGAAGGAAGGAAGGAAAAAAGGAAGGAAGGAAGGGACGAAGGAAGGAAGGAAGGAAGGAAGGAAGGAAGGAAGGAAGGAAGGAAGGAAGGAATGAAGGAACGAAGGAACGAAGGAAGGAACAAAGGAAGGAAGAAAGGATGGAATAGAGAGAAAGAAAGAAAGAAAAAAAGAAAGAAAAAAAGAAAGAGAAAAAGAGAGAGATAGGAAGGGATAAAGATAGTAAGATTCAGAAATAGAAACTTAGGGAGAAAGAGATAATTTTAAAAATATACAAAATTTATTTAAAATAAATAAATGAATGAATGAATAAACAAACAAACAAACAAATAAATAAACAAACAAATAAGTAAATAAATAAGCAAGCAATCATTTTAGGGATATTTCGGCTTCATCTGTATTCATTGTAGATTCCTATGGTATTTTAAAAGAATTTGTAGAATTTTTAGAAATGTGATATAGAGTTTCTTCTTTTTCAAGCTTCTATTGCATTTTTAGTGTTTTCTATATTTTTTTAAAAATGATTTTATTGTATTTAAGTGTTTGATATTTAATTTAAGCTTTAAATGACTTCGGCCTTGTCCTGGTGATCAGAAAGGATGCATGGGATCATTTAGAAATATTTATATCTGTTGAGAGATTTAGAGAAAGTAATACAGAAAGAAACAAAGAAATAAAGAAATGAATGAAAGAGGAAGAGAGTGAGCGAGAGTGAGAGGAAGGAAGGATAGAAGGAAAGAAGGAAGGATTGAAGCAATGATGAAGGAAGAAAGAAAGAAGGAAAGAATGAGAGGAGAGTGAGAAAATGGTAGAAAAAAGAAAAAAAAGACAAAAAATAAAGAGAGACAGAGAGATAAATTTAGGTAGGAAGGAAGAAATGGAAACAAATAAATAAAGAAAGAAAGATAGAGAGAGGGAAAGAAAGAAAGAAAGAAAGAAAGAAAGAAAGAAAGAAAGAAAGAAAGAAAGAAAGAAAGAGGAAAGAAAGGAAGGAAGAAAGATAGTAAGAAAAGAAGAAAGATAGAAAGACAGAATGTATAAAATAAATAAGTAATTATTAATAAATAAATAGATAGATAGATAGATAGATAGATAGATAGATAGATAGATAGATAGAGAAATAAATAAATAAATAAATAAATAAATAAATAAATAAATAAATAAATATTTTAGGCATTATTCGGATTCTTGTGTACTGTTTTCTGATTTCTAGGGTATTTCAAAATCTTGTAGAGTCTTTAGTGATTTAGAGTTTCTTGGATTTCAAGCTTGTTGTGTACTTTTATTGTTTTTCATTATTATTTTTTAATGATGTTAGTGTATTTTAGTGTTTAAGTTTTAATGTATACTTTAATTAACTTTTTTTTTTTACCATTTTAGTATATTTATTATGGTTTTGTTGTTCTAATTCTTGTTTTAATTTTTGTTGTTTCTTTTTTCCAAAAATATTAGGGTTTTATATTTGTGTTTTCATTGTTTTGGTTTTCCCAGTCAGTGTTGACCATGCCTTTAATTCCAGCTATTGAGAGGCAGATGTAAGTGATTTTTTTTTTTTATTTAGAGTTCAGCATGATCTCTACAGGAATCTGGAGGACAGTAAGAGAACCACAGAAAATCACAATCTAAAAACTCAAAAAAAAAAAAATAAACAGAGGAAGTGAGAGAGAGGAGAGATTTTTTAGTTGGCAGCTAGGATGGTCTTCAGAATAAATTCCAGAACAGTGAGGGATACACAGAGAAACCCACTCTCCAAGAAATTACAAATAGATCAATGAAAGAAACAGAGTGAGAGAGAGAGAGAGACAGAGAGAGAGACAGAGACAGAGACAGAGAGACAGACAGAGAGACAGACAGAAAGACAGAGAGACTGACAGACAGACAGACAGACACAGAGACAGAGAGAAAGAGAGAGAGAGAGAGAGAGAGAGAGAGACAGAGACAGAGACAGAGAGAGACAGAGAGAGACAGAGAGAGACAGAGAGAGATAAAGGGGGAGAGGAATAAGAAAAAAAAAGAGAGAGAGAGAGCGTGAGGAAGAGAGAGAAGGAGGGATGAAGGGGTGAGGGATGAAGGAATGATCAAAGGAACTAAGGAATGAAAGAAAGAAAAAAGAAAAAAGGAAAAAAAAAAGAATTGTGATACAGGGTCATTTTTGGTCTCATGTGCACTTTTTTATTTTTAGAGGTTTTATTTAAGATTTTGAAATGTTTTTAAAGGATGTTTCAGAGAGTTTTTTTGTTTTCAGAATTCTAGTGTATTTTTAATATTTTTTCTGTTTTTTTTTTAATTTTTAGTGTTTTGTAATTTTCAGGTTTCATTTAGACTTCAAGAATTTATTCATTTTAATATTTCATTGTTTTCTTTATGTTCTTTTTTTGTGGGTGTATTCTTAAATATTTATTTAAAAATTGAGGGTTTTTATTTTGGTGGTGCGTAATTTTAGAGTTGGCAGGCAATGGCTGCCCCTTTCTTAAAAATGCTAGCCCTAAGTTGAACTGGTAGGGGATCTTTTATTTGGAGGCTATCCTGGTCTTGAGATTGATTTCCCAGAGAGCCAGGGATAAACAGAGAAACCCAGTTTATTAAAATTAAAAAATATAGAAAATGAAAGGGAGAGAGAGAGAGAGAGAGAGAGAGAGAGAGAGAGAGAGAGACAGTGACAGAGAAAGAGAGAGATAGAAAGAGACAGAGAGAGAGAGAGAGAGAGAGACAGTGTAACAGAGAGACAGAGAGACAGAGAGACAGAGACAGAGAGAAAAGATAAATAGATAGATACATAGAGAGAGAGAGTGAGAAAGAGAAGGAAAAGGAAAAAAGAAAGAAGGAAGGAAGGATGGAAGGAAGGAAGGAAGGAAGAAAAAGAAAGAAAGAAAGAAAGAAAGAAAGAAAGAAAGAAAGAAAGAAAGAAAGAAAGATAGAAAGAATGAAAAAACAAAGAAAGAAGGAAGGTAGAAAAAAGGAAGAAAGATAGAAAGACAGAATGTATAAAATAAATAAGTAATTATAAATCAACAAATCAATCAATCAATCAATCAATAAATAAATATTTCGGATTCTTGTGTATTCTTTTCTGATTTCTAGGGTATTTCAAAGTTTTGAAGAGTCTTTAGTGATTTAGACTTTCTTGGATTTCAAGCTGGTAGTGTACTTTTATTGTCTTTTATTATTATTTTTTAATGTTGTTAGTGTATTTTAGTGTTTCAGTTTAAATGAATACTTTAACTTTTTTACCATTTTAGTATATTTATTATGGTTTTGTTGTTGTTCTAATTCTTCTTGTAATTTTTGTTGTTTCTTTTTTTCCAAAAATATTATGGTTTTATAATTGTGTTTTCATTGTTTTGGTTTTGCCAGTCAGTGTTGATCATGTCTTTAATTCCAGCTATTGAGAGGCAGATGTAAGTGATTTTTTTTTTTTTATTTAGAGTTCAGCATGATATCTACAGGAATCTGGAGGACAGTAAGAGATACACAGAAAATCTAATCTAAAAAACTCAAAAAAAATAAACAGAGGAAGTGAGAGAAAGGAGAGAGACAGAGAGAGAGAGAGAGAGAAAGTAATACACACACACACACACTCTCTCTCTCTCACACACACACACACACACACACACACACACACACACACAGAGAAACAAAAAAAAACAAGGAATGAAAAAGAAAAAAGAAAGAGAGGGAGAGAGAAAGGAAGGCAGGATGGTAGGAAGGAAGGAACGAAGGAAGGAAGGAAGGAAGGAAGGAAGGAAGGAAGGAAGGAAGGAAGGAAGGAAAAAAGGAAGGAAGGAAGGGACGAAGGAAGGAAGGAAGGAAGGAAGGAAGGAAGGAAGGAAGGAAGGAACGAAGGAACGAAGGAAGGAACAAAGGAAGGAAGAAAGGATGGAATAGAGAGAGAAAGAAAGAAAGAAAAAAAGAAAGAAAAAAAGAAAGAGAAAAAGAGAGAGATAGGAAGGGATAAAGATAGTAAGATTCAGAAATAGAAACTTAGGGAAAAAGATAATTTTAAAAATATACAAAATTTATTTAAAATAAATAAATGAATGAATGAATAAACAAACAAACAAACAAATAAATAAACAAACAAATAAGTAAATAAATAAGCAAGCAATCATTTTAGGGATATTTCGGCTTCATCTGTATTCATTGTAGATTCCTATGGTATTTTAAAAGAATTTGTAGAATTTTTAGAAATGTGATATAGAGTTTCTTCTTTTTCAAGCTTCTATTGCATTTTTAGTGTTTTCTATATTTTTTTAAAAATGATTTTATTGTATTTAAGTGTTTGATATTTAATTTAAGCTTTAAATGACTTCGGCCTTGTCCTGTGTGATCAGATAGGATGCATGGGATCATTTAGAAATATTTATATCTGTTGAGAGATTTAGAGAAAGTAATACAGAAAGAAACAAAGAAATAAAGAAATGAATGAAAGAGGAAGAGAGTGAGCGAGAGTGAGAGGAAGGAAGGATAGAAGGAAAGAAGGAAGGATTGAAGCAATGATGAAGGAAGAAAGAAAGAAGGAAAGAATGAGAGGAGAGTGAGAAAATGGTAGAAAAAAGAAAAAAAAAAGACAAAAAATAAAGAGAGACAGAGAGATAAATTTAGGTAGGAAGGAAGAAATGGAAACAAATAAATAAAGAAAGAAAGATAGAGAGAGGGAAAGAAAGAAAGAAAGAAAGAAAGAAAGAAAGAAAGAAAGAAAGAAAGAAAGAAAGAGGAAAGAAAGGAAGGAAGAAAGATAGTAAGAAAAGAAGAAAGATAGAAAGACAGAATGTATAAAATAAATAAGTAATTATTAATAAATAAATAAATAGATAGATAGATAGATAGATAGATAGATAGAGAAATAAATAAATAAATAAATAAATAAATAAATAAATAAATAAATAAATAAATATTTTAGGCATTATTCGGATTCTTGTGTACTGTTTTCTGATTTCTAGGGTATTTCAAAATCTTGTAGAGTCTTTAGTGATTTAGAGTTTCTTGGATTTCAAGCTTGTTGTGTACTTTTATTGTTTTTCATTATTATTTTTTAATGATGTTAGTGTATTTTAGTGTTTCAGTTTTAATGTATACTTTAATTAACTTTTTTTTTTACCATTTTAGTATATTTATTATGGTTTTGTTGTTCTAATTCTTGTTTTAATTTTTGTTGTTTCTTTTTTTCCAAAAATATTAGTGTTTTATATTTGTGTTTTCATTGTTTTGGTTTTCCCAGTCAGTGTTGACCATGCCTTTAATTCCAGCTATTGAGAGGCAGATGTAAGTGATTTTTTTTTTTTATTTAGAGTTCAGCATGATCTCTACAGGAATCTGGAGGACAGTAAGAGAACCACAGAAAATCCCAATCTAAAAACTCAAAAAAAAAAATAAATAAACAGAGGAAGTGAGAGAGAGGAGAGATTTTTTAGTTGGCAGCTAGGATGGTCTTCAGAATAAATTCCAGAACAGTGAGGGATACACAGAGAAACCCACTCTCCAAGAAATTACAAATAGATCAATGAAAGAAACAGAGTGAGAGAGAGAGAGAGACAGAGAGAGAGACAGAGACAGAGACAGAGAGACAGACAGAGAGACAGACAGAAAGACAGAGAGACTGACAGACAGACAGACAGACACAGAGACAGAGAGAAAGAGAGAGAGAGAGAGAGAGACAGAGACAGAGACAGAGAGAGACAGAGAGAGACAGAGAGAGACAGAGAGAGATAAAGGGGGAGAGGAATAAGAAAAAAAAGAGAGAGAGAGAGCGTGAGGAAGAGAGAGAAGGAGGGATGAAGGGGTGAGGGATGAAGGAATGATCAAAGGAACTAAGGAATGAAAGAAAGAAAAAAGAAAAAAGGAAAAAAAAAAGAATTGTGATACAGGGTCATTTTTGGTCTCATGTGCACTTTTTTATTTTTAGAGGTTTTATTTAAGATTTTGAAATGTTTTTAAAGGATGTTTCAGAGAGTTTTTTTGTTTTCAGAATTCTAGTGTATTTTTAATATTTTTTCTGTTTTTTTTTTTAATTTTTAGTGTTTTGTAATTTTCAGGTTTCATTTAGACTTCAAGAATTTATTCATTTTAATATTTCATTGTTTTCTTTATGTTCTTTTTTTGTGGGTGTATTCTTAAATATTTATTTAAAAATTGAGGGTTTTTATTTTGGTGGTGCGTAATTTTAGAGTTGGCAGGCAATGGCTGCCCCTTTCTTAAAAATGCTAGCCCTAAGTTGAACTGGTAGGGGATCTTTTATTTGGAGGCTATCCTGGTCTTGAGATTGATTTCCCAGAGAGCCAGGGATAAACAGAGAAACCCAGTTTATTAAAATTAAAAAATATAGAAAATGAAAGGGAGAGAGAGAGAGAGAGAGAGAGAGAGAGAGAGAGAGAAAGAGAGAGACAGTGACAGAGAAAGAGAGAGATAGAAAGAGACAGAGAGAGAGAGAGAGAGAGAGACAGTGTAACAGAGAGACAGAGAGACAGAGAGACAGAGACAGAGAGAAAAGATAAATAGATAGATACATAGAGAGAGAGAGTGAGAAAGAGAAGGAAAAGGAAAAAAGAAAGAAGGAAGGAAGGATGGAAGGAAGGAAGGAAGGAAGAAAAAGAAAGAAAGAAAGAAAGAAAGAAAGAAAGAAAGAAAGAAAGAAAGATAGAAAGAATGAAAAAACAAAGAAAGAAGGAAGGTAGAAAAAAGGAAGAAAGATAGAAAGACAGAATGTATAAAATAAATAAGTAATTATAAATCAACAAATCAATCAATCAATCAATCAATAAATAAATATTTCGGATTCTTGTGTATTCTTTTCTGATTTCTAGGGTATTTCAAAGTTTTGTAGAGTCTTTAGTGATTTAGACTTTCTTGGATTTCAAGCTGGTAGTGTACTTTTATTGTCTTTTATTATTATTTTTTAATGTTGTTAGTGTATTTTAGTGTTTCAGTTTAAATGAATACTTTAACTTTTTTACCATTTTAGTATATTTATTATGGTTTTGTTGTTGTTCTAATTCTTCTTGTAATTTTTGTTGTTTCTTTTTTTCCAAAAATATTATGGTTTTATAATTGTGTTTTCATTGTTTTGGTTTTGCCAGTCAGTGTTGATCATGTCTTTAATTCCAGCTATTGAGAGGCAGATGTAAGTGATTTTTTTTTTTTTATTTAGAGTTCAGCATGATATCTACAGGAATCTGGAGGACAGTAAGAGATACACAGAAAATCTAATCTAAAAAACTCAAAAAAAAATAAACAGAGGAAGTGAGAGAAAGGAGAGAGACAGAGAGAGAGAGAGAGAGAAAGTAATATACACACACACTCTCTCTCTCACACACACACACACACACACACACACACAGAGAAACAAAAAAAACAAGGAATGAAAAAGAAAAAAGAAAGAGAGGGAGAGAGAAAGGAAGGCAGGATGGTAGGAAGGAAGGAAGGAAGGAAGGAAGGAAGGAAGGAAGGAAGGAAGGAAGGAAGGAAGGAAAAAAGGAAGGAAGGAAGGGACGAAGGAAGGAAGGAAGGAAGGAAGGAAGGAAGGAAGGAAGGAAGGAACGAAGGAATGAAGGAACGAAGGAACGAAGGAAGGAACAAAGGAAGGAAGAAAGGATGGAAGAGAGAGAGAAAGAAAGAAAGAAAAAAAGAAAGAAAAAAAGAAAGAGAAAAAGAGAGAGAGATAGGAAGGGATAAAGATAGTAAGATTCAGAAATAGAAACTTAGGGAGAAAGAGATAATTTTAAAAATATACAAAATTTATTTAAAATAAATAAATGAATGAATGAATAAACAAACAAACAAACAAATAAATAAACAAACAAATAAGTAAATAAATAAGCAAGCAATCATTTTAGGGATATTTCGGCTTCATCTGTATTCATTGTAGATTCCTATGGTATTTTAAAAGAATTTGTAGAATTTTTAGAAATGTGATTTAGAGTTTCTTCTTTTTCAAGCTTCTATTGCATTTTTAGTGTTTTCTATATTTTTTTAAAAATGATTTTATTGTATTTAAGTGTTTGATATTTAATTTAAGCTTTAAATGACTTCGGCCTTGTCCTGTGTGATCAAATAGGATGCATGGGATCATTTAGAAATATTTATATCTGTTGAGAGATTTAGAGAAAGTAATACAGAAAGAAACAAAGAAATAAAGAAATGAATGAAAGAGGAAGAGAGTGAGAGAGAGTGAAAGGAAGGGAGGAAAGAAAGAAGGAAGGAATGATTGAAGCAAGGATGAAGGAAGGAAAGAAAGAAGGAAGGAATGAGGGGAGAGTGAGAAAATGATAGAAAAAAAGAAAAAAGCAAATAAAGACAAAAAATAAAGAGAGAGACAAAGAGATAAAATTAGGAAGGAAGCAGGAAAGAGAAAGAAAGAAAGAAAGAAAGAAAGAAAGAAAGAAAGAGAGAGAGAGAGAGAGAGAGAGAGAGAGAGAGAGAGAGAAAGAAAGAAAGAAAGAAAGAAAGAAAGAAAGAAAGAAAGAAAGAAAGAAAGAAAGAAAGAAAGAAAGAGGGAGAGGGAAAGGGAAAGGGAAAGGGAAAGGGAAAGGGAGAGGCAGAGGGAGAAGAATGTGGGTACATTCAGATTGTCTGCCTTATTGTTTTGGTCAGTGTTTCAAACCTAAAAAACCAAATAAACAAACAAACAAACAAAAAAAGCGTAAAATTCTAAAAAAGCATATGATCCAGGAAGGTATTAAACTAACACAGATCAGCCTGCTTCTGAATGCTAGTCTTAAAAGGGAATACTCTATATTAGGCTCTTTTGGTTTTTTTATTTGTTATGTAAAAGATTTTAAAAGTTTTTCTCTATGGGATATGTGTGTGTATGTGTGTCTGTGTGTGTCTGTGTGTCTGTGTGTCTTTGTATCTCTGTGTCTTTGTCTGTGTGTATGTGTTTGTGTGTGTGTGTGATCAGATTCTCTGGAACTATAATTGCAGATTGTTGTGAACCACTATGTGAGTGCTAGAAATTGAACCCTGTTCCTCTTCAAAAGCAACCAGTGTTCCTAAGCTGTGAACCATCTTCTCAGTCCCTTCTGCCTCCTCTAACCTCCACTTCTCTGTTCATCTTACCCAGATATGTCTTTCATACCTACTTCTTCTGACTGTTTTTATTTGGTTAATTCCCCTTTGCTTTTCTCTTGTTTCCTCAACTCCTTCTTCAAGATTCTGCACTTCCTTTTGCTTTGGAAGATTCTCACCTAATTTAAATCCAGACTTTAGGGCATGTATTTAAAAATTTTGCTAGTTATTCTGACAATGCTTTCCTCTTGATGTCACCACTTGGGTAATGCTTTTACTCCTCTGCTTCTCATTTGGCAAAATATCATGGAGTCAGAGTGATTTACTTTTTTTCCTCATTTGCTTAATATGTCAGCATGCCCTGCTTATAGACTATGGTACAGCCGCTGTTTAACTTTCATAATTTTGGGTTATGTATTAATTTTTCCGGGAGTTCCAGATTGAATAGAGGGGGTTATTCCTCCAGATGATACTGACAGGCATGATTTAGAGTAGTCAGAAATAGAAATACTAAATTTTCCCAATATTGTAATCCTTTAAAACACAGCTCCCAAACCATAATGTTATTTCATTTCAACTTCAAATTATAATTTTGTTATAGTCATCGATTGTAATGTATATATCTTATAAACAAGATATTTGATATGGGATACTTTTAAAAAGGTTGTTTGAGCCCTGAGAGGAGTCTCAACCAATGGTTTGAAAACCACTAATCTGGACACGATGGGGGTACCATTACCAATATAGAGTGTTTACTAGTGTTGCTGGGAAGATGTCTCCCTCAATTGAAGGCAGAGGGAGTTCCAAGAACAGGCTTTTTCTGAGTCCCCATACTTCTGTCCAAACCTGTACACCTTGATGATGATCACTGAAGTATCAAATGGCCATACTTAGTAAATTAGAGTAATCTTGTTTTCTTTTAAAATCTAGAAAATGATGATTCTAAAACTGGTTCCACTAGCTAAAAGCAGTGGCTGGCACTCTTTCTAGGGATCCCTTATGTAGTGTTCCTTTATATCTCCAAGGCCAACAGCAGATGGCAGAGTCCCTCCTGGGCTGTATTTCTCTGATCTATTCTCACCTGCTATGCTGCTTTCTTTCACGAAGAGTGCACATGATAATACTGAACTCATCCTGTCTTTAGTCAGCACAAATAGCCTATTTTTTTTTCCTCTATGGCCCAGTTGCTCATGATTTTGAGACATAATCATACATCTTGTATTGACAAAAAGAATGACACTGATTTCTAGTATATAATGAAGCATATTTTGCATGACTTCTTTTCAGGAGCCAGGAAATTCAAGATGAAGACACCATCAGTAGATGAACAAATTCTCGTTGGATGTTGCCCTCACAGAAGGGATCCAATGGGCTAGTAACAAGGAAACAAACTCCCTGTCATAATTAAACCTTTTCTATGACAGCATTATTCATTGATTTTTATTTGTAGGTATTATCCCTCCTGACCCAGTCCAATTTTTCCAAATATATTAAAACCTGAGGATTAGTCTACAGAAAATTACATTTGCGGAAACACATTGAAGCATTATATGAAGGTGAATATTTGAAAATCTATAGTAGTGTGGGGGCAATATTCTTTATACCTCATGTACACTTAAAATCTCTAGCTACTTTCTTCCCTGTGAAAGCATGGCAGCCCACTGAGTGACTTTTTTTTGATGCATAATGATATACAAAACTTAATCACTTTGCCATATCCTGTCACCCAAATCCAGCTCAAAATGCAACATCCACATGAGAGTAGAAACATAAATAAATTTAATAGTGTCTTGAAGCTAAAATTCCCAATTTAATCAAACCATCATTTAGAATCAGCTACTTAATACCAATGTGCTTTAAATGTACAAGTCACTGGGCTTTGTTGTGACTCTTTGCACAGGTCAATAGTGACCTTTAACCATTTTCATCCTCCCCACTATCCTCCATTTCTATCTTCTCAGACCCCCCTGCTGGTGCCCTTACTCTTCCAAAATATCTCCTTTTATTTAATGTGCCTTATTAAAATTATAAATTGACAATTGTCATTTTGATTTTAGCTTGTCTCACCTAACACAATTTGATGAGAAATACCTCTCTCCTTTTCTCTCTCTCTCTCTCTCTCTCTCTCTCTCTCTCTCTCTCTCTCTCTCTCTCTCTCTCATTTTTAAGAAATTCATCCAGTGGGGCTGGCATCTATATTTCCTCCATAGCTTGTCTATTTCACACAGTATAACAATCAACATTGATGATATGGATGTGTAGAGGTGCTTCTTAGATTGTTTTAGAACGTAAACAACTTGGGAAGATAGTACCTCAGATGAACACTGTCTCCATCACACTGGCCTGTGGTCAACTCTGTAAGGAATGATCTTTTGTTGGTGGCTGACCTGGAAGAATCTAACCCACTATGTAGTTAGGGTCATCCCCTATAAAGAGGATGTAATGTGTGGAGGGGACTGAAAAAACATTTTTTAAGCACTTAAAATCAATGTGGCATGAACAATTAAAGTGCCCTCTAATTTGTAAGTAAATTCCATTCTTACCTATGTCCAGAATTCTGTCTACCCATATTTCAAAAGTAAAATTACATTATCTATTTCTTCCTGTTTTACTGCATTTAATCTACGAATTTCCTTGTAACCAGAAATGCTGGTAAATTTTAAAGACATTTAAAATGTGACTGGTAGATATCGGGTTTCTTTTAAGTTTAACTCAAATTTGAAAGCAGACCCAAGGTCTATGATTTCCTTGCACTTTACAAAGAATACATAATTCATGATTGCAATTGGCTTCAATGCAATGTATTCAATCCTATTAAATTCCAGCTTTGTTTGAATAAAAATTGTCCTCCTCTAACTGTGGGTTTTCATAAAGTGAATATTGTGCTATCCTGTGTGTTGCCTCAAGAGTCTGGCAACATTTCTGATTCCAAGAACAGCTTAAAGATAACCAAGGGAAAGATTGGTACAGGAAAAATTACCACAAAGTATGTTGGTATGCCAGACACCGAAGACTTTCACAAAAGGAAAATAAAAAAAAAGTAAACAAACAAAAAAAACAAAACAAACAAACAAACAAGAAAAGCAAATACACAATAAAAATGGTGCAAGAGTGAATCTACTTGAGCAGCATGTGAATCAGGAAATCAGGCCATTTTTATAGGGATTCATTTATTCAATTATTCATTTATTCATTTATTCATTTATTCATTTATTCATTTATTCATTTATTCATCTATTCATCTATTCATCTATTCATCTATTCATCTATTCATTTATTCATTTATTCATCTATTCATTTATTCATTTATTCATTTATTATTATTTATTCATTTCTTCATTTATTCGTTTAATTTATTCACTTATTTGCGTATTCGCTTATTGATTTATTCATTTATTTATTCGTTATTTATTCGTTTATTCGTTTATTCGTTTATTCATTCATTCATTCATTCATTCATTTATTCATTTATTTATTTATTTATTTATTTATTTATTTATTTATTTATTTATTTATTTATTTTGGATTTCTAGGAGGCCATATGAAAATATAAATTCTAGATGCTCAACGTTTCTGAGTGTAACTCCAGAAGGAACCAGCCTGATAGGGGTTCTATGATGTAAGCGAGATAGGTGATGTCACAGAGAACTGGTCAGAGTTTGCACAACTATTCCACTTGGAGACACTAGAATTCCTTGAAGTCGTGTTCAGTATCTTCACAGTGGTGAGTGAAAGCCAGGTCAGCTCCTGACCCACAAAGTCGTTCCAGAGGCTTTTGGTACCTGGCCTGTTTCAGAAGACAGAATCTTGAACACTAGGATATTTTTGTGGGGTATGCACCTTTATGGAGTAACTTGGACTCTCATAGCTCCTTAAGGCTATATGTTTTCCCTCCTTCAGTGAGTAACTGCACATTCTAATTTCTCTCATGTTTGGATTCTAGGGGGATGGATGGTATACATTATTTGATCTCATGAGTTTATTAACCTTGCTAACAATATCTCGTTCACAATTCCACTAATATGCCAAAACTTCCATTGTCCATGTGCATTTTAGAAGATATTAGTTCTAAATTGCTGATATGGCAAGGACTTGTTGTCCCAGAAAATGTTTAGATTACATGCTGAAACAGATTTTTGATAGTATTTAGATATTATATTTAGCATTAAATCTTTTCCTTTAAAAACAATGACTATTTACTCGAAAAATTGAAATATAAAGAATTCACATTGATGGTTTGTTATGTTGCTGCTGAGAATGTTGAAGCCCTTTTTACTACCCTTTCCTTAGTAATCATGCACACACCCTGTTTCTACTCTTAATCAAACAAGCAAACACAATATCAAACTAAATATCCAACCAACCAAACAAGAAAATGCTGTGTTACTAAGATGAGTGTTGTCTTTATTCTCAACTTTGCATGCCTCCTCGATTATTATTGGCAAAGGCCAACTCACTTCACTTATCCCTCCTGTAAGCCCCTGGCCAAGATATATTTTACATGGCTGGGCAAGCCATCTTTTGTAAAATTTCTCTTCATGATTAGGTATAATTCTATCCTCTTGGGATTGTTTCCCTGTATTTAATTTCTGACATAGAATAGATCCCTGTAAATAGAAGGTAGACTGAGGGAGAAAAATCACTGAATATTTAGAAATAAAACCAAGTAATGCTGAGGCAGAAGGTTTTCAAGTTCAAAGTCACCTTGTTAAAGGGTAGCCTATGTAACTTAATAAGTCTCTGTCTCAAAATAAGAGTAAAAACAGAGCCAGAATAAAGACCAAGGAATAAAACTGGTGATTTCTAATTAGGAAACTATAAGCTTGTCATACTGTGTTGTCATAAGGTAAAGGGGAAATTCCTGGATTAACTAACAATAGAATTCACAAAAGTAAAAGTCGTTTGCAATAGTGATTGTGTTTGACATCATGAGAATGTGTACATTTGGGATATGCAACAAACATAAAAATATATTTTTCAGAAAGTATTCAGAAGCAATTTGTTTCTATTCACTGAAATTAACTAGTTGAATGGACTGTATGAGTACCTCTAACCCAAACACAGCAACACAGAATTCAAGATAAGGGGGCAGTAATAAATGTCTCTTCTCTCTCTGCAGCAAAACACATGTAAAGGTCAAAAGAATAACCCAATTCAAAACAGCAGTCACTCAAAAATACATGTTTTCAATGTTTATTTTCCAGAAAAACCTTCAGCAAGTAAGTTTCAAGCCTTTGTCTTTTTATTGTAGGTCCAATGGTTAAAGGTGATAGAAAATGTATTGATACTTCAAAAGTTGCTGCAAATAGTGGCAATGTCCAATCAATCAGTAGTTGGGCCATTTCATATAAGTTACTGAATGTTTTATTGTTGGACAGATTGGTCCTCGGATAGAGGATTTGTAGTTAGGCTTCAAAACGCTGAAAAAATTCTCTGGTAACCATTCCCAGGGAGTGTTGACAAGCTTACTTGCACATTGTAATTAGGTGCAGATCTTGCATCATAAGCCCCATAACTGTAGAGGGAGAAATGATCGCCATCAGGGCCGTGAAAAGCTGGCAGTGTTTTCCAGACATTCAGGAAATTGCCATATACTTGAGAAAAATTAACTCCTCCAGTACTTCCACCACTTCCAGCTGCCCCACAAAAGTTTCCATTTGCTCCGATGTTATGTAGATTTGGTCCAAAACTGTTTTGGGTTGCTCCCACCGAATACTGACTTGACCCAAAGGCACTTGGGTTTGCCCCAAGAACATACTGGCTTATCCTGAAAACATGTGGGTTTGTCGCCAAAACATTTTGGTTTGTCCAGATATTGTATGGATTTGCCACATGAGCATAGCAGTTTGTCCTGCAGGTATCTGAGTTGGTACCCAAACTATACTGGCCTGCCCCAAAAGCATTTGGACTTGTTCCAGAAGCATATTGGCCTATCCCATAAGCATCTGAGTATGTTCCAAAAGGATACTGGTTTGTCCAGAAAGCATTTTGATTTGCCCCCAAAGCATATTGGTTTATCCCGAAAGTATTTGAAAATGCTGCCAAAGCATACTGGCTCACTCCTAAGGAATTTCTGTATGTTCCCAAAGTGTATTGGCTTATACTTAAGGTGTTTGGAAGAGTATACTGGCTTGCCAAGAAGGTATTTGGGTTTGCCTCCAGAGCACAATTGATTACCCATACAGTATTTGAGCTTGACCTCAAAGTATTACTGCTTGCCATGAAAGCAGTTGAATTTGTCAAAAAAAAAAACATTAGAGTTCGACTGGAAAGCATTGGGGGTATCCCTGAAACCACGGACAGTTGCCAAAGGTACATCCGAGTTTGCTCTAGAAGTATATGAGTCAGCTCTGTGGGCATCTTGGTTGGCTTCTTGAGCATCGGGGTTAGCCATAGTGTGGAAGCTTGGGCTGCCTCCTCCTCTCCAATTGTTTTCTAACTCCACAGCTGGAACTGATTTTCTTGTCCTATCCTTAGCTATAGTCTTTCTTTTACTCAACTGTGTAGCTGTATATTCTTTAGGGTATGCCATTTTAACTTCACAACGACTGGAGCCAATGAAATGGTACCTGGTTTCTAAAACCTTTCTAACGGGGTTTTCATCCCTGTATTTGATAAAGCCGAAAGCTCTTCTTTCCTGCGTATCTGAACACAGTGGAAGCTCTATAGCCTCTATCTGCCCAAATGTGCCAAAGTAAGCTCTTATTTTTTCTTTAGACATCCGCGGGTTCAGCCCACCCACAAAAATCTTTTTATTGGAGAATTGAGATACCAGGGCTTTAGCCCTTTTAAATTTTATTTTCTTGCCATCAACTTTGTGGTCTTTCACTCGAAGCACCTTCTCTACTGTGGCACTGTCTTTGAAAAGCACGAATCCAAATCCCCTAGACAGACCGGTATTTGGGTCTGTTTTTATAATAAAGTCTATTACTTCACCAAACTTAGACAAGTATTCCAGAAGTACCTGCTTGCTCATTTCTTGGGAAAGTCCCCCGATGAACATCTTACTAGCATCCTGTTCGTTCTTGGTGGCACCGATTTTGAACCCTTCCCGAAATTGGTCTCTTTCATTATCCTTTCTCACAGCGAGACTGGCAGTATTCATGGTATATAGGCTGGATGGAGGTGATTTGACTGTTGGATAAACACTGGCCTAGGCACAAATGGCGGGGGCATAGCTGTCCTCAGGGAGTCGAGGAAATTATTGCACAACCGTGACAAAATAGAAACAAGCATTATAACTAGAGACAAGGCAGGAGCTGCCTCTCATTCTAAACTGGGGGGATGGGGGTGGGGAAGGATGCGGGGGGGGGCAGTGATAGTGTCTGATTTGTCCCTAAAAGGTGTTGATGCTTGCAATGTAAAAAGCAGCCCTACCTATAGACTTTCTTTTTGTGTTTATAACACCCCCAAAAGGAATAGTATGGTAGAAAAGGAAGCCTTTTCGATGTTGATTCTGTCTTTTCATGTTACATCTCTTTGAATTTTGTTAAAAACAATTTATTTTTCCTGAACATTTCTTTGAATGTTCAAAAAACTCTTCACTTCATACTTTAGATGTGCTTCATATTAATCTTCACTATTTGAAATAAGACTGAAATGGGAAAGTAATACAAAGTTGAGACATCCTACAGGAAAAACAGAATGTCTATGGGTTTGTATATTTTACCAAAGGACTCTAAAGGAACATTTTAAAATAAAAGCTTCACTGAGATTCATTTATAACATTTACCCTTTAAATGTAAAATGCATTTACATCGTAGTGATAATATTTAGGAAATGTGCCATCATCTTCTAAGTCTGTAAACCATTTAAGCAGTCACTCCTCATTTCTGGATGACCCACTTAATGGTATAATATGTTGGTTTTCTCTTTTATTTCTCATAATACTGTTTTCCAGATGCTGTAATATACAATAATATTTTCTTCTTTATCCATTGTGTGAATGTAGTAAATTTTGTTTTCATAATTTACAATATCACTTACCATTTTGTTTTTTTCCTTTATTCCATATATGAAAACATTCACACACACACACACACACACACACACACACACACACACACACACACACACACACAGTGGACTTTTTTCTGGCAACCATTTTTGTTTGTTTGTTTGTTTGTTTGTTTGTTTCTTTCTTTCTTTCTTTCTTTCTTTCTTTCTTTTTTTCTTTCTTTCTTTCTTTTTTGTGGACAGTTAAATATATACTCCCCATTTTTCTCTTCTATTGAGAAAGCATTTAATATTGAGATTTTTTCCCAATATTTAAAAAAAACAGATCAAATTTTAGAATTTTTTTTCTTTTTTTTTGGGCAATTTCTGTGCTTGTCACTACCCATTAGATATAATGTACTTGTTTGTCTATTATTTCCTCCTTCTAATATTATTCCTATGAAAAGGGAGATTTTATGTGTCTCCATAATTTTTCCCAAAGTTCATGTATAGAACTATTCTAGAGGAATATTAATGTTTATGGCATCATTACTATGTTAAGAATCATGGCCAACTATCCCTCTCCAAATTGAAGGCTTAAATATTCAGAATAATTTAAATACCAGAAATTAAGCTACATTCTATAAATACCTTCAGGACTCGACAGTTGCAACTTACCACATAATGGTCTTTATGCTTGCCTCCTTGATTCAATGGATGGGACCAGTTTAAAGTTGGAAAATGTTGAATGTGAAGATATAAAATACAGCTTCATGGCATGATAGATGCCCCAGTGGAGGAAATTTGAGAGCAGGGAATTGGGTGTGGGTGGGTGAGTAGAGGAACACCCTCTTTTGAGCAGGGGGAGAGAGGATGGGATAGAGAATTTCTGAGAGGCGGGAAACCAGGAAAGGAGATAACATTTGAAGTGTAAATAAATAAAATATCCAATAAAAATAAGTAAACATAAAAAATATAGCTTCATAATATGCTGATGAATATGATCAATTTTCTATGGATATAACTTGCCAAGAAACAGCAATTTTTTTTTAAATATTCACTATTCCACCATCATTTTTCCCTTTGAATCAAAGTGTTATGACCATCCATAGAAGATTTCACTGGAAGCCAGGTAAAACAGTTTTCTATCACTTTTCTTAACATGGACAAATTTCACATATGAAAATTCCACTTGAGAACTCTCTTAGCTGTCAAAGCCACCATTCCTGTAAGAAGAGGCCTTTGTAATTAACAAAATATTTTTATAGGTGGGTTAGTAAAGGTTCTCTAGGGAAAAAGATCTTCTCTTTCTGTTTACATACCGTTACATGCACACACATACACTCATAGGCAAACACATACACACAGGTTCACAAACAACCTAATACACACACAGACACACAAGCACACGTACAAACACACGTTCAAGCACACACACACACACACACACATATACTGGAGTGGGTTGATGAAATGACAGGGAAGGAATGCACTTGCTAGCAAGGCAAGAGCAAGAAGGCAAGAACAAGAAGCTTTCTTTTTCCATGTCCTTTTGTAAGCTCCAGCAGAGGAGTGTATTCCTGCCTCAAGATCCAGATTAATAGCATGTTTCTTCTTGACTCAATGGTTCAAACAAAGTCCCTCCCTCCCAAGAAATCCCACAGGTTTGTTCTAAATTTCTCGATTGTAGTTCACTCCAGAGGTAGTCAAGTTGACAACCAAGAGTAGCCATCACAATAGGTTTTTAGTATATTTATCTAGGCCCTGTGATGTCTGTAGTTATATCAGTTAAATTTCTCATGAAATGTGGGTGTTTTATTCTGTAAGAATTATCATCTCTTTGAATCAATAGACTATTTCCATACATGGCACCAAGAAAACAATAATGAAAACAGTTTCTTTAAGAATGAATAATATTGTCAATAAAATTGAAGTGTAAGGAAAATAAGTTATTTCACAAGGAAAACTTAATCCTTTAGCAAAAGTTTGCTATATCATACTTTTATTATATTTGGGACCCTGTCTTACTCTAAATTTTTCAGCTTTCTTAACATTGTAGTAGTCCCTTAGATTTTTTTTTCTTGAGAACCTACAATAATTTTCTATACATCATGTTACCTTACATCTAATACCCATTTCATTCTTACCATCTTTCCCACTATCTAGTAGCAGCTGGTCTAATAAAAAAAATGGTGTGAACCCCATATGTATATATTTTTGTATTTTTAGTGACCATGGATTGTTATTATATTTGAGAAGATTAGGAGACATGGCTTTGTTTGAAGAAGTGTCTTATTGAGTGTAGCCTTTGAAGAGTCAAAAGCCCACACCAAGCTTATTGTCACTTTCTCTGCCTATGGATGAGAAAGTAGTTCTTAACTACTACTCTAACATCTGCCAGCATTCTACCATGCT
The DNA here is from genome assembly GCF_978045245.1 of Mus caroli. Taxonomy (NCBI): domain Eukaryota; kingdom Metazoa; phylum Chordata; class Mammalia; order Rodentia; family Muridae; genus Mus; species Mus caroli. Next base: position 13,410,806 of record NW_028227277.1, read on the forward strand.
TCCGGGAACTGATCAATTTTAGGGACATTTTTGAATTCTTGTGTATTTTTTCTTTTCTTTTCTTTTCTTTTCCTTTCTTTTCTTTTCTTTTCTTGTTTTTTTTTTTTTTTTTTTAGAATTTTAGGATTTTTTTTCAGCATTCTATTGTAAATTTTATTTATTTATTTCTTCATTTTACTGGTTTTGAAAAAAAAAGAAAGAGAGAAAGAGAGAAATGATAGAAAGAAAGAAAGAAAGAAAGAAAGAAAGAAAGAAAGAAAGAAAGATAGGAAGGAAGAATGAAAGAAAGGAAGGAAGAAAGAGAGAAAGAGAGAAAGATAGAGTAAAAGAAAGAAAGAATCGAACTTTAGGGCCATTTTTGCCATCTTTGGTTTTTTTTTTTTTTTTTTGAATTTTAGGGTTTTGTTTTGTTTTGTTTTATGGTTTGTAGGGTTTTAGAAGAGTGTTTTACAGTTTTTTTTTTTCCTTTCTAAAGTATTTTTAGGGTTTTTTTTTCTTTCTGTTTTTATTAAAGGATTTTTAATGTATTTCAGGGTATTGGGTTTTCATTTAGGATTCTGGAAATTTATTTCTTTTAATATTTCAACGTTCTTCTTAGTTATTGTTGTTATTGTTGTTCTTGAATATTTATTTATATTTGATGATTTTAATTTTGGCATTTCATAGTTTTAGACTTACCAAGCAATGGTGGCCCATGCCTTTAACCCACCAATTGAGAGAAAGAGGTAGGTGAAATATTTATTTCAAGGCCAGCCTTGGCTTCAGAGTGAGCTCCAGGACAGTCAGAGATGGAAAGAGAACCAGAGTCTCAAAAACCTCAAAAAAAAAAAAAAAAAAAAGAAAGAAAGAAAGAAAGAAGGGAGGGAGGGAGGGAGGGAGGGAGGGAGGGAGGGAGGGAGGGAGGGAGGAAGAAAAGAAGGAAAGAAAAAATAAAGAGAGAATGGAAAGAATTTTAGGGACCGTTTTGGCTTCTTGTGTGTGTATATATATATATATATATATAATTTAAGTTTTTTTATTTTTGTTTTTTAGGGTTTGTAGGGTTTTTATAAGAGGGTTTTTTTGTTTTCAGTCTTCCAGTGTGTTTTTAGTGGTTTTTTTTTTTCTCGTTTTTTTGTTTTTTTGTTCGTTTGTTTAGTATTTTAGTGTGTTTTAGGCTTTTGGCATTTTATATAGGCTCCAGGGTTTGGGTTTTTTTTGGTTTTTGATTTTTTTTTTGTGTGTGTTTTTTTGATTTGTTTTGTTTTAGTTTTTTGGTTTCTTTTTTAGTATTTTAATGTTTTTGTTTTTGTTTTCATTTTTGTTTTTGTTTTTTGTGTGTATGTGTGTGTGTGTTCTTGACAATTCATTTAAAATTTTAGGGTTTAATTTTGTTGTTTTATAGTTTTAGGTTTGCTAGGCCATGGTGACCTCTGCCCTTAAATCCAGCAATTGGGATTAACAGGTATGTGGTTTTTGAGTTCAAGGCAAGCCTGGTCTACAGGGTGAATCCCAGGACAGCCACAGATACAAAGAGAAGTACAATCTTTAAAAACTCAAAAAAGGAAGCCAGGCATGGTGGTGCATGCCTTTAATCCCTGAAAGAAGGAAAGAAAGAAAGAAAGAAAGAAAGAAAGAAAGAAAGAAAGAAAGAAAGAAAGAAAGAAAGAAAGAAAAGAAAGAAAAGAAAGAAAGAAGAAAGAAAGAAAGAGAGAAAGAAAAAAGGAAAGAAAATAAGAAATGAACTTTAGGGCCATTTTTGTTTTTTTGTTTTTTTTTAGAATTTTAGGGTTTTTGTTGTTTTCATGGTGTGTAGAATTTTTATAAGAGACTTTTAGAGTTTTCTTTTTTTTGTTGTTTTGTTTTGTTTTGTTTTTCGGCTTCCAATGTATTTTTTTTTTTTTTTTTTTTTAAGGATTTTAGTTCGTTTCCCGTTTTTGAGGTTTTATTTTTGGTTTCAGGGGCTTTTTTTGTTTTGTTTTTTTATTTTAATGTTCTTCTTAGTTTTTTCTTTTTGTTGCTATACTTCTGGAATTTTATTTTTATATGAAGGTTTTAATTTTGGTGTTTCAAAGTTTTAGGGTTGCCAGGCAATGGTGGCCCATGCCTTTAACATAGCACTTGTGAAAAAGTGGTAGGGGATTTTTGAGTTCAAGGCCAACATTTTCTACAGAGAGAGATCCAGGACAGCCAGAGATGCACAGAGAACCACACTCTCCAAAACAAAACAAAACTAAACAAAACAAAGAAGGAAGGAAGGAAGGAAGGAAGGAAGGAAAAAAGAAATAAAGGAAGGAAGAAGGAAGGAATAAAATAAAAAATGTAAAGTGTTTTAAGGACATTTTTTACTTCCTTTGCATTATTTTATTTTATTTTATTTTATTTTATTTTATTTTATTTTATTTTATTTTATTTTTAGAATTTTAGTGTTTTCTGTAATGGTTTGTAGGGTTTTATATATGTTCTGGTTTTTTGTTTTTGTTGGTTTTTTTTGTTTTGTTTTTTTTGTTTTGTTTTGTTTGTTTGTTTATTTTTTTCCTTTTTTCAGACTTCCAGTGTCCTTTTCTTGTTTTTTCTTTTTTTTTTTAAGAATTATAGTGTGCTTTAGAGTTGTGGGATTTTATTTAGGTTCAGATTTTTTAAAAATTATTATTATTTTAATGTTTTTCATCGTTTTAATTTTTTAAATTTATTTGTGTGTGTGTGTGTATGGGTTCTTGAATATTTATTTTAAAAATTAGGGTTTTAATTTTGGTATTTTATAGTTTTAGGGTTGCCAGGCAATGGTGTTCCATGTCTTCAAACCTAGCACTTGGGATGATCATACCCAGTCTCCCAAAATTGAAAAAAGAAAAAAGAAAAAAGAAACAAAGAGAGAAAGAGAAAGAGAGAGAGAGAGAGAGAGAGAGAGAGAGAGAGAGAGAGGGAGGGAGGGAGGGAGGGAGGGAGGGAGGGAGGGAGGGAGGGAGGGAGGGAGGGAGGAAGGAAGGAAGGAAGGAAGGAAGGAAGGAAGGAAGGAAGGAAGGAAAGAAGGAAGGAAGGAAGAATGAATAAAATAAAGAATGTAAAGAGTTTTAGGGACAAGTTTGGCTTCCTTGGCAATTTTTTTTCTCTTAATTTTAGCGTTTATTTTTTTTTAATGGTTTGTAAGGATTTTTATATGTGTTCTATTTATTTTTTCAGACTACCAGTGTCTTTTTCGTGCTTTTTCTAGTTTTTTAAAGAATCATAGTGTGCTTTTTAGAGTTTTAGGGTTTTAATTAGGTCCAAGTCTTTATTTTTTTAATTATTATTTTTATATTGTTCTGAGGTTTTTAATTTTTAAATTTATTTGTGTGTGTGTGTGTTCTTAAATAATCATTTTAAAAATTAGGGTTTTAATTTTGGTGTTTCATAATTTTAGGATTCCCAGGCAACGATGGCCCATGTCTTTAAACCCACCACTTAGGATGAACAGATAGGTGATTTCTGAGTTTAAGGCCACCCAGGTCTACAGAGTGAGTTCCAGGACATCCAGAGACAAAAAGAGAATTACAGTCTAAAAAACTCAAATACTCAAAAAAAAAAAAAAAAAAAAAAAAAAAAAAGGCCAGGCTAGGTAGTGCTAGCCTTTAATCCCAAAACAAAAAAACAAACAACAACAACAACCTAAAAAAACAAAAAACTAAACAACAACAACAACAAACCCAAACAAACAGAAAAAAAAAAGAAAATAATTTTAATGACATTTTTGATATTGTGTATTTTTTTTTAATTTTAGGTTTTTTTCTTTTCTTTTTCTTTTTTTTTCTTTTTCTTTTTCAGGGATTGTAGTGTTTTTAGTAGCATGTTTTGAAAATTTGTTTGTTATTTCCTTTCAAGCTTCTAGTATTTTTTGTTTTCTTGTTTTTTGTTTATCTTTCTTACTCATTTTGAAAAGATGTTAGTGTATTTAAGAGTTTTGGTGTTTCATTTAGACTTCGGGATTTTATTTTTTATTATTTTAATGTTTTTCTTATTTTTTTTGTTTTTTTTTGTTTTCTTTTTTTTGTGGTGTGTGTGTTCTTGAAATTTATTTAAAATTTTGGTGTTTTAATTTTAGATTTCATAATTTTACAGATGCCAGGTAATTGTGGCCCATGAGTTTAATGTAGCACTTGGGAGGAAGAGGTAGGAAATATTTGAGTTGGAGTACAGCCTATTCTACAGAGTGCCTTCCAGGAGAACCAGAGATACACAGAGATACCCAGTCTCCCAAAAACTCAAAAGAAAAGAGAGAGAGAGAGAGAGAGAGAGAGAGAGAGAGAGAGACAGAGAGAGAGACAGAGAGAGAGAGAGAGAGAGAGAGAGAGAGAGAGAGAGAGAGAGAGAGAGAGAGAGAGAAAGGGAGAAAGGGAGAAAGAAAGGAAGAAGGAAGGAATAAAATAAAGAATGTAAAGATTTTAAGGGACATGTTTGGCTTTCTTTGCGGTTTTTGTTTGTTTGTTTGTTTGTTTGTTTTTTTTAGAAATCTAGTCTTTTTTTTTAATTGTTTGTAGGGTTTTATATGTGTGGTTTTTTGTTTGTTTGTTTGATTTTGTTTTTTTCAGACTACCAGTGTCCCTTCTCTCTCCAGAGATAACCAGAGATACCCAGTCTCCCAAAACTCAAAAGAGAAGAGGGTGGAGAGAAATAGAAAGAGAGATGAGAGAGAGAGAGAGAGAGAGAGAGAGAGAGAGAGAGAGAGAGAGAGAGAGAGAGAGAGAGAGAGAGAGGAAGAAGGAGAAGAAGAAGTAGAAGAAGAAGAAGAAGAAGAAGAAGAAGAAGAAGAAGAAGAAGAAGAAGAAGAAGAAGAAAGAAGAAGAAGGAGAAGAAGGTTGAAGGAGAAAGAGAAGGAGGAGAAAAAGGAGAAGGAGAAGGAGAAGGAGAAGGAGAAGGAGAAGGAGAAGGAGAAGGAGAAGGAGAAGGAGAAAGAAGAAGAAGAAGAAGAAGAAGAAGAAGAAGAAGAAGAAGAAGAAGAAGAAGAAGAAGAAGAAGAAGAAGAAGAAAGAAGAAGAAGAAGAAGAAGGGAAGGAAGGAAGGAAGGAAGGAAGGAAGGAAGGAAGGAAATAAAGACTGTAAAGAGTTTTAGGGACAATTTTGGTTTTCCTTTGCATTTTGTTTTATTTTTAATTTTAGCTTTTTTTTTTAATAATTTGTAGGGTTTATAAATGTGTTCTCTTTTTATTTTTTTATTTTTTTAATTTTTATTTTTTCCAGACTACCAGTGTCCTTTAAGTGTGGTTTTATAGTTTATTAAAGAATCATGGAGTGCTTTGAGAGTTTTGGGGTTTTATTCAGGTCCCATTTTTTTATTATTTTTATTATAATGCTGTTATTAGGTTTTTAATTTTTAATATATATTTGTGTGTGTGTGTGTGTCTGTGAATGTTTGTTCTTCAATATTTATTTATAAATTTAGGGTTTTAATTTTGGTGACAGAGTTTTAGGGTTGCCATGCAATGGTGGCCCATGCCTTTAAACTTATTCTCCCAAATCTCAAACTATAAAAAAGAAACAGAGGGAGAGAGAGAGAGAGATGGGGAGGGAGAGAAGGAGTGATGGAGTGAATAATCAAGGAAGGAAGAAGGAAGAAGGGAGAAGGAAGAAGGAAGGAATAAAATAAAAATGTAAAGTGTTGTAGGGATAATTTTCCTTCCTTTGCAATTTTTTTAATAATGTTAGCAGTTTTTTATTTTTAATTTTTTTATTTTTTTAAATAGTTTGTAGGGTTTTTATATGTGTGTTCGTTTTTTGTTTTTTTGTTTTTTTGTTTTTTTTTGTTTGTTTGTTTTGTTTTTGTTTTTTCAGACTACCAGTGCCCTTTCCATATTATTCTAGATTTTTAAAGCATCATAGTGTGCTTTTAGAATTTTGGGGTTTTATTTAAGTTCAGGTTTATCTTTTTTTAATTATTATTATTATTATTTTAATGTTTTTCTTAGGTTTTAATTTTTAAATTATTTTTTTCGTGTGTGTGTGTTTTTGAATATTTATTTAAAAATTTAGTGTTTTAATTATGGTGTTTTATAGTTTTAGGTTTGCCAGGCAATGGTGGCCCATTCCTTTAATCCCAGCATTTGGGATGAACCGGTAGGTGACTTTTGAGTTCAAGGCCAGCCAAGTCTACAGACTGACTTCCAGGAAACCCAGAGAAACAAAGAGAATTACAGTCTTCACATTGATGGTTCATTATGTTGCTGCTGAGTATGTTGAAGCCCTTTATACTACCCTTTTCCTAGTAATCAAGCACATACCCTGTTTCTCCTCTTAAACAAACAAGCAAGCAAACACAATATCATACTAAATAGCCAAACAAACAAGAAACTTGTGTGTTACTCTGATGAGTGCTATCTTTATTCTCAACTTCGCATGCCTTCTCGCATAGTATTGGCAAAGGCCAACTCACTTCACCCATCCCTCCTGTAAGCCCCAGGCCAAGATATATTTTAGATGGCTGGGCAAGCCATCTTTTGTAAAAAATTTTTAATACTTTGCTATATTTCTATGCTCTAGGGATTGTTTCCCTGTATTTAATTTCTAACATAGAATAAATCCCTGTAAATAGAAGGTAGACTGATGGAGAAAAATCACTGAATATTTAGAAATAAAACCAAGTAATGCTGAGGCAGAAGGATTTCAAGTTCAAAGTCACCTTGTTAAAGGGTAGCCTATGTAACTCAATTAATCTCTGTCTCAAAATAGAGGTAAAAAGAGTGCCAGAATAAAGAACAAGGAATAAAGCTGATTATTTCTAATTAGGAAACAATAAACTTGTCATACTGTGTTGTCATAAGGTAAATGGGAAATTCCCAGATAAACCAACAATAGATTTCACAAAACTACACGTCGTTTTGCAAAAGTGAATGTGGTTGACATCATGAGAATGTGTACATTTGGGACAAGCAACAAACATATACATATAGTTTTTCAGAAAGTATTCAGAAGCAAATTGTTTCTATTCACTGAAATTAACTAGTTGAATCGACTGTATGAGTAAATTTAACCCAAACACACCGACACAGAATTAAAAAGCAGGTGCAGTAACAAAACTCTCTTTCCTCTCTTCAGCAACGCACAAGTAAAGGTCAAAAAAATAACCCAATTAAAAACAGAAGTCACTCAAAAATAAATGTTTTCAATGTTTATTTTCCTTAAAAACTTTCAGCAAGATAGATTCAAGCCTTTGTCTTTTTATTGTAGCTCCAATGTCAAAAGGTGATGGAAAATGTATTAATACTACAAAAGTTGCTGCAAATAGTGGCAATGTCCAATCAATCAGTAGTTGGGCCATTTCATATAAGTTACTGAATTTTTCATTGTTGGACAGCATGGTCCTTCGATAAAGGCTTTGTAGTTAGGCTCCAAAACGCTCAATAAATTTGCTGGTAATCATTACCAAGGAGAGTTGACTGGCTTATTTGCACATTGTAATTAGGTGCAAATCTTAAGTCATAAACCCCATAACTGTAGAGGGAGAAATAATCGCCATTAGAGCCGTGGAAAGCTGGCAGTGTATTGCAGACATTCAGGAAATTGCCATATACTTGAGAAAAATTAATTCCTCGAGTGATTCCACCACTTCCAGCTGCCCCACAAAAGTTTCCATTTTCTCCGAAGTTATGTTGATTTGGTCCAAAATTGTTTTGTGTTGCTCCCACAGAATACTGATTTGATCCGAAGGCATTTGGGTTTGCCCCAGGAACATATTGGCGTGTCCTGAAACCATTTGGGTTTGTTGCGAATACATAGTAGTTTGTCCAGATATTGTACGGATTTGCCACAAGAGCATAGCAGTTTGTCCTGCAGGAATCTGAATTTGTACACAAACTACACTGGCCTGCCCCAAAAGCATTTGGACTTGTCCCAGAAGCATATTGGCCTATCCCATAAGCATCTGAGTATGTTCCGAAAGGATACTGGTTTGTCCAGAAAGCATTTTGATTTCCACCAAAATACATTGGTTTATCCCGAAAGTATTTGGGTACGCTGCCAAAGCATACTGGCTTACTCCTAAGGAAATTGGATATGTTCCCTAAGTGTATTGGCTTGTTCTTAAGGTGTTTGGAACTGTCCCAAGAGTATACTGGCTTGCCAAGAAAGTATTTCGGTTTGCATCACAGAGCACAGTGGCTTAACCATACAGTATTTTAGCTTGACCTCAAAGCATTACTGCTTGCCATGAAAGCAGTTGAATTTGTCACAAAAACATTGGAATTCGCCTGGAAAGCATTGGGGGAAATCTCTGAAACCACGGGCATTTGCCAAAGGTATATCCGAGTTTGCTCTTGAAGTATATGCGTCAGCTCTGTGGGCATCTTGGTTGGCTTAGTGAGCATCGGGGTTAGCCATAGTTTGGAAGCTTGGGCTGCCTCCTCCTCTCCAATTGTTTTCTAACTCCACAGCTGGAACTGATTTTCTTGTCCTATCCTTAGCTATAGTCTTTCTTTTATTCAGCTGTCTAGCTGTATATTCTTTAGGGTATGCCATTTTAACTTCACAACGACTGGAGCCAATGAAATGGTACCTGGTTTCTAAGACCTTCCTAACGGGGTTTTCATCCCTGTATTTGATAAAGCCGAAAGCTCTTCTTTCCTGCGTATCTGAACACAGTGGAAGCTCTATAGCCTCTATCTGCCCAAATGTGCCAAAGTAAGCTCTTATTTTTTCTTCAGACATCCGCGGGTTCAGCCCACCCACAAAAATCTTTTTATTGGGGAATTGAGATTCCAGGTCTTTAGCCCTTTTAAATTCTATTTTCTTGCCATCAACTTTGTGGTCTTTCACTCGAAGCACCTTCTCTACTGTTGCACTGTCTTTGAAAAGCACGAATCCAAATCCCCTAGACAGACCAGTATTTGGGTCTGTTTTTATAATAAAGTCTATTACCTCACCAAACTTAGACAAGTATTCCAGAGGTACCTGCTTGCTCATTTCTTGGGAAAGTCTCCTGATATACATCTTACTGGCATCCTGTTCGTTCCTGGTGGCATCGATTTTGAACCCTTCCGGAAATTGGTTTCTTATATTATCCTTTTTCACATCGAGGCTGGCAGTGTTCATGGTATATAGGCTGGATGGAGGTGATTTGACTGTTGGATAAACACTGGCCTAGGCACAAATGGTTCGGGCATAGCTGTCCTCAGGGAGTAGAGGAAAATTATTGCACAACAGTGACGAAATTTTAACAAGCATTATAACTAGAGTCAAAGCAGGTGTTGCCTTGTATCCTAAACAGGGGTGGGAGTGGGGAAGCGTGGGGGGGGGGAGAAGGGGGCAGGGATAGTGTCTGATTTTTCCCTCAAAGGTTTTAATGCTTTCCATGTAAAAAGGAGGCCTGCCCATAGACTTTCTATTTGTGCTCTAGGGCCCCCAAAAGGAAATGTAAAATAGTTATAATAATAGAAAAGGAAGCCTTTTCCTTGTTTCTGTCTTTTCATGTTACATCTCTTTGAATTTTGTTAAAACCAAGTTATTTTCCTGGAAATTTCCTTGAATGTTGTAAAATAAATTCATTTCATACTTTAGATGAATTTCATATTAATCTTCACTATTTGTAATAGGCCTGAAAGGGAAAAGTGATACAAAGTTGAAACATCCTAAAGGTAAAACTAAATGTCTATGGGTTTGTATATTTTACAAAAGGGCTCTAAAGAAAAAAATTAAAATAAGAGCTTCAGTGAGTTTCACTTATAACATGAACCATTTTAATGTAAAATGCATTTCCAGGATTATTTCTCATAGTAATAATTATTTAGGTAATGTGCCATCATCTTCTGTGTTCTGTATTCCATTTAAGCAGTCACTCCTCATTTCTGGGTAACCCACTTAATGTTATAATATGTTGGTTTTCTCTTTTATTTCTAATAATACTGTTTTCCAGATGCTGTAATATACAATAGTAGTTTCTTCTTTATCCATTTTGTGATTATAGTATATTTTGTTTTCATAATTTACAATATCACTTGCCAGATTGGATTTGTTCCACTGTTCCATATATGCAAAACACACACACAAACACACACACACACACACATATACACACTCACACATACATATACACACACACACTTAGATGATTTTTTTTCTGGCAACCATTTTTGTTTCTTTTTTTATGAATAGTTAAGTATATATCTCCCATTTTTCACTTCTATTGAGAAAGCATTTAATATTGGGATTTTTTCCCAATATTTAAAGCCCACAGATCAAATTTTAGATTTTTTCTTTTCTTTTGACAATTTCTGTCCTTGTCACTACCCTTTAAATATAATGAAGTTGATTGTCTATTACTTCCTCGTTTTAATATTATTCCTTTGAAAAGGAAGATTTTAAGTGTCTCCATAATTTTTCCCACAGTTCATGTATAGAATCAATCTAGAGGAATAGTTAATGTTTATGGCATCATTGCTATGTTACAAATCATGGCCAACTATTCCTCTCCAAATGGAAGGCTGAAATATTAAGAATAAATTAAAAACCAAAAAGGAAGCTGCATTCCAAAAATCCCTTCAGATCTTGACATTTGCAGCTAAGCACATAATGTTCTTTTTGCTTGTCTCCCTGATCCAATGAATGGAACCAGTTCAAAGCTGGAAAATGTTGGATGTGAAGATATAAAATATAGCTTCATGGTTTGATAGATGCCCCAGTGGAGGAAAGTTGAGAGCAGGGAAGTGAGTGTGGGTGGGTGAGTGGAGGAACACAATCTTTTGAGCAGGGGGAGAGAGGTTGGGATACAGAGTTTCTGAGAGGGGGGAAACCAGGAAAGGGGATAACATTTGAAGTGCAGATAAATAAAATATCCAATAAAAATAAGTAAACATAAAAAATGTAGCTTCATAACATGCTGATGAAAGTGATCAATTGTCTATGGATATTATTTGTCAAGAAAGAGCTTTCTTTTTTATTTTTATTTTTTTAAAGATTCACTATTCCAAAATGATTTTCCGTTTTGGAATCAAAGTGTTATGACCATCCATAGAAGTTGTCACTGGAAGCCGGGTCAAACTGTATTCTATCACTTTTCTGAACATGGACAAATTTCGGTGTTTCACATACACATATGAAAATTCCGCTTGAGAACTCTCTTAGCTGTCAAGGCCACCATTCCTGTAACAAGCGGCCTTTGTAATTAACAAAAAATATTTTTATAAGTGGGTTAGTAAAGGTTCTCTAGGGAAACAGAACTTATCTTTCTGTTTACATACATATACAAGCACATACATGTACACATAGGCACATACATACACACAGCTACACACACAGGTAAACACACACAGAGACACACACACATACGTACATGGATACATGCACACACACAGTGGGGTTGGGGGATGATATGCCAGAGAAGGAATGCACTTGCTACCAAGGCAAGGATAAGAAGGCAAAGAACAAAAAGCTTTATTTTTCCATGTCCTTTTGTAAGCTCCAGCAGAGGAGTGCATCCCTGCCTCAAGATCTAGATTAATACCATGTTTCTTCCTGACTCAATGGTCTGGATTAGAATTGGATTCACCAACTTCAACCCAAGTCCCTCCCAGCCAAGAAATCCCACAGGTTTGTTCTAAATTTCTCGATTGTAGTTCACTCCAGAGGTAGTCAATTTGACAACTAAGAGTAGCCATCACAATAGGTCTTTACTATAGTTATCTAGGCTCTGTGATGTCTGTAGTTAAATGAGTTAAATTGCACATGAAATGTGGGTGTTTTATTCTCTAAGAATTATCATCTCTTTGAATAAATGTACTATTTCCATACATGGCACAAAGAGAACAATAAAGAAAACACTTTCTTTAGGAATGAATAATATTGTCAATAAAATTGAAGTGTAAGGAAAATAAGTTATTTCACAAGGTAAAACTTAATCCTTTAGCACAAGTTTACTATATTGTACTTTTATTATATTTGAGATCCTGCCTAATTCTAAATTTTCAGCTAGCTTATCATTGGAGTAGTCCCTAGGAGTTTTTCTTGAGAACCTACAATAATTTTCTATACATCAATGTTACCTTACATCTGATACCCATTTCATTCTTGCCATCCTTCCCACTATCTGGTAGCAGCTGGTTTAATTAAAAAAAAAATGGAGTGAATCCCATAGGTATATATATATATTTGAATGTTTAGTCACAACGGATTGTTATTACGTTTGAGAAGATTAGGAGTCATGGCTTTGTTCGAAGAAGTGTTTTAGTGAGTGTAGCCTTTGAGGAGTCAAAAGCCCATACCAATCTCAGAGTCACCTTTTCTGACTATGGATAAGAATGTAGCTCTTAACTAATACTCAACCATCTGCCTGCATTCTACCATTCTTAATGCACTGACCATGATGAATTAAGCCTCTGAGACTCTAAAGAAGTCCACAGTTAAATGTTTTATCTTATAATAATTGCCTTGGTCAAGGTATCTCTTTCCAGTAATAGAACAGTGACTAACATAAGGAACTTCTTTATGTAATTGTTTTGTTTTCTAATGTGCTCTTATTTTTGTTTTATTTTTTGTTTTTTTAAAAGGATTTTTAGTTCGTTTCAGGGTTTTGAGGTTTCATTTTAGGCTTCAGGGATTTTTTGTTTGTTTGTTTTTTTAGTATTTTAATGATCTTAAAGTTGTTGATGTTGTTGTTGTTCTAGAATATTTATTTATAGTTGGGGGTTTAAATTTTGGTATTTCATACTTTTAAGGTTGCCAGGCAATGGTGGTCCACGCCTTTAAACCCAGCACTTGGGATGAAGAGGTAGGTTATTTTTTAGTTCAAGGCCAGCCTGGTCTACAGAGTGAGTTCCAGGACACTCAGAGACCCAGATAAAGAGATACACAGTCTTAAAAACTCCAAAAAAGAAACCAGGTTGGTGTTGGTGGAGCTAGCCTTTAATGCCAAAATAAAGAAAGACACAAAAACAAATACAAAAAAGAAAACAATTTTAGGAACATTTTTGGCTTCTTGTGTATTTTCTTTTTTTAGAATATTAGGGATTTTTTTTTTCAGGGATAGTAGGTTTTTCAGTAGTGTGTTTTTAAAATTTGTTTGTTTATTTTCAGGCTTCTCATTTTTTTTTTTCTGGTTTTGAAAGGATTTTAGTGTATTTGATCATTTCGGGGTTTTATTTAGTCTTTGTGATTTTATTTTTTAGTATTATAATATTTTTCTTAGTTTTCAGTGTTGTGTGTGTTCTTGAATATTTATTTAAAACTTAGGTGTTTTAATTTTGTTTTCTCATAGTTTTACAGATGCCAGGTAATGGTGGCCCATGACTTTAAATCAGCACTTGGGAGGAAGATGTAGGAGATATATGAGTTGGAGGCCAGCCTGTTCTACAGTGTGCCTTCCAGGAGAACTAGAGATACACAGAGACACCAAGTCTCCCAAAACTCAAAAGAGAAAAAAAGAAACAGAGAGAGAGATACAGAGAGAGTGAGAGAGAGAGAGAGAGAGAGAGAGAGAGAGAGAGAGAGAGAGAGAGAGAGAGAGAGAGAGAGAGAGAAAGGAAGCAAGGAAGAAAGAAAGAAAGAAAGAAAGGAAGGAAGAAAGAAAGGAAGAAACAAACAAACAAACAAACAAAGTAAAAGCAAACTAACAAACAAAAACAAAGAAGGAATGAGGAAGATTTGAACTTTAGGGCAATTTTTGGCTTCTTGTTTTCTTTTAGACTTTTAGTTTTTTTTTGTTTTGTTTTTTATGTTTTTGGTTTTTTTTTAGGTTTGTAGTGTTTTTAGAAGAGATTTTTAGAGTTTTTGTTTGTTTGTTTTTGACTTCTAATGTATTTTAAGTGTGTTTTTTTTTTTGTTTTTTGTAGGGATTGTAGAGTTTTTAGTAGAGTGTCTTAGATGTATTTGTTATTTATTATTTTGTTTTCAGACTTCTGGTGTATATTTTATTTCTTTTTTCTTTCTGGTTTTGAAAAGGATTTTAGTGTGATTGAGCGTTTATGGTTTTATTTAGTCTTTGGTGTTTTATTACTAGTATTTTAATGCTATTTGGAATTCTTGGGTGTGTGTGTTCTTGAATATTAATTTAAAATTTTGGATTTTTTTTATGTGTGGTTTTCATAGTTTCACGATTGCCAAGTCATTGTGGTCCATGTCTTTCACATATACTTGGGCAGAAGAGACAGGAAATATTTGAGTTCGAGGCCAGCCTGTTGTACAGAGTGCTATCCAGGAGAGCCAGACATACATAGAGAAACAAGTTTCCCAAAACTCAAAAGAAAAAAAAAAAAAAAGAAAGAATGAAAATGAAGGAAGAAAGGAAGGTATGATGATAGAAAGAAAGAAAGAAAGAAAGAAAGAAAGAAAGAAAGAAAGAAAGAAAGAGGAAAGAAAGAAAGAACGAAAAAGAAAGAACGAAACAAAGAAAGAAAGAAAGAAAGAAAGAAAGAAAGAAAGAAAGAAAGAAAGAAAGAAAGAAAGAAAGAAAGAGAAAAATGTAAGAAAGAAAAAAGTAAGAAAAAAGGAAAGAAAGAAAGAAAAGTTTGGACTTTAAGGCCATTTTTGACTTCAAGTTTTCTTTTAGAATTTTAGTTTAGTTTAGTTTTTTTTTTTATTGTTTGTAGGGTTTTAGGAAGAGAGCTTTAGAAGTGTTGTTTGTTCATTTTTTTGCTTCCAAGGTATATTTAATTATTTTTAAATGAATTTTAATTTATATCAGAGTTTTGGGCTTTTATTTAGGCTTCAGGGATTTATTTTTATTTTATTTTTTTTATTTTTTATTTCAATGGTCTTCTTAGGTTTTTGTTTGTTTGTTTGTTTGTTTATGTTCATGAATATTTATCTAAATTTGAGGGTTTTAATATTGGTGTTTCATTGTTTTAAGGTTGTCAAGTAAAGATGGCCCATACTTTAACCCAGCACTTTTGAGAAAGAGGTAGGGGATTTATGAGTTTAATGCCAGCCTGTCTACAGAATGAGGTGTAGGACAACTATATATTGAATAGATATGGGGAGAGTGCTCATTCTTGTCCCTGATTTCAGTGGGTTAGCTTCAACTAATTTGATATTGGATGTAGATTTGCAGTAAAAAAGTAAAACACTTTTATTATGTTTAGGTATGGACCTTGAATTACTGATCTGTCCAATACTTTTAACATGAAGGGGAGTTGTATTTTGTCAAATGCTTTTTATGCATCTAAGGACATGATCATGTGACTTTTATTTGACTTTGTTTATATGGTGGATTATGTTAATGGATTTTCATATAGTAAACCAACTTTGCATTCCAGGTAAAACCATTGTTAACCATATCATCTGTGGCATCTTCAGGATTATGTGGAGCAATCTGAATATTGTTTCACAGCAATGGGTGGGTGCGTGTCTATTACTTTGACAACCCTTGAATTTTGTGTTCAACCATCCATGTCTGGACACTAAGTTGGAACCACACTTTTGATGATGAATGTCCTTAAAATGCCATATGCTATTCCAGTCTCTCCTTTTTCTCTGTAGCCCTCAAACCTCACTGGAGGATTGTTATATTGATGAGCAGGAGAATGCCCAAAGCCTCTTTGTCCACATTGTGTAAATAAGATATCTCTTTAAGCAAAGTGGCAGACCTGTTTGACCAGAAGCTAAATCCAGAGGTCCTGTGGATAAAGACATAAGTATAGAGACCCCACAAAATGCGAATGGACTGTCTGAAGTTCTCTTCACCAGAGGTGGAGTTTGAAGTTCCCAATACCCATAAAGAGTATGTGTGAGAAAAGAATGGACAATGTGGGCATTATTGAAGGCCTCATATCGAGACCCTGAATGCTCCCAAAAGAAGTCAGAGATATATGACTGGGGATTAGATGGTCAAAGGTGAGGTCCATGGGTCTTGCAAAAGGACCTGGGAAAGAAATCAGACTCCAAAAGGCATGGAGAAAATCGAGGACTTCCAGGGTCAAAGTGGGAATATTTGAAGACTTCCTGGGAAGGGGAGTAGAAATTTGAGACCCCTTTATAAAGGTAAACTAACAAGATTCTTTGAGTAGAGTTGAAAGTTTGCATACATTTTCCTTGACATGAGTTCAGTGTCCTAACCTACTTCATTCAATGGGGCACATTCCAGCTACTACATGATCTGGTTCTAGCTCCTCATCATAGACCATCTGTCCACTGCAGTAAATGTGCTGCTGGGTCAGTCAAGAAGCTGGATCAAAAATCTTGATTTAAAGTTTTGATGAGAAACCTATGCTGGTTCTCCTTACCAAGCATATGTTCGGCTGCTAGGTCTAGGTAAGGATGATGGGGGACATCTCATTTTGGTTTCTGCCTTGAGGCTGTGAGCTTCAACTGGGCTGTACTTGTTATGCATGTACTTGCTATGCTTGAGCTTTGCTACTTTAAGTCTAGGTGGTGGTCTGGGGGTCTCTTCAGATGAATTGATACATTTCAGGACCTAAAGTTTTGGTGGAGAACATCTGAGGTCCCTGCCTCAGAGGAGAAAAATTTGAGGTCCTCATTGGCTAGAGAGGCATATTTGAAGATTACTTGGGAAAAATGAGATCTGAGCACCATTGATAAATACAGTAGATTTGGAATCACTTTGGTCACAATAGAAGGATCTGGGGCCCAGTTAATATTAAATAGAGATAGTAAATTCACTCACACAGGTCATACTTAGAAGATCTGAAGGACCCTTTGGATATTGGTGGACAGGATTTCTTTATTACAACAGGCAGTTCTGAGATAATTTGGTATATAAGAATAGTCGGGCTACAATTAGGGAGAGGGGATAGTCTAAATGCCAATTCAGTCAAAAGGATACACATAGTGCTTTGGGTAGGTAGAGGTAAACCCAGGTTCCCTGTGTGCAGAAGAGGAATTATCTCTGCTCCTCTGGGTGCAGGTGATAAATCTCAGATGCTCTAAAGTAGAAGGATGATATAGGAGCTCCCCAGGATTATATAGAATAGCCTCAGCCTCTCTCAGTTGTATACCTGCAGCCCTATTGAGCAGAAGTTGAAGGTTGATTGATATCTTAAGAATTATAGGCATTTTTGGGTTCTTATTCCTCTATTAGCTCCAAACTTGCAATCACAATCTAGGATACAGATCTTCTGAATGTCCATAATAGTCATAGCAGCAGTCTTAGCAGTTTTCTAATAGGTGACAATTCAGTTGTCTCTGGCTCAGTGCTTTCCAAAAATATATGTCCTTCTAGATGTTCTTCTGCATGAAGCACAGACCATTTCCAGCTAAGAAATCAGAATAAATATATTAATCTGATGTGCCCTTGCCATGATAATCTTCTATTTGGGCCATCATGCCTGAATTCTCTGACATTCCTTCAGTCAGAACATTGCCTCCCAGGCCACAGAAGTTAGAAGCTGTTGGTAGGAGTTCCTCTATGAAGGTAGTGAATCTGTGGGATTTCCTTGATTCCACAGGCCAAGTGTGGAGCATTCTTTGTTGAGAATGATTAAATCTTTCTATGTAATATTTGGGAGGATATGGGCATCCTTGGAGTTAAATAGGACTGTTGTGCCCTTCCACAAAGGGGTAATGTTGTCCTTCTTTAAATAAGAGTTTTGAAGAACCCAGATCACAAGCAGAATTTCTAAGAAAATTGTGTAATGGTGAAGTTCTGTACCTGTCTTAGTCAGGGTTTCTATTCCTGCACAAATATCATGACCAAGAAACAAGTTGGGGAGGAAAGAGTTTATTCAGTTTACACTTCCATACTGCTGTTCATCACCAAGGAAGTTCAGAACTGGAACTCAAGCAGGTCAGAAATCAGGAGCTGATTCAGAGGCCTTGGAGGGATGTTCTTTACTGGCTTGCTTCCTCTGGTTTGCTCAGCCTGCTCTCTTATAGAACCCAGACTACAAGCCCAGAGATGGTCCCACACACAAGGGGACTTTCCCCCTTGGTCACTAATTGAGAAAATGCCTTACAGTTAGTTGGATCTCATGGAGGCATTTCCTCAACTGAAGCTCCTTTCTCTGTGATAACTCCAGCTGTGTCATGTTGTCACAAAACCAGCCAGTACAATTGACCCCTTGTCAATTTGACACACAAACACATCTCTAGTAAGCCTCAACCCTTACATTCTTATTCATCCTCAAGGTCTAAATATCTTTAAATGTCCCTCAGTCTTTACATATTCTTAAAATTTCAATCTCTTTAAAATATCCATCTCTTTTAAAATCCAAAGATTTTTACAATTAAAAGTCTCTTAACTGTGGTCTCCACTAAAATAGTTTCTTCCTTCAAGAGGGAAAATATCAAGGCACAGTCACAATCAAAAGCAAAAATCAATCTCCAACTATCCAATTTCTGGGATTCAACTCACAATCTTCTGGGCCCCTCCAAGGGCTTGGGTCACTTCTTCAACCATGCCCTTTGTAGCACACACATCGTCCTCTAGACTCCAGATGCCTGTATTCCACTGCTGCTGCTGCTCCTGGTGGTCATCTCAGGGTACTGGCATCTCCAAAACACTGCATGACCCCTTCAGTCCTGGGCCGTCAATTGCAACTGAGGCGCATCTTCACCAATGGCTTCCATGGCCTCTCACAGTGCCAAGCCTCAGCTGCTCTGCATGACCGCTTCATGCCTTCAAACCCAGTACCACCTGGGTGACTCTTACACATTACCAAGTCTAGCCACAGCACAAGGTACAAACTTGGCTATCTCTGGAACACAACCTCTGTGTTCTCAAAAAAAAAAAAAAACACTTCCCAGAAGATATCGCCTCAATGATGCTGGTCTCTTCTCAATCACTGCTAATTTCTTAGCTCCAGATAACCAGCATCAATAGTCCTAATAATGCAAAGTTTTTGCTTTAGTTGTTCAGGTATCTTGTTAAACACAGCTGATTCTTTGGCCCCAGCTAAGCAGAACTACAGAATTTCACAATCAAAAACAGCAATGGCCCTGAAAATCTCTTTAATTTTCCCTCTGAAATTTCACAAGCCAGACCTCCATCTTCTACAGTTTTCAAAATTATCTTTCAAGCTCCTACACAATATCAGACAGAGCTACTAACAATGAATGGATCTTCAAGCCCAAAGGTCCAAAGTCCTTACACAGAATTCCTCAAAACATGGTCAGGTTGTCACAGGAATAAACCACTATGCTGGTACCAATTTTTAAGTAGGACTGTTGTGCCCTTCCGAAAAAGGATAATGTTGTCATTCATGTGAATAAGAGTTTTGAAGCACCCAGATCATAAGTAAAATTTCTAAGAAAATTGTGTAAAGGTGAAGTTCTGTACCTATTTGTGAGAGTAGTAATATCTATGTCTTTTGTTTAATAAAAATATAAAGACCATTTTCCATTCGACAAAACATAAATGCCCTTTGAAGCAGAGGAAGATCCAGTACTACTTGATCAGCTTCAAATCTTTTCTTTTTGTAGAATATTTATATTCTATATGGACTTCCTTGTGTAAGTTCAGGCAGCAAATCTTGCATTATTATAACAGTTTTCAATGGATATCTTTACTCTATGAAACTTTTGGTCAAATGAGGTAAGTACAAGGTCCCTTTCTTCAGAGAAAGAATGCCTAGCCTAAATGTAGCAGAAAGAAGGTTGGAAATAAACCCAGAGTGTTGGGAATACAGCAGAAACACCAAGTCAATAGGACAAGATCTATTGATACTTTACAATAGAGGGTAGGCCTGAATCTCCCTTGACAAAAGTGGAATTTCAGACCAAAGTAGAAATTAGGAGAAAGTTTTTTTGCCCTGTAGACAGATGTGGAATAGGAAATATTTATGTGTAAATGTGTAGTGTCTGAGACTCCCATAGGCACAGGGAGGGGCACTGGAGCTCTGGTATGACAGGATGACATTTACAGACCTCTTGGACAGAGGGTGTGAATTTGAGGACCACTGGAACAAAAGGAGTCATTCTGATTTTCCTTTCAGATAAGGAGTTAGATGTGAGACACAGTTAAGTGGAATTTTTGTGCCCTCCATCAGATAGAGAATAGGTTGGAATCCTTCCTGGTCAGAGAGTGAAATTATTGAAGACATTTTGGACTGGAAGTGGAGTTTGGGGCCTGGGGCATGTACAGATGATCTCAGACTCTGTCAGTCTTATAAGATATATATTGGACCCTCTTATATGCAGAGGGTGCATTTGATAGATAATGGACAGAAATTGGTGTTCTAAGAATTGATGTTTAGGAGTAGAAGATTAAAGCAGACTTAGAGTCTGTTTAAAGTCCCAAATTTCTTTAAGGATAAAGGAGTGACCTCTCCTACCTTGAGCAGGGGAGGTGGAACTGCATCACAGCTTAGAATATTCCCATCCTCAGATCCACCATAGTAGGCCTGGCAGCAATTCAAGCATTATTCATCAGTCATGATTATAAGTCTCTAAGTGATCTTAAAGCTTATCATCAATTATAGTGGTGTGTGCATGTAGGATGGTACAAAGGATAGATGACCTAAGTTTTGAGTCTCTTGTTAACACAGATTAGAATTTAGTTAAGTCTCTTTGGTCACACATACATCTTCTTAGAGGTCATCGTTAGAGGGAAATGATCTAAAGATCACCATGTGAGGGTTATATTTGAGGACCATATGTAAGTAGGGAATGCTCTGAGGAACCTTTGATCATGATCCCCTGTGGGAAAAATGAAACTTCTGAGATTTCAATACTAAAATCCAGTTATTCTATTGACTTACCTTAGATGGAGAGGGAAGTTTTAGGGTATTATTTGTAAGTGCAAAAAGGCCGGAGAGCCACCTTTCCTAGGGGAAGTTCTGATCATCTTTCATAAAAATGGGATAGTGTGAGAATTCTGGAAAATAGGATAATTTGAGGAGCCAATTTTCATAAGTTCAACTTCTGAGGTCATTCTGCACTACTTGACTTAAAAATGCCTGGCCAAGCTTAAGCAAAAGCAAGATCTGATTCTAGATTCTACAGAGGGAATGACATAAGGCTTATTTTGCCAGGGCCTCTTTAGTCTGAAGGGAAATGACTTTATCCCACTTTAAAAGAAACAGAAATTGTGAGGGTCTTTCTACTAAGTCAGTACTTTAGACCACCTTGGGCAAATGGAGGAAAGTCTGCAGCAGGCTCAGTCATATGAAGGAGGCCTGTCATCTCTTTGGTCATTTGGGCATTTCTGGCCATCCAGGTCAGAAAGGAAACCTTAAGACCTCTAAGAGGAATAGAATTGAGGTCTCTATTGATAGAAGTGGTTTCTCTGAGGAAATCCTTCTCAGAGGTTTTAAATTTTCCTCGAGAAAAAAAGAAAAAAAAAAAAGAAAAAAAAGAACATCTGAATGACTTTTTACTTCATAGGTTGAACTGCAGCCATCTATTTCAGAAGATTTAGCATTATACCACTTTGAAATGAAAGCGTGTGCCTAAATTTCCTTTGTACAAAGAAAATAGAATGTACTAATCTTCCTTGGCAAAGTATGTATATTAAATTTCTTTATTGAACCTTTACCAAACCTGCAGTTTACCTTGGACTGGAGGAGACATTTGGACATCATTTATTAGGAAAAAAGTCTGAAGCACACTCCATAATATTGTTGT
Source organism: Mus caroli (assembly GCF_978045245.1). NCBI lineage: Eukaryota > Metazoa > Chordata > Mammalia > Rodentia > Muridae > Mus > Mus caroli. The sequence goes on from NW_028227277.1 coordinate 13,432,259, forward strand.
ATTGGTCTACTCACATTAAATGAATGGCTACACTTCATTTGTACAAACTGATATGATCTGAAGTTCTCTCTGCTTGAATGGGAAGTTCGGATGCCTCCTTAATTAAAGGGAGGAGTGAGTGCCCTTGGGAACAGAGGAGGTTTTGAGGTCCACGTGCTAGAAGAGATGATCAGAGTGTGAAAAATTCTGTAATAGTCTGAGCCCAAATTAAATTGATTACCATAACTAATGAGGTCCCATTGCCTCACCTTCTATCTTTAGTTCTTCACAGTCTAGGGTTTCCACATTTTAACTGAATCTGCAAGTGACACTGTATCAATACCAGAATAAATAAACCATTTAGGTGGGTGTGCCCAGTATGATTATCTCCTACAAGTTATGCTCAACTAGCCAGAATTGAGTCATCTCACACCTTGTCAGGTGACTTTACTCAAGGAAGTGGCATGGGATTATAAGATTTGCTTTCTCTTTTGATTTCTGTTCACTCTAAGCAGAGGGAGCAATTCTCCTTAGTCAGATGTGAAATATTCCATGTACCCTTACCCCGAGGGGTATAATAAGAGCTCATTGGGTAAAAGGGGATAACTTTGGAAGGCCTCAGTTATCAGAGGAAGAAAAGTATTAGCGTTTGGGGAAGGAGAAAGATAGTAGACCTATTGGACAGAAGAGGAATATCCATTTACTTTTTGTAGAGCAGGATGTTCCAGACACTCCATTCCTCCATGTCTTCTGATAACTCTAGAAAATATTTTTTAATTGGTCATGTTATTTACATTTCAAGTGTTGTCCACTTTCCTGGTTTCCCCTTCACAAACACCATACCGCCATTCACCTCATCCTGCATCTATGAGGGTGCATCCCAATCTACTCTTGGGATCAATCATCCCACCTACTCTTGCCTCATGACACTAGCATCCCCCTATGCTGGGACATTGAGCTTCCACAGGACCAAGGGCCTCCCCACCCACTGATGCCAGATAAGGTAATCCTCTTTTACATATGCAACTGAAGCCATGGGTCCCTCCATGGGTATTCTTTGGTTGGCCATCTAGTCCCTGGGACCTCTGGGGTTGGGGTTGGTTAGTTGATATTATTGTTCATCCTCTGGGGTTGCCATCCTCTTAATCTCCTTCAGTTCTTTCCCTAACTGTTGCATTAGAGTCCCCACGCTCAGTCAATGGTTGGGAGCAACATCCACATCTCTATTGTTCAGGTGCTAGCAGAGACTCTTGGAAGATATCCATGCTAGTCTCCTGTCTGCAAGTACTTCTTGGCATTAGTAGTAGTGTCTGGGTTTGGTGTCTGAAGATAGGAAGGATCCCTAGGTGGGACAGTCTCTGGATGGCCTTTCCTTCAGTCTCTGCTCCACTCTTTGTCCCTACATTCCCTTTAGACAGGAAAAATATTGGGTTAAAAAATTGAGATGGAGCTGGAGAAAATACACAAGGAGATAAAGGAGGCTGTAACCCTATAGGAGGAACAACAATAGGAACTAACCTGTACCCCCACCCCAGAGCTGTGTCTCTAGTTGCATATGTAGCAGAGGATGGCCTAGTCGGCCTTCAATGGGAGGGTAGCCTATTGTATCTTTAAGTAGGGAACAGATCCAGGGATTTTGAGCAGACTTGTCAGAAGACACTTCAGATTGCTGTCAAGAGTGCAGTGGAGTCCCCAGAAATAAGAATTTTCTAGAGTTCTCTGAAGATGTGGGTGCCTGGAATGCCTGGACCATCCTCCCCTACAGAAGGTAAACAGGGATATACCCAACAAAGGGGAGATAGAACCTATAGAGACCATATGCAGTGGATAAGCATGACATGTGGTTGAGGGATGGGGCCACCCACACGTCTCAATATTTTTTAATCTAATTTTACTTTATTTAAGGCACTTTTATAAGACATTTTCTTCATTTGCATTTCAAACCCTATCCCCAAAACTCCCTTTACCCTCTGCCTGATCCTCAACACACCCACTCCTACTTCGTAGCCCTGGCTTTCCCCTGTATTGCGGCATATGATCTTCACAAGACCAAGGACCTCTACTCCTATTGATGGCCGAATAAGCTCTGCTAGCACGTGACCAATAGAGAGGTGGATGCTTGCACCCAACCATCGACTGAGCATGGGGACGCTAATGCAATAATAACATGTGCTTCTTTGACTTTTAAGGTTCTAGACCTACTTTATATAAACTAGTTGGTGTCGAATCAACTCCCTGTATCTGAAGTGCACAAAGTGTTTCTTATTGTATTTATTATTCTGATGATCTGACCTCATGACCTCTCTCCAAAGAAAATGGAAATGGGACATATCTCAATATCCTTTATGTAGAATTGAAAAGTCTAGGACTTTTCTTGTCACTAGGGGAATGTCTCAGGCACTCTTCTTGAGAAGGGATAGGGATACAGTTACTATGTGCACAAAGGGACAGTCCAGAAAACTGTTGAAAAGGAAGGTCCATGGGCTGGAGAGATGGCTCAGCAGTTAAGAGCACTGAGTGTTCTTCCTGGGTTCCTGAGTTCAAGTCCTAGCAACCTCATGGTGGCTCACAACTATCTATAGTGGGATCATTTGCCCTCTTCTGGTGTGTCTGATGACAGTAACAGTGTACTCACATAAAATAAATAAATAAATCTTAAAAAAATTAAAAAATAAAACAAAAAGGAAGGTCCAACAGTCTCTTGGCTAGATGGTGTAGGTTCTAGATGTAGTTAGGCTGATTGAGAAAGTCTTGTTATTTCTCCTGGCACCATCTTCTGGGAACTAGAAGATACCATCTCATGGATCCTGCTTTAATTTTTCCTTCTTATATATATTTGCTAACCCCACCCTGGTGTGTGTGTGTGTGTGTGTGTGTGTGTGTGTGTGTGTGTGTGTGTGTGTGTGTGTGTGTGTGTGTGTGAAAGAGAGAGAGAGAGATGGGGTGTTGGTATCAGTGGCATGGGTGTAATGTATTTTCATGTTTGTAGGTGCATGTATTTTTGGTTGTATGGGCATATATGTACATGTGCATGTAGAGAACAAATGTTAAGAGACCACATGCTGCTTTCTTTTAATAAATCTACACTTTATTTGCTGAAGCAGGGTTTGACTTGTCTAGCTAGCTAGATTGTTTCTAGAGGTGAGCAGCGACACTCGCTTACCATTGGATACTGGAGATCTGAACTCTTGTCCTCACATTTGTGTGGCAAGTGTAATTTCCCGCCAACCATCTCCCAGCCCCTATTATTAATTTTTAAAATGTTATTAGGAATTGGTTTATTTCCTTTATTTCTTTCTCACAAATCTCTTTATTGGCATAAAGGGAAGCTGCTGATTTTTAAATATTGATTTTTGTATCATACCACTTTTCTGAGTTGTCTGCTGAAGACTTTTAAACACAGGATTATATTTTCTGCAAATAGAGATAATTTTATTTCTTCCTTTTTTATTTGTAACCCTTGTTGGACTTAATTTGGTACAGCAACGTTTAAATATGTGCATAGGTTTGAGAAAAAGTAAACTTATTATGGGGCCTAGCTGTCCTAGTCCTCAATAAATACTCAAAAGACCCATCACATGTGTGTGTGTGTGTGTGTGTGTGTGTGTGTGTGTGTATGTGTGTATGTGTGTATGTATGTATGTATGTATGTATGTATGTATGTATGTATGTATGTATGTATGTATATATGATGGAATTTTAGTCAACTGCAAAGAAAAAGAAGGAATTAACATAGGTTTTCTATCCAATGTGCACTTGAGATTTAATTTTTGTATGGTTTCATGTATGTGTATGGTTGTGTGGAAGTGGCTCATTAAACTAGAAAATGAAGCATAAGAGGGGAAGATAAATCTTTAGAAGAAAAACAGAATAGCATGATAGAATACATATCATATGAAACAAAGCCCTGTATAACAATTTAGTATTTACTATTTTTTTAATTTAAAATAAATGAACAAACAAACAAACAAACGTTTTAGTGATATTTCGGCTTCATGTGTATTCTTTTTAGATTTCTATGGTATTTTAAAAGGATTTGTAGAGTTTTTTAAAAAGTGATTTAGAGTTTCTTTTTTTTTTTCAGGCTTCTATTGTATTTTTAGTGTTTTTTTTTTTTTAATGGTTTTAGTGCATTTAAATGCTTGGGTTTTAAGCTTTAATTGACTTCAGCCTTTTCCTGGTTGATCAGATTAAATGCATGGGATTATTTCGAAATATTTATATCTGTTGAGAAATTGAGAGAAACTAATATTAAAAGATACAAAGAAACAAAGAAAAAGAAAAAAAAAGACGAAGAGAGTGTGAGAGAGTGATAGGAAGGAATGTAGGAAGGAAGGAAGGAGGGAAGGAAGGAAAGAAGGAAGGAAGGAAGGAAGGATGGAAGAGTGAGAGAAAGAAAGAAAGAAAGAAAGAAAGAAAGAAAGAAAGAAAGAATGAAAGAAACAAAGAAACAAAGAAAGAAACAAAGAAAGAAACAAAGAAAGAAACAAAGAAAGAAACAAAGAAAGAAACATAGAAAGAAACAAATAGAGAAAAGGAAAAAGAGAAAAAGAGACATAGATAAAAACATAGGTAAAAAGACAGAATTTATAAAATATACAAAATTAATTAAAAATAAATGAACAAAAAAACAAAGAAACGTTTTAGGGATATTTCAGATTCATGTGCATTCTTTTTAGATTTCTATGGTATTTTAAAAGGATTTGCAGAGTTTTTAGAAAAGTCATTTAGAGTTTCTTTTTTTTCAGGCTTCTATTGTATATTTTGTTTGGTTTTTTTGGTGTTTTTTTGTGGTTTTTTGTTTGTTTGTTTTGTTTTGTTTTGTTTTTTGTTTGTTTGTTTGTTTACTTAGAGTTCATTGAGGCCTCCACAGGGAGCTTCAAGTCAACCAGAGATATACATAGTTACCCAAACTCCAAAATTCAAGAGAGATAGAGAGAATGAGAGAGAGAGAGAGACAGAGACAGAGACAGAGAAAGAGAGAGACAGAGAGAGACAGAGAGAGAGACAGAGAGACAGAGAGAGACAGAAAGAAACAGAAAGAGAAGGAGAGACAGAGAGACAGAAACAGAGACAGTGAGAGAGAAATTTAGAAAGAAATAAAAAAAAACAAAAAAAAGAAAGAAGGAAGAAAGAAAACAAACAAACAAACAAAGAGAAAGAAAAAAAGAAAAAAGATAAAAAAGAAAGAAAGAAATACTATACGTAAGAAAGTTAGTCTATGGAAATTTTTGGATTTTTTAAAGGTTTTTAAGCGTTTTTAGAAGGGTCTTTTATAGTTTTTTAAAAATTTATTTGTATGAATAGTGTTTTTTAAAAGATTTTGGAGGCTGTTTTTGGATTTACTGTTATATTTTAGTGTTTTACTATGTGTTTGTTAGTGTGTGTGTGTGTGTTCTTAAGCATTTTTAAAAATTTTAAGGATTTATTTTCTACATTAAGAATTTTTGGGTTGCCAGTTTATGGTGTCCCATGCCTTTTATTTAAGAACTTTAGAGGCAGAAGTCTTGAATTTCAGAGTTCATTGTCAGGCAGGTCTAGTGAAAGTTCCAGGACAGCCAGGGATACATAGAAAAACCCTGTCTACAAAAAAATCAAAGAAAAAAAAAAAAGAGATGTTCAGTAATATTTTGGATTCTTGAATATATATATAAATAATATATATATATATATATATATATATATATATATATATATATATATATACTTTAAAGAATTTTAGGGTTTTATGGGTTTTTTTTAAAGATTTTTAGAATAGCGATTAGAGGATTTTGGCTTTAAGTATTTTAGTATATTTTTAGTGTTTTCTTCTTTGTTTATTATGAATTTTAACCTTTTTTCTTGATTTTCAGTTCTTATTAGGGTTTAGTTCCGTTTTTTTAAAGTTTTACTGTTTTATTTGATTGTGTGTGTGTTGTGTGTGTGTGTTTTAAGTATTTTCTTAAAATTTTTAGGTTTATACTTTGGGGGTTTAAGAGTTTTAGTGTTGCCAGGCAGTGATGATCCATGACTTCAATCCCACATTTGGTAGGCATAGGCAGGTGGATTTCTAATTGAAGGCCAGTCTGGTGTAAAGAGTGATTTCCAGGACCTCCAGGGTATTCACAGGGAATCCCAATCTCCAAAATCCAAGCAAGAAAAAGAGATAGAAAGAAAGGAAGGAAGGAAGGAAGGAAGGAAGGAAGGAAGGAAGGAAGGAAGGAAGGAAGGAAGGAAGACTGAAAGAAAGAAAGAAAGAAAGAAAGAAAGAAGAGAGAGAGAGAGAGAGAGAGAGAGAGAAAGAAAGAAAGAAAGAAAGAAAGAAAGAAAGAAAGAAAGAAAGAAAGAAAGAAAGAAAGAAAGAGAGGAAGAGAGGAAGAGAGGAAGAGAGGAAGGGAGAAAGAGACAAAGATAAAAACATTGGGAAAAAGACTGCATTTATAAAATATACAAAATTAATTAAAAATAAATAAATATACAAACAAAAATGTGTTAGGGATATTTCGGCTTCATGTGTATTCTTATTAGATTTCTATGGTATATTAAAAGGATTTGTAGAGTTTATTGAATATTGATTGAGAGTTTCTTGTTTTTCAGGCTTCTAATGTATTTTTAGTGTTTTCTTTCTTTTTAATGATTTTAGAGTATTTAAGTGTTTAAGTTTTAATTTAAGCTTTAATTGACTTAAGTTTTGTCCATGATGATTTAATAGGATGCATGTGATCATTTCGATATATGTATATCTCTTGAGACAGAGGGAGAAAGTAGTACAGAAAGAAACAAAGGAATAAAGAAATAGAATGAGAGAGAGAGAGAGTGAGATAGAGTGAGAGGAAGGAAAGATTGAAGGAAGGATGAATGAAGGAATGAAAGAAAGAAGGAGGGAAGAGTGAAAAAAATGATAGAAAAATAGAAAAAAAAGAAAAGAAATTAATAGAGGACATAGAGATAAAGTTAAAAATTAAGGAAAGAAAGAAAGAAAGAAAGAAAGAAAGAAAGAAAGAAAGAAAGAAAGAAGGAAATAATGAGAGAGAGAGAGAAGGAAGGAAGGAAGGAAGGAAGGAAGGAAAGAAAGAAAGAGAGAGAGAGAGAGAAAGGAAGGAAAAAAGAAAGAGACATAGATAAAAACATAGGTAAAAAGACAGAATTTATAAAATATACAAAATTAAATAAAAATTAATTAAAAATAAAACAAACAAACATTTTAGTGATATTTAGGCTTCATGTGTATTCTTTTTAGATTTCTATGGCATTTTAAAAGGATTTTTAGAGCTTTTATAAAAGTGATTTAGAGTTTCTTTTTTTTTTCAGGCTTCTATTGTATTTTTAGTGTTTTTTTTTTTTTTTTTAATGATTGTAGTGCATTTAAATGTTTGGGTTTTAATTTAAGGTTTAATTTACTTCAGCCTTTTCAGGGGGGATCAGATAAAATGCATGGGATTATATAAAATATTTATATCTGTTGAGAAATTGAGAGAAAGGAATACACAAAGAAACAAAGAAATAAAGAAAAAGAAAAAAAAGACGGAGAGAGTGAAAGACAGTGATAGGAAGGAAAGAAGGATGGAAGGAAAGAAGGAAGGATGAAGGAAGTAGGAAAGAGGGAAGAGAGGAAAGAAGGGAGAGTGAGGAAAAGATAGAAAAATAGAAAAAAACAAATAAAGACAAGAAATAAAGAAAAAGGGAGACAGAGAGATAAAGTAAGGAAGAAAGGAGGAAAGAGAAAGAAAGAAAGAAAGAAAGAAAGAAAGAAAGAAAGAAAGAAAGAAAGAAAGAAAGAAAGAAAGGAAGAAACAAAGAAACAAAGAAAGAAAAAAGAAAGACAGACAGAATTTAAAAAATAAATACGTAATTATTCATAAATAAATAGACAAAAATAAATAAACAATAATAATTAATAAATAATAAATAAATAAATAAATATCTTAGGCATGTTTCGGCTTCTTGTGTATTCTTTTCAGATATCTTGAGTATTTCAAAAATTTTGTAGAGATTTAGTTTAGTGATTTCAGTTTCTTGGTTTTCAGGCTTCTAATTTATTTTTTTGTCTTTGTTCTATTCTGTTTTGTTTGTTGTTTTTTAATGATAATATTGTATTTTAGGGTTTTGGTTTTAATTTATGTTTTAACTGACTTCATTTTTTGAAGTATTTTACTGTATTTCTTATGGTTTTGTTGTTGTTGTTGTAATTTTTGTTGTTCTCTTTTTTCCAAAAAAATTTAGGGTTTTATATTTGGAGTTTCATTGTTTTGGTTTTGCCTGGCAGTGTTGACCATGCCTTTAATGCCAACTATTGACAGGCAGATATAAATGATTTTTTTTTTTTTTTTTACTTAGAGTTCAGCATGGTCTCTATAGGAAGCTGGAGGACAGTAAGAGATACACAGAAAAATCCAATCTAAAAGAATGAAATAAAAAAAAAAAAACGAGGGAGAGAGGGAAAGAGAGACAGAGAGAGAAACATACAGAGAGAGAGAGAGAGAGTTAGAAATAAAAAAAACAAACAAGGAAAGAGTAAGAAAAATGAAAGAGAGGGAGATAGAGAGAAAGGAAGGAAGGAAGGAAGGAAGGAAGGAAGGAAGGAAGGAAGGAAGGAAGGAAGGAAGGAAGGAAACAAGGAAGGAAGGAAGGGAGGGAGGGAGGGAGGGAGGGAGGGAGGAAGAAGGAAGTTAGGACGGAGGAGAGAGAGAGAAAGAAAACAGAAAGAAAGACAGACAGACAGACAGACAGACTGAAAGAAAGAAAGAAAGAAAGAAAGAAAGAAAGAAAAAGAAAGAAAGGCAGAATTTAAAAAAATAAATACATAATTATTCATAAATAAATAAATAAATGATTGAATGAATGAATGAATGAATGAATGAATGAATGAATGAATGAATGAATGAATATCTTAGGCATATTTCGTTTTCTTGTGTATTCTTTTCAGATTTCTAGAGCATTTTAAAAGTTTTGTAGAGACTTTAGTATAGTGATTTAGAGTTTCTTGGTTTTCGGGCTTCTAATGTATTTTTTTCTTTTTCTATTTTGTTTTGTTTGATTTATTAAATGATGTTAGTATATTTTTAGGCAGATAGATGTATGTGATTTTTTTTTAATTAGAGTTCAGCATGGTTTCTATAGTAAGCTAAAGGACTTGTTTTTTCTTTGTTACTTTGTTTCTTTCTTTCTTTATTTCTTCCTTTATTCCTTCCTTCCTTCCTTCCTTTCTTTCGTTTGTCCTTTCTTTCTTTCTTTCTTTCTTTCTTTCTTTCTTTCTTTCTTTCTTTCTTTCTTTCTTTCTTTCGTTCTTTCTTTTTCATTCTATCTTCCTTCCTTCCTTCCTTCATTGTTTCTTTGTTTCTTTCTTGTTTTTTCTTCTTTCTTTGTTTTTTCTTCTTTCTTTCTTTCTTTCTTTCTTTCTTTCTTTCTTTCTTTCTTTCTTTCTATCTGTCTGTCTTTCTACCTTTCTTCCTACCTTCTTTCCTTACTTCCTTCCTTTTCTTTTTTTTCTTTCTTTCTTTCATTCTCTCTTTCTATCTCTTTCTTTCTCTCTTTCTTTCTTTCTTTCTTTCTTTCTTCCTATTTTTCTGTCTTCCTTCTTTCCTTCTTTCTTTCCTTTCTTCCTTCCTTTGCTTCTTTTTTCTTTGTTTGTTGTTTGTTTCTTTTCTTCTATCTTTCTTTTTTCTTTCTTTCTTGCTTGCTTTCTTTTTTTCTTTCTTTCTTTCTCTTTCTTCCTGTCTCTCTGTACGTCTGTCTTCCTTCCTTCCGTAATTTTTTCCTTCTTCCTACTTTTCTTTGTTTCTTTCATTTTTTTCTTTCTTTCTTTCTCTCTTTCTTTCCTTTTTTCTTTCTTTGTTTTTTTGTTTGTTTGTTTGAATGTTTCTTTCGTTCTTCTTTCTTTCCTTCTCTCTCTCTTTCTATCTCTATTTCTCTTTCTTTCTTTCTCCTATCTTCCTTCCTTCCTTCCTCCCTTCCTTTATTTCTTTTTTCTTTCTTTCTTCTTTCTTTCTTTCTTTCTTTCTTTCTTTCTTTCTTTCTTTCTTTCTTTCTTTCTTTCCTTCTTTCTTCCTCTCTCTCTTTCTGTCTCTTTGAATGTCTGTCTTTCTTCATTCCTTCCTTCCTTCCTTCTTTCCTTCTTTCTTCCTTTCTGTCTTTCTTTCTTTCTTTTTTTCTATCACTCTGTCTGTCTCTCTGTCTCCTTTCTTTCTTTCTTTCTTTCTTTCTTTCTTTCTTTCTTTCTTTCTTTCTTTCTTTCTTTCTTTCCTTCTTCCTGTTTGTCTGTCTTCCTTCCTTCATTCTTTCCTTCCTTCCTTTGTTTCTTTTTTCTTTATTTGTTTTTTGTTTCTTTTCTCCTCTCTTTTTTTCATTCTTGCTTTCTTTCTTTCTTTTTTTTCTTTCTTTGTCTTTCTTCTTGTCTCTTTGTAAGTCTGTGTTCCTTCCTTCCTTCCTTCATTTTTTCCTTCTTTCTTTTCTTTGTTTCTTTCTTTTTTTCTTTCTTTGTTTCTGTGTTTCTTTGTTTCTTTCTTTGTTTCTTTTTTCTTTGTTTCTTTGTTTCTTTCTTTGTTTCTTTCTTTGTTTTTTTCTTTGTTTCTTTGTTTCTTTGTTTCTTTCTTTCTTTCTTTCTTTCTTTCTTTCTTTCTTTCTTTCTTTCTTTCTTTCTTTCTTCCTGTCTTTCTTCCTGTCTTTCTATCTGTCTCTCTTTCTACCTTTCTTCCTACCTTCTTTCCTTCTTTCCTTCCTTTTCTTTTTTTTCTTTCTTTCATTCTCTCTTTCTTTCTATCTTTTTCTTTCTCTCTTTCATTCTTTCTTTTTCATTCTATCTTCCTCCTTCCTTCCTTCTTTCTTTCTTTGTTTCTTTCTTCTTTCTTTCTTTGTTTCTTCTTTCTTTCTTTGTTTCTTTATTTCTTACTTTCTTCCTGTCTGTCTATCTCTCTGTCTTTCTACCTTCCTTCCTTCCTTCCTTCTTTTCTTTTTTTTCTTTCTTTCATTCTCACTTTCTTTCTTTCTCTTTCTTTCTCTCTTTCTTTCTTTTTCATTCTATTATCCTCCTTCCTTCTTTCTTTCTTTGTTTCTTTCTTCTTTCTTTCTTTGTTTCTTTCTTTCTTTCTTCCTGTGTGTCTATCTGTCTGTCTTTCTTCCTTCCTTCCTTTTTTTATTTCTTTCATTCCCTCTTTCTTTCTCTCTCTCTATTTCTTTCTTTCTTTCTTCCTTTTTGTCTGTCTTCCTTCCTTCCTTCCTTCCTTCCTTCCTTCCGTCCTTCTTTCCTTCCTTCTTCCTTTCTTCCTTCCTTTCTTTGTTTCTTTTTTCTCTGTTTGTTGTTTGTTTCTTTTCTCCTATCTTTCTTCTTTCTTTCTTTCTTTCTTTCTTTCTTTCTTTCTTTCTTTCTTTCTTTCTTTCTCTTTCTTCCTGTCTCTCTGTCTTCCTTCCTTCCATAATTTTTCCTTCTTCCTTCTTTTCTTTGTTTCTTTCATTGTTTCTTTCTTTCATTCTTTCTTTGTTTTTTGTTTGTTTGATTGTTTCTTTCATTCTTCTTTATATCTTCCTCTCTATTTCTATCTATCTTTCTTTCTTTCTTTCTTCTTCTTTTTTTCTTTCTTTCCTCTATCTTCATTCCTTCTTTCCTCCCTTCCTTTATTTCTTTTATCTTTCTTTCTTTCTGTCTGTCTTTCTTTCTATCTTTCTTTCTTTCCTTCTTTCTTCCTCTCTCTCTTTCTGTCTCTTTGAATGTCTGTCTTCCTTCCTTCTTTACTTCTTTCCTTCTTTCCTTCTTTCTTCATTCCATCCTTTCTGTCTTTCTTTCTTTTTTTCTATCACTCTGTCTCTCTGTTTGTCTTTTTCCTTCCTTCCTTCCTTCCTTCCTTCCTTTCTTTCTTTCTTTCTTTCTTTCTTTCTTTCTTTCTTTCTTTCTTTCTTTCTTTCTTTCATGCTCTCTTTCTCTCCCTCTGTCTTTCTGTCTTTCTTTCTTTCTTTCCTTCTTCCTGTTTGTCTGTCTTCCTTCCTTTTTTCTTTCTTTCCTTCCTTCTTTTCTTCCTTCCTTCTTTCCTTTGTTTCTTTTTTCTTTATTTGTTTTTTGTTTCTTTTCTCCTCTCTTTCTTTTTTCTTTCATTCTTGCTTTCTTTCTTTCTTTTTTTCTTTCGTTCTTTGTCTTTCTTACTGTCTCTCTGTAAGTTTGTCTTCCACCCTTCCTTCATTTTTTCCTTCTTCTTTCTTTTCGTTGTTTCTTTCATTGTTTCTTTCTCTCTCTCTTTCTTTCTTTCTTTCTTTCTTTCTTTCTTTCTTTCTTTCTTTCTTCTTGTCTTTCTATATGTCTGTCTTTCTACCTTTCTTCCTACCTTATTGTTTTCCTTCCTTCCATTTCTTTTTTCTTTCTTTCTTTCATTCTCTTTCTTTCTATCTTTCTCTTTCTGTCTTTCTTTCTTTCTTTTTCATTCTATCTTCCTCCTTCCTTCTTTCTTTCTTTGTTTCTTTCTTCTTTCTTTCTTTGTTTCTTTCTTTATTTTTTTCTTTCTTTCTTCTTGTCTATCTGTCTGTCTTTCTACCTTTCTTCTTTCTTTCCCTCCTTTCTTTATTTCTTTCATTCCCTCTTTCTTTCTCTTTCTTTCTTTCTTTCTTCCTGTTTGTCTGTCTTCCATCCTTCCTTCTTTCCTTCCTTCCTTTGTTTCTTTTTTCTTTGTTTGTTGTTTGTTTCTTTTCTCCTATCTATCTTCTTTCTTTCTTTCTTTCTTTCTTTCTTTCTTTCTTTCTTTCTTTCTTTCTCTTTCTTCCTGTCTCTCTGTAAGTCTGTCTTCCTTCCTTCCATAATTTTTTCCTTCTTCCTTCTTTTCTTGTTTCTTTCATTGTCTCTTTCTTTCTTTTTTCTTTCTTTCTTCCTGTATTTATATGTCTGTCTTTCTACCTTTCTTCCTCCCTTCCTTCCTTCCTTCCTTTTCTTTCTTTCTTTCTTTCTTTCATTCTCTCTTTCTTTCTATCTATCTCTTTCTTTCTCACTTTCTTTCTTTCTTTCTTTTTCATTCTATATTCCTCCTTTCTTCTTTCTTTCTTTTTTCTTTCTTCTTTCTTTCTTTGTTTCTTCTTTCTTTTTTTGTTTCTTTCTTTCTTTCTTCCTGTCTGTCTGTCTGTCTTTCTAATTTTCTGCCTTCCTTCCCTCCTTTCTTTATTTCTTTCATTCCCTCTTTCTTTCTCTCTCTCTCTTTCTTTCTTTCTTTCTTCCTTTCTTCCTTTTTGTCTGTCTTCCTTCCTTCCTTTTTTTCTTCCTTCTTTCCTTCCTTCCTTCCTTCCTTCCTTCCTTCCTTCCTTCCTTCCTTCCTTCCTTTGTTTCTTTTTTCTTTGTTTTTTGTTTGTATCTTTTCTCCTATCTTTCTTTTTTCTTTCTTTCTCTCTTTCTCTCTTTCTTTCTTTCTTTCTTTCTTTCTCTCTTTCTTTCTTTTTCTTTCTTCCTGTCTCTCTGTATGTCTGTCTTCCTTCCTTACGTAATTTTTTCCTTCTTCCTTCTTTTCTTTGTTTCTTTCATTCTTTCTTTCTTTCTTTCCTTCTTTCTTTGTTTTTTGTTTGTTTGATTGATTGTTTCTTTCATTCTTCTTTCTTTTCTTTCTTTCTATCTCTCTTTCTTTCTTTCTTTCTCTCTCTTTCTTTCTTTCTTTCTTTCCTTCATCCTGTTTTTCTGTCTTCCTTCCTTCCTTCTTTCCTTCTTTCCTTCCTTCCTTTGTTTCTTTTTTCTTTATTTGCTGTTTGTTTCTTTTCTCCTCTCTTTCTTTTTTCTTTCATTCTTGCTTGCTTTCTTTCTTTTTTCTTTCTTTCTATCTCTTTCTTCCTGTCTCTCTGAAAGTCTGTCTTCCTTCCTTCATTTTTTCCTTCTTCCTTCTTTTCTTTGTTTCTTTGTTTCTTTCTTTGTTCCTTTCTTTGTTTCTTTCTTTCTTTCTTTCTTTCTTTCTTTCTTTCTTTCCTCTATCTTCCTTCCTGCCTTCCTTCCTCCCTTCCTTTATTTCTTTTTTGTTTCTGTCTGTCTGTCTGTCTTTCTTTCTTTCTTTTTCTTTCTTTCTTTCTTTTTTCTTTCTTTCCTTCTTTCTTCCTCTCTCATTTTCTGTCTCTTTGAATGTCTGTCTTCCTTCTTTCTTTCCTTCCTTCTTTCCTTCTTTCCTTCATTCCATCCTTTCTTTCTTCCTTTCTTTCTGTCTTTCTTTCTTTTTTTCTATCACTCTGTCTGTTTCTCTGTTTGTCTCCTTCCTTTCTTTCTTTCTTTCTTTCTTTCTTTCTTTCTTTCTTTCTTTCTTTCTTTCTGTCTCTCTCTATTTTTGTCTGTCTATCTACCTTGCTTGCTTCCTTCATTCCCTCCTTCTTTCTTCCTTTTTTTTTTTTGTATTTTTTTGGGTGGGGGGTTGTTGTTATTGTTTATCTTCCTGATTTTTTTTAAATAGAGTTATATATTTTGGGTTTGTTTTAGTGTTACCATGAATGGTGCTTCATGCCTTTAATCTCAGCAATTTGTAGGCAAAAGTAGGGGGATTTCTTGAATATTAGGGTTTGGGATTTTATTTAGGCTTCAAGGATTTTTTTTAATATTTTAATTTTTTAATGTTTCTTTGGGATTTTGTGTGTGTGTGTGTGTGTGTGCACATATGTGTGTGTGTTTGTGTTTGTGTGTGTGTGTGAGTGTGTGTCCTTGAATATTTATTTCAAATTTGAGGGTTTTAATTTTGGTGGTTCATAGTTTTAGCATTGGCAAGAAATGACAGCCCTTGTCTAAAAATCTAGCCCTAGAGATGAAAAAATAAGGGATTTTTAAGATGGAGGCTAGTCTGGTCTATGGAATAACACTCAGGATAGCCAGAGAAAGACAGAGAAAGCCATTCTCCAAAATTCAAAAAAGAAAGAAAGAAAGAGAGAGAGAAAGGGAGAGAGAGAGAGAGAGAGAGAGAGAGAGAGAGAGAGAGAGAGAGAGAGGAAGGAAGGAAGGAAGGAAGGAAGGAAGGAAGGAAGGAAGAAGTAAGGAAGGAAGGAAGGAAGGAAAGAAGGAAGAAGGAAAAGGAAGGAAGGAAGAAGGAAGAAGTAAGAAGGAAAAGGAAGGAAGGAAGGAAGGAAGGAAGGAAGGAAGGAAGGAAGAAGGAAAAGTTAAAGGAAAGAAGGAAGGAAAAAAGGAAGGTAAGGTACTAGGGAAGGAAAGAAAGAAAGAAAGTATGAAAGGGAGGGAGGGAGGATGGGAAGGAAGGAAGGAAGGAAGGAAGGAAGGAAGGAAGGAAGGAAGGAAGGATGGAAGGAAAGATGCAGGCAGTCATGCAGGCAGGCAAGCAAGCAAAGCACCAAACAAGAA